>NW_026555346.1:1003926-1261840 GCF_029017545.1 Prosopis cineraria
CTCTTGCTACTCAAATGCCCACAATGCCCACAAGGCCTAAAATAACAACCACAGGACAAACATACACACATCAGTATCATAATATTGTTCTTCTAATTTGTCATGATCATTTAAACTATTTTCATCAAAACCAGTTGATCAATTCACACCCATTACTATCATTTAAGACAAATTTACCACTAATATCCAAATGGATCATTTTTATGAAATTCTCGAGTTCAAAATGTTAAAACTAAAACAATTGGAAACCAATGAATTCTGAACATAGCATCTTTAATACCTCAAGTTTTTGATTGAACAAAGTTTTCAAGCCAAACAATTAATCCAATCATCTAAATTAAAAATTATAAAAAATTGGATTAAATATTCCACAAAACCAAAATTCAACATAATCTTTGATCCAACCATAATTCCCAACAAGCATAATCAAGTTACTCAAGTCAGTTAATCAAATTCTCAACCATTGAATGCTAGAATTCAACACGCTGCACTTATAACAACTTATGGTTTGTCCAATTAACCATAATACTAAATATTCATCAATCAAAACCCCAAATAAAGTTAGGAAAGGCTTGACATCACCTCTTGGAGCTAGAAACACTCTCCAATCACAAGAATTAACTAAAAATAATCCCAATAAATCCCAATTTCTACCACCAAAATGAAGAGGACGGAGAGAAATCTGAGTCCTATAACTTATATTTGAGTTTGAAAGCTTTAAAAACCTCATTATCTTTTATCCAAAAACCTCAAACCTTCACTCCTCACATTGCTCTTGCTCTTGCTTCTCCTATGAAAAACCCATGATTTTTTGCTCTATAAATTGCTATTTGCATTTTCATCTACAGGCAATTATGCCTTCATAGATTTCATCTGTAGACGAATGAATTTCACATTTTGACCAGCTTACATCTAGCAAGCGAACACAATTTCACCCTATTTGTTGTCCACCACAAGAGGATGACCTAGGTTAAACTTGTGTTCGCTGGCAATCAAGACCAAAACTTTCAAATCTTACCCTAATTCACCCAAAAAAAGCAACTAAAACTCTTAATGAAATATTTAGATCAAGATTTAAGACACTGGGGTGCAGTGGTGGAGCCACATTTAATTGAGGGCAAATACACCCTTTCAATTTGGCTATATAGTGATGGATTTAATATTTTACACAATCACCCCTTATATATTTATACTTTATACTTTTATCCTTAACTAATTATTTGAGATCACTCAACTCCTTATTAAGATTTAAATATATTAATTACAAATTTGCCTAACCTATAACAATTTAGTTTAAGTATGATGAATTTTAACACAAAATATTAAACTCTTACTATACATGAGACAACCTTCATAAAAAATCATTATTTACCTTTTAATTAACAAAATCAAATCCAAATTGTTCACAATGATTTTTTTCATTATTTACTTTTTTTATTTTTGCTCAACAATATAATTTTAAAAAATGAAATCACAAAGTACTAATTTTTTGTAATTGTTTTTCACCTTTATTATTGTAATGTATATAATTATTTTTAAATTATTAAATATTTATTTTTATAATATTAATATTTTTAAATTAAACCGCACCTCCTGGGCTAGGTTCTGCCACTACTGGAGTGTCAAAATACTTTTTAAGAATTTGAAACCATGAAAAAATGAGGAGTTTTTGTCTTGAATGCTTTAAGTGACATAGCAATTTCACCAGAATTGTTACTGCACCCAGTTTGCCATTTGATTGAGTTTAATTAACTATAACTATTTGAGCCTTAAGTTTAGATTTCGTCGGCTTTATGTTAATTAACCATTCAATATACTATAACTATAACTATGAATCAAATGCTTAGGCAGGAACCAGGTCCAGCCACTTGAAAATGACACAATCAATATCTATAATGATGGCGCCGCGCCGATGTCATTGTACTTATCCTCTCGTTACTTAAAATATATAATATATCTTAAAAAAGAATATATAAATATAAATATTTCTCTTCCTTTTCTCTCACTCTCTCAAACCTGCAAAAGGGGGCCCTTACTTAAGATGGGAAAAGATCGCCTTTCAAAGGAAAATTTGCATACAAAGAAAATCAACTTTTTTGTCTCGATCAAACTGTATGACAATTAACACAGGTTAAGATTGTATATGTTGCCAGATATATTGTACTAACAATACTTGTTTAACAGGCTGCCTCTGCGCATTTTATACAGTGAAATGTATTATTGTTTCTAATTTGAAAACAAAATTTAGTAAAAGCTGACAATAGACTGAAAAAATATAAGAAAATGGCTTGTTTTTTAATACTAGGCATGTTTCTTCTATATAATATATTGAATGGAAATATGGAAAGTGAAATAACTCGTTAATAATTGAAATAGATTCCAGCATTATTCTCTATCATTCGTATAACTACAATATAGGGCACTCACAATTTTCACTTGAGGATTGGCTCCGTGTTTCCAGACAAATACTTTTTTTGTTTTAATTACGAACACATGAAGAAGAATTACATATAAAATGTATTGTAATTTATTTTATGTACAATTTATGAATGATATAACTTTTTTTTTCCAAATTTTATTAAGTTTAATTACCTAAAGGTAAAACATGTTGGATTTTATCATTTATAAACGATAAAGTAATCAGTTTCCTTTTCATGTATATTTTTTTAAAAATAATTAGTCTTAACGTCTATACAAATGCATGAAAAAACACAAAAAATAAATTAACAACTATGCTAGCTATATCAACATCAATGGTAAAACAATACCATCTAAATATTATTGTTTGTCATATAATACTTTTTCGAGCTCCATTCAGAGGATGGGAGGCTTGTATTTAATGTATCTTCAAAACCCCAGGGTAAGATCACAGCGCAGGCGGGCATAATATATCAAGAGAGATCCCGCCGGCACAGAACAGATCAGAAGACCTTCTCGTCGACGCGTCTCCATTAATAGGATAGGAATATGAAGCTCGAGTCAGACAACACCGGAGACAATGTCCCTCTCCTTGCGGACACACAGAAGTCGGCGGCAGGTTCAAATTCACAAAACGGGTCAATACCGGGAGCGGTGTTCAACATCTCAACTACCATGATCGGTGCCGGAATCATGTCGATTCCGGCGACTATGAAGGTACTGGGCATAGTTCCGGGGTTCTTGATGATCGTCTCGGTCGCGCTCGCAACGGAAATCACGGTGGAGTTCATGCTGAGGTACACCGGCTCCGGCAAATCAATCACGTACGCCGGCATGGTGGGCGAGTCCTACGGCAAACTGGGATCACTGGCCGTGAAAGTATGCGTCATCATCACCAATCTAGGCGTCCTTACCATCTACTTGATCATCCTGGGTGAGTCAGGCCTCCTTCGAATTCTGCAAAGAATATCTATCCATGGAACTTTTAATTTTGATGTAATTGGAAGTAAATAGTGCCGCGTAGTGTCGGGTTGGAAGTGATTTGCGGCATCTCAACAAGCTAATTAGGGGGTTAAATTCTTTGTTGGTTACTTGGTTGATTGGTTTAGACTTTAGAGGGTAGATGCAGAGAAAAGTGAAATGGAATTTTTTTTCTTTTTCTTTTTTAAAAAAGAAAGATAAAAGGAAGAATAACCGGTCCATAGTCCATGCCATAACGTCGGTGTTTTCCGGTCAACTATGGGCGCTTTTTTTCCCTTCTAGTGAAAACCAAAAAATAAAGAAAATCTTATTATTAATTTATTATTAGGAATTGAATCATGAGCATAGGTCTCTGTGAAATAAAATAAAAAAAAGAGGGATGGGATAATTCTTTTTAAGAAAAAAATATTTTAGTTTATTTCTTTGTTTTTTTTATTTTGCTAGAATGCATAAAATTCTTGAATTTTAAGGCAGTTATATAACCCCTCTCATATTTAAATATTTAAAAATAACTTCTAGATCTTTAATTTTGTTTTTTTAAAACTCTACCATTAATTAATTATATGTTACATTATTAATAAAATTTTTCATGTCAGATTAATGAGATACACATAGCATGTGAGATAAAAAAATATTTTTATTAATTTTTAACATAATTTAAGATGTGCAAAATTATAATGTTTATTTTTAACATACATGATGATGTTCTTATTTTTTTAGCTAAGCAACGTTGTTCTCAACTTCTCATTGCTCACTGTTATCACAATTTACACAGTTTAAGAAAAAAATATAATTTTATTATTTTTTATTAATTAAAATAGTCTTTTGACAAGATAAATGACATTTTAATTCTTATAAAAATATAATATAACTTTTATATTTTTTTTATTTGCTTAAATAAGGTACCACATAAGTTTCTATGTGTCTTTTTTTAATCTGATAAGGCAAACTCTACTAATAAGATAGCAGAGTATTAAACGGTAATGGATTTTGACCCCAAAAAAAAAATTAAAAGAGTTAATTTTAAATGTTTAAAAGTGATAAAGTCACGTGTAACTGCATGAGAATTTTTATGGATTTTAGCCCATTTATTTTGTTGGGACAGTGGCCGCGATAACCTTGCTTTGACGCTGCGATGGCTGCACCCATCAACGGGCATGGGATTGCGGTCAATTGGGGATGAGGAGGGGACCGACAACCGAGGACCGCGCGGCATTCACATGTCCCAAAATGGATTACAGTAACAATGATTAATACAATGATTTTTAGTGATAAAACACGATAAAGAGGATTGGTAAATGGCAACTTGGCAGGAGACGTGCTTTGCGGGAATGCGTCGAAAGGGGGAGATGAGGTGCACGTGGGTGTCGTGCAAGAATGGCTGGGCGTTCACTGGTGGACCTCCCGCCCTTTTGTCCTTCTTTTCCTCTCTCTCTTCATCATGCTTCCCCTCCTCCTCCTCCGCCGTGTTGGTCTGTACCTTTCCTCCTCTTCTTTTCCTTTTTTTCTTCTCTTTGCTGAATTAATTTGTCTTACACCATCTCGTTTAAATGCTTTACAGATTCTCTGAGGTACAGTTCTGGCATATCAATTCTACTGGCATTGGTGTTCGTCGCCATAAGCTCGTCCATGGCCTTTTACGGGATGTGGTTCGGCAAAACCCAACCTATGAGAATTTTTCCTGATTTCTCTCAGGTGTCCATCCTCGATGTGTTCGCCACCATCCCTGTCTTCGTTACCGGGTTTGGTTTCCATGTCAACGGTACCTTCGGATTGTCATTAACATTCCTTACAAATACACACCCATTAATCTGTATGCATCCAAGTTAATGACGAATAATATATCACATAATATTAATAAATGAGTGGTTTATGTCTTCATCGATCAGTTCATCCAATCAGAGCAGAGCTTGGGAAAGCTGGTGATATGAAGATGGCAGTGCGAGTTTCATTGATAATCTGCGTGGCCATTTACTTCGCCATTGGATTCTTCGGATACCTGTTGTTCGGAGACTCCATATTGACGGACATGCTGGTTAACTTTGACCAGAGTTCCAATGCCCGCGCGGGAAGGTTGCTCAACGATGTGGTGCGGCTGAGCTATGCACTCCATCTCGCGCTGGTGTTTCCCGTCATGAATTATTCCTTGAGGCTCAACATACATGAGCTCTTGTTCTCGGACGAGAACCGACCTGATCTGGCATCCGACACTCCTCGATTCCTGTGCCTGACGTTGAGTTTGCTCGCCTTCACCTACGTCGTAGCCGTAGCTCTTCCAAATATATGGTATTTCTTTCAGTTCTTGGGCTCCACCACCATCGTTTGCCTCTCCTTCATATTCCCTTCCGCTATCATTTTAAGGTACTGATAACTGATTTAGGCTACCTTTATTTGTCCAAATAATTAAATAAGACTGCTCATCATTTCGCTTTGCGTGCTATATGGATGGCTCCGCTTTGTTTAGAATATTTGGCATGTGTGTTTGAGGGCAGGGATATATATGGTATAGCGACCGCGAAAGATCGAGTCATGGCGATTGCGGTGGCTATTTTGGCTGTTGTGACGAGCGGATTGGCTATTTGGACCAACTTGTACGGCTGAACTGCACACCCTTCCACGTTCTGATCGTGAGAAAAAGGAATTCATATAATTTATTTGTCATTTTAGCTTTTTTACTAACTACATGTGTAACTGTAAATTCTCAATGAAGTAAGAACGAACAAATCCCCGGAAACGTCAACGAAGAGATATAATATATTTGGGCGCCAGTAGAGTTATTCACGTCGCGTCTACTTAGATAACAGTGTCAATGGTTCGGTTACTTTTTCTTTCAATTAAGTCGGGATTGTTTAATATCACTTGATAACCGGAGCATGCGTTAATTCTCTGCCAAGAAGAGAGATATGAGAATTCAGGAGTAAGGCGCAGAGGTTCTGGTCGAATCCAGGTTCAAACTTCCGATTTTACTGCGTATTCGGGAATTCATGGGTGGATCCGTGCGCCCTAATGAAAACTTTAATATTGAAATAAAGTAAAAGGAGTACTTAAATTTAAAAATATTAATATTAAAAAATTTTAATTTCATATTAATGTTCTTACAAAATATTTGTTTGTCATTCTCTGTAAAATTAATTTTGTTAAGTCAAATAATTAAATTGTCCTTAAAATTTAAAATAAATAAAAAAGTTAGCCTCATTATTACCAACGCCCGGCCTCCAAATTGCTATTGGAGACCTACCGCTGGCATGGTCGATTGTTATTAGTAATACTTTCATTTGAGGATAGTTGATAAAAATGACCAAGGGAGGATGCTACCTAAAGGTCCCGATGGACCAAGCCACTAAAATCATTTAATTATATATGGCAAAAAAATATGTACTTTTTGCTGATAATTGAAAAGATAGGTTTAATGGTATAGGTATATAAATAATATGTATCTATTCAGGTTTTTTATAACAATGCATTTAAAATTAACAATAATACAATAATATTTTAACAAGTCAAAAAAAGAGATAGAATGTGACCTTCGTCAACAAATATCCATTTTAATTTTAACAACAACACATTTAAAATTAACAATAATCTATTTAGGTCTTAATATGTTATAAAAACTAATACAATGTGCATAACTATACAAGTGTAATAAATAATAATTTTATGTATTTTTATCCTTTTAATTTAGACTTTAAATATTTATTTGAGACTAATTGAGTTTAATAAAATATTATTTAATTTTATTAGTCAATCTTTAATTTTTAAATTTTAACTATCTAAATCTTTGATTCTAAAATATAAATAATATCCTTAATATTTTTAAAAGTTTGCTGTTTAATTTTATTTTATTTGTGCATATTTTTTAAATTTAATTTAAAGGAAATTGATGAAATTATTTTTGATAGAAGGGTATGGACAAACTTGAAGATCAAGTCAAAAATTAAATTTTAAAAATCTTATTTATATTCATTTTAGGTTTTTTGTGTACTTTTTAATTATAGCTGTTAAGGATAATTTTGTCATTTTATTAAAGTATTAAGTTTTTATATACATTATATATAAAGAGAGCACTGAGCATGACTTTTGAATTGAAAGGGGGAACAGAATTGGGTGGCGGAAATAGGAGGAAAAAGAAACAACAGAGGTGGTTGCCCTTCATCTTCTTCTTTCCTTCAATTCTATTCATCGATGGCTTCTCATGCTTTCACACTGTTTGTTTTTTAATTTTATGAATAGTTAATTATTTGTTTGTATGATGAATTACAAACCAAGATCCTGAGCAATAATTAGAGCATTTGATTTGTAGAAAAGATTTATTTTAACTTTATTCTAACTTGCTCTTCTTATCTTTATCTTAAATTTCATGCTTTAATTGTTATTGCTAATTAGAGTAGCTCTAGTGTATGATTTTTGAATTATATATTTTATTTGAGGTTTTGCTTGCTATAATCAATTAATATGGTAATATAAAAGTAATTTGATTTGACTTGAGTGTTGCTCATACTTTATTTCTGGTGTGGCTAACACAGAACAGTTGTTAATTTATAACTTAATTTTTTATTTAATCCTTGGATGATAATATGAGAAATATATAATAAAATTAAAATAATAATATTAAATAAATTTAATTTATTTTTTAGATGAGGAAGATTAAATTTAGATGATTGAATTGAAATTGATTGCACTGCTTATACTTGGTGATTTTCTTAGTTAAATTTGCTTTAATTATTTAATTTCAATTTAGTTTTTTTTAAATTAATTTTTTCATACAAAATTTTCTATTATTTAACTTTTCATAATTTTAATTCAAGTCGTCAATATATTGACTTTTTGAAAGACAACCTAAGTTACGCTTCACTATAAAATATAATTTTTATTAATTTTGTTGTTATTTGACAGTAGTATCAAAGTGTTAGTCCTTGATTGGTAAGAATCTATTCAGTTTTTTACAACAACTCATTCAAAATTAATAACAATTTATTTGAGTTTTAATAAGTTAGAAAAATAAATAAGATAAATTTAATTATATAATTGTTAATTAGCCTTCAACAAGTATCTATTCAAGCTTTGAATATAAACATCAATACATTCCAACTTCAACAAGTACAATGTATGAAGTTTTAAAACTCTTAATTTATAATTGATCATATCAAATTAACAGGTAATATAAGTAAAATAATAAGTGTGTTCTAAAATTAATAATACATGGTTGTGTTATAAGTTATTTAAAAGCTTGGGTCATGACATATATATATATATATATATATTGCCATGTATAATTAAATGAGCTTGGTAGCTATCAAACTTTTTCGGTGGCCAAAGGGTCATTGGATTATACCCGCTTGCCTACCTTTACTAATTATCTTCCAAAATATAGGATATTTGATGTGTGTTAAATTTTTTTAATTATACACTTGTTTTATTGAGTAATAATGTTGATGTTTTGAATAAGTTAAATGTCACATTTATTATATTCAATAACATAATTGAAAAGATGTGAAAATTTTAGGAAACTAAAATTTTAACTAATTTTTTTAATTAATACTAACTTATATTATGGTCAAAGTAATAAGGAAGAATGATAATAAAACTTCAAAAGGATAAATTAATTACAATTAAGTTCCCAACAAAATCCAAATTACAAACTGATTATTATATTTAAAATTTAAATATCATATTTTCCATTTAAATTTTTTAAATTTATAATTGTTTAAATTGATATTTATAATTAATTTTTTAAAAAAATTATAAAGAACTTGAGTGATTTTTTTTCTTTTTTGGAACTGCCGTTCTCCCGAGTAATTTGCAACCAAAGGTGAAGGTCGGCATTAATTGCAGCTTTAAACCGTGAGACGATGCGAGGAAAGGGATAGGCAACTCTTGAAGATACAAGACTAATAATTCAATAAGAGCACACTCGAGATCAGAGGGAAATATAAAATATTTCTGCTTGGGCTAAATTGAAACGTCATGTATAAGAAGCCATAACCAAAAGTGAGTTAACTAGTTAAAGAGTTAGATCCAATAAATAATTTAAATAAAAAGGTCAATTCAGATTCTAAAAAACTAACTTAATCACATAAACACAAGTCTTCGAACCTCTTAGGTCTCAGAGCCACCATTCATACCATTGTTATATAAAACTATAACTTTAATGGGCCCTCAGACCTCAAATTTGGTGAAGACATGCCCATTATTCATGAGCATTATGGAAACACGAGCTGGCCATTAAATAACAAAACGTGTTGTGAATAAACTGTGCAATTAATTTCCAGATTTCATAGGAGTAATTGTCGTAGCTTATACATTATAAAAGGAGGATTAAGTCGCATAAAGAAAAGATGCAAAACATTGACCCAAATATTGAATTTTTTCACATCTATATGTATAGTTTTAATTTCATTTTCAATCTTGTAATTTTTAACACTGTAATCTTTTAACATTAATCAAACACATATTATTTCATTCGTATGTATTAACATGTTTGGAAATGTATTGTTATTGACGAACAATTCCCACTAGAGTTGTTTAGAATAAAAGGAAGGCCACCATCACGCAGAGTCGTCACCGTCATGGTTGGGTGCAACTGACTCATGTTTTTCATGAAACAAATGCAAATTAAAAGGAACTAGCCAGGAGAAAATGAAAAACAAGGTTAGGTCAAAATTGATGTCTTGGGTGTCCTTGCGTGGGTGGATAGAAGTCCGAAAGCGTGCAAAAATTCGCCAAAAAGTAAACCACACCTTATTATGAAAATTCTTTTTCACGGTTGCCAGGTGGAGCGGTGCAGTATGGAACAATGTCACCTCGCTCACGTCTTATTCTTAATCTAAAAATAATAAGATTTTAATTTATAGATTCATCCACTTTATTATATATTATTTATTAAAATTAAAAAAATGACTTCTTTTACATGATGATGCTTCCTCCGGTCTCACTCACAAAAAGTCTATTTAATTCAATCTATAAATCATATCAAAATTTAAAAAATATTTTTAAAATTATAGTTCATGAAAAAAATAACATGGCATCATTTTTTATATTTATTATATGAAGACATATTTAAAATTTTACAAATTTTTATTTTTTTATTTAATATTAATAAAGTTGATAAAAATGACTTGTAAAGAGGATGAGAAAAATAAAAGTAGCAACACCAAAAATTATTTGATGTGCTATATATATATATATATGTATGTATGTATATATATATCGCACATAATATGCATTCTTCAATCATTCAACCATCTTTGAGAGGCTATTTCTCAAGTTTGGTAATTCACAGTCTATTTTAATGTAATTCTAAGTTAATTATGGTGTTTAATAGTTGTTATTAATTTTTAGATTAAGGTTTAATTTTATCTTTGTATTTATTTTTTAGGAGTGCTGGCCGCTGGGCATCCTATACTTTTGAGTAGGGTAATTTTACCTTAAATTATTTTTCAGAAAAACAAAAACTCCCTTTCATTAAACAACCATTAATTTTTTTATTTTCTACTGACATGACATGTGCGTGAGGTCCACGCACAGTGACATGTAAAACATAACATGTCTTTTGATGTTAATTTTTTCCTTAACTTTTTTTAGAAATGTTAAGCATCTGAAAATTTTTTTCTCGAAGCGCTGGACACCCTAAAATCTTGTTAAAATAAAATTGAATAAATATGGTTAAAATATTAAGTATTTTAATATTTCATAATTTAAATATTATTATTTAAAATATTACACTATCCAATTTAATATTTTTATATTATTTTTGTTAGCATTTTATAAATTTATAGATGACTTCTTATTTTTTATATATTAATTTTTGATCTTCTTTTTGATACTGTATCCAAATCATTACATTTTTGTGCGTGTCGGAACTTATTTATATTTTTAATATTGGTTAAGTTCCTTAATTTTTTGATCAACTAATGATTTTCCTCTAAAATATTGCATCACCCAAATTTAATATTTTCTATATGTCATAGTGTTAATAGTAAAATCATAAACATGATAAATCAGGACAAATAATGTGACAACAAAAATACTTATTTAAAAAATATTGCTTATTTTATTAATATGTTACAAAAAAGTTATTTAACAAGAGAAAAATAGAGAGATGAGAAAAAAAATTCCTTTATTAACTTGAAGGTTCATTTGCTTCATTTTTAATACAAAATTGTAAAATATCAAAAATATTAAAATATTAAATTGGGAGGTGTAACATTTTAAATAGTAATATTTAAATTATTAAATATTAAAATATTTAATATTTTAATAATATTTATTAAAGTGTATGTTAATAAGATTTCAAGATGTCCAACGCTTCGAGAAAAAAATTTTAAAGTGCTTAGCATTTTTAGAAAAAGAATTTATAGATAAATTAGCACCAAAAGATATGCAAGTCTTAAATGTCATTGTGTGTGGGTTCCACGCACATATCATGTCAACAAAAAAAAATTAACAATTGATTAATTGAATAGAGTTTTTTTTCTTTAAAAAATAGTTTAAAAAAATTATTTCACTTAAAATTATAAAGTGTCAACTATTAAATGTTTTTAAAAAATAAATATATAAATAAAATTGAACCTTAATCTTTAATCTTTTATACAGGTATTCTGCGTCCTAAAACTTTTATGAAGCCGCCTGACTTTAGATTCCGATCTTATCCGTACCATATTGGCATATTGCCTCATAGATAATAACATTTTGTATTCATTAGTTTAGACAAAAATGTATTTTTCTTCCTTTATCGTCTGAATAATGCTAAAGTCCTCATTATTTCCTTCCCTTTGAAGGCCATGTAAAATTTACATAGGCCCAGGGACAATTCCATTTCCATTTTTCCTTCTCTGGACCACACGAAGTCACTCCTCGGCCAGAAAAAACGCCCCATAAGTTCGCCGCCCACATGTCGCCGGCGGCCGGGGTGAGCGTCCCCCTATTGCCGGAAAGAAAGGGAGCTGCTAAACCAGCATCGGTTACTGGTGCAGTGTTCAACGTTGCTACGACCATAGTGGGCGCTGGAATCATGTCCATTCCGGCGACAGTAAAGGTTGTGGGTGCGATTCCGGCTTTCGTGATGATTTTGATCATCGCTATGCTTGCCGAAGTATCTGTGGATTTTCTATTGCGGTTTACACATCCCGGCGAGACACATACTCCGGCGTGATGAGGGAGGCATTCGGGCCGGCGGGCGCAGTGGCCACGCAAATTCTTGTCATAATTACCAACTATGGATGCTTAATTATGTACTTGATTATTATTGGTAAGAATAAATTTACCGTAGCTAATTGGAAGCTGTTCTTTTTTCTTTTTGTCAGAATTGGAACTCGGAGGATCTTGATCTCGGCATTTTTTAGCTAAACCCAGTTTTAGTATTTTTGTTTCCCCTCTCCAATTCAGCGAGATTTCAAGGGAAAGAGCATTAAGAAATAAAAAGAGTTTTCAGTTCCCGCAGACCCTTGCACGTTTCCAAAGCAGACCTTCCCCCCCCCCCCCCCAAAAAAAAAAAAAAAAAAATCAAAGCCATAGGCTTGAAATGAGTCCAAAGCAGACCTGCTGCGAAGCCAAAGGTGTAGACGAACTCGTAGCTAAGGCCTATTATCAACTCCTTCAGACACGGAGTCAACAGAGCCCAAATTCAATTTCGTCACTTCTAGACATGAACTAAAACAAGATCATAAATTTGTTTCTCAGTCCTAAAGCTGTATAGCATAAATACTTCGACGTTGAGATTATATAGGCCGATAAACGGTTTTGTAAATTTATGCGGACCATTGAATTTGATAATAGAACATCATAATGCAGGATCTTGACGCCTGAGAATCGTGGAAAGCATTTAATTAATTTAAATTTAAATTGTAACGTCATTTGTTATAATGATTCATTTCCTTTCAATTTTTTGATGAGAATTGATCTAATATATGTTTGATCCAAGGTTCATTTTTTGATTGTGGTTGGATGATATCTTTGCCCCATATCTAAATATCAACTCATCCTGACGTTCAAATAATATTTGATGTACTAAACAGGGGATGTGCTCTCTGGAAAAGGTGAAGTGCACTTGGGCATATTGCAACAGTGGTTTGGAATTCACTGGTGGAACTCTCGAGAATTTGCTCTACTTGTCACGTTGGTTTGTGTCATGCTTCCACTGGTCTTGTACAGACGAGTAGGTCAGTACACTTATATCACGCTTGGGTTAAAAATTATGGTCTGGGATCAGATTTGAGAGCATGGCATGCTTTCTTGTATTTCAAATTGAAGAGACTGTGGCATAATTCTCACAACGTGCCTTGTTTTTGGTCACATTGGCTGGTGTTTGCTAGAGTCTTTAAAATTCAGCTCCGCAATATCTACTGTTCTAGCGGTGGCATTCGTTGGTATATGTTCTGGGATGGCAATAGCTGCTCTCTTCGCGGGCAAAACACATATCCCAAGGCTAATTCCACATTTGGACCAGCAGACTTCTTTCTTTGATCTGTTTACTGCTGTTCCGGTCATAGTCACAGCTTTTACATTTCATTTTAATGGTATATACTTGGCTTGCATTTGTGAATTTGCCCGCCCCTTCACTACATGCCTAGAAAATTTCTGAGTTTACATTTGGTTGTATTTGCAGTCCATCCAATTGCTTTTGAGCTTGCAAAGCCATCTGAAATGATGACAGCAGTTCGAATAGCAATAGTGCTTTGCGCAGTCATCTACTTCTCAATAGGCCTATTTGGCTACCTTTTATTTGGGGATTCAATCAAGTCAGACATTCTTATCAATTTTGATCAGAATGCCAAGTCTACCATTGGTTCGGTGCTCAATAGCTTGATCCGGTTAAGCTATGCATTTCATATTATGCTAGTGTTCCCTCTCCTGAACTTTTCTTTGAGAACCAACATAGATGAACTCCTCTTCCCCAAGATGTCTCAGCTAGCTACCGACAGCAAGAGATTTATGGCCATCACTCTGGTGCTGCTAATCTCCAGCTATCTTGCTGCTATATCAATCCCAGATATTTGGTACTTCTTTCAGCTTTTGGGATCAACATCTGCGTTAAGCCTTGCCTTCATCTTCCCCGCTGCTATTGCCCTGAGGTATATATTCTATCTCTCTTCATCTAAGTCCATTCCCATTTGGTTGGGTCGTCTACGAAGCTTTGTCTAATTTTCTTTGTTCTCAATTCAACGGCAGGGATGCTCAAGGTATATCGACCAGAGGGGACAAAATCATCGCACTGATAATGATTATCCTTGCTGTGGTGACTAGTGCGTTTGCCATTTTCACCAACATATGCAATTTTCTTCACAAGTCTTAAGTTGGATTTTCTCAAGTGTTCTCTTTTCCTTCTTAAGTTTTATATGGGGCAAAGAAATACTAGGACACTACATTTAAGTTTTGATTAGTGAATGATTTAGAGAATGGGGAAAACCTTGTTCAGTAGTCGGGGTGGTTGTTTAGTTGTTTAGGTTTATTGAAGAATTGAATGTACATTGTGGAATAATTCAAATATTTTGAGTATTACAAGCATGTAAAGCATCAAACATCTCATATAGGTAGACGTTGAGCATACTGTTTTAAGACTTGAGTAACCCGGATGGAAGCTTATAAAAGATAGATCCCTGCGTAGATCTATTTTTGAAAAGCATTTCTTTGTAATTTTATGCTTCAGTTGCTATTTTTCTTATTTATTTAAACGTTGATTATTGTCTCGAACTTTGAATAACTAACACCTGCATGTTAGGGTATAGGGGCGGAGCTAAGATTTTAAAATAAAAGGGTCAAGATTAAAAAATATATATATTATAAAGGTTTTATAAATTTTAGGGGGTTGAAAGTATGTAACATCTATATAATACAAAAAAAAATTAAAAAAAATTGGGAGAGCCACGGCTTCTGTTGGTCCCCTTGCTCTCCGCTACTATTAGGGTATATAACTATATATATTTAAATTTAAGCTTTTAAAAACAAAATGAAAATAAAAAACACACATTGAAGAACAGAAATAGGAAGTGTTTAAAAACATTGACTTTTTTACGTGATTTTAGGAACAATAATATTACAATAAATATGATTCTTGATCTTTGAGATTAAAACGTGTAAAAATACTTGGTGAGGGTTACAACATTCTTATAGCTATGCTGATTTGTAGTCTTAATTTAGCTAATGACTTATAGCTACTTTAGAATACGCATGCAGTTAAATTTTGAAAAAATGACATTAAGGACCTTAAAAAAATTTATTGCATTCAAGACCTAAACAAATTTAATATTGCTTTGCAAGCCTTGGGGCCCTAATTACAATATTTTTTCATATCAAAAATATAATTTTGCCGTTTGTTTAATTTGAATCAAAAAAGCCATGCGAACCCTCAAAGAAACAAAACAGATGAACCATAGTTCATTGTTTTTCTTGTCTTCTTTCTCATTTCATCAGTCGTCACTCTGCCATTATTGATCGTCGCTGGTGTGGATGAGTGTAGAAGTCGTGGGTGTTGATAGACGAAGCACGGTTCATTATTTTTTCTCTCTTTCCTTGCATTGAGTTGTTGTTGGTCACAATTGTGGGGGGTGACTTGTGGACCTTTGCCCCTTATTGCTGTTGGAGAAGGACTGTGGTGGTTAGGATCTTCCTCTTCGATCATTCTTCTTCCTTGTTCCTCCCATATTGTGCATTGTAGTCAGTTCTTTACCTCATTTTCCCCTGCATTACACATCGCCAGCTATTGCTGATCTTTTTCATCTTCTTTATTCAAGCAACATCATCTGTTTTTTGAAGCTTCTATCATCATTGTTTATAGGTAAGGATTTTTAATTTTGTTTCTCCCTTATTGATTTGGTACATGTGTGTCTTTTAATTGTTGAAGTGGTAATAGGTCTCTTGTGTGAAACACATATGTTTAAGCCTGACTGTTGATATGAGCTAAATGTTGCTGAACCATTTTGGCCATGAAAGTTTTAGAGTAGATTAATTGTTATACAATAATAATGTTGAATTGTTCATATTGAATTTTTACATGTGAACTAAACAAGATATGATCCAATAAGAAAAAAATCTACTGTCAAAAATGTTGGAGTATTTGTTGTGCAAAAATAAACTTTGAGTAGTTATTGAACGTTGAGTTGTGCATTTTATTAAGCCTAACCTAATGATAAATTGGAATCACATGACTTTCATGTGAGAATATATGAACCTTGTATTGTGCATAATGGATATTGTATTGTGTACTATTTATCTAACTCGAGCATTTTTTAAGTCTAGCCTACTGATAAAGTAGAATTGTATGGCTTTTCAATTAAAAATATATGAATCTTGTGTTGTGTATTGTGGATATTGTGTTATACATTGTTTGCCTACTTGTACATTTTGTTAAGCCTAACCTACTGATATAAGCTAAAGGTTGCTAAATCATTAAGTTGGTTGTGAAAGTTTTAGAGTGGATTAGTTGTGTATAATATGATGGTTGACTAGTTCATATTGAATTTTGACATGTGAATTGAATAAAATATGACTCCTAATGTGAAGAAAATTTGCTGTGAAAGACGTTGGAGTATCTGTTGTGTAAAAATAAACTTTGAGTTGTGTAAAATAAAAATTGGGCTTCTACATGTGGGCATTTACCTGGATTAATTTGTTCATTATAGATTAAAATAAAATAAAAGTTATCATTGTTCAAGATGTAGGGAGGTTGGATACAGTCTCAAGACATGCAAGAATCCTAACCCAGTATGAGAAGTTGTCATATTGTTCCTTTTTGGTGTATACATGCAAACTATAATTATGTATATAGACGCATTCCCAAGTAATATTTTTTAGGTAATTGAGAATCACGGACATTTTTTATTTGTATATAGAGAAGCAATTGTTAGATGTTTTGGACTTAAAATATCATGTCAAATTTCATGTGGGTATTTGTTTTAGTACCTAGGCCAGTTCTAACATGAAACTACTCATATATGATGTAATTGTCCTTCTTAATATTGAAAATGCATGAACTTTCTATTAAGCATGCATGGACATCGTTTTGTGCATAGTGAATATTGTGCTGTGCATGGTCTGCCTAACTTGTCATTTTTGTTGAGCCTTGGTTTGTGAAATATTAAAAATGCATGAACTTTCTATTAAGTATGCATGGACATCATCTTGTGGATAGTGAATGTTATGTCATGCATGGTCATCCTAACTTGTCATTTTGTTGAGCTTAGGTTAGTGAAATATTCAAAATCCATGGACTTTTTGTTGATGAGCATGCATGGACATAGTTTGGTGTATAGTGGATGTTGTGTCGTGTAACGTCATCCTTAACATTACTAAACACCTAGAACACCAAATATGAAATACCATTATGATAACCAAGATTAGTCTAATCCCTAGGTGAATGGTCATCATAACATAAGGGTTTGGAAACACTTAAGCAAAGTAGGATCCAGAGAAAATCCTTTTTAAAAGACCATTTGAACTCGAATTATAGTTTAAAATCAAGTAAATAAGATAACAAAAGCATAGGAAATTTATCATACTATAAAATAATACAATAAAATATTTTAGCTACATAGGCACAGTACGCTGCGGTGTAGTGCATCGTTCGTCTCTATGCCTCGCACTACGGCATGTGCACCCTGTCATGATAGCTTTTTAGGCCAACTTTCAAAGCGCGCCATTTGACTGTTCGACGTTCAATTCAAGTGATTCAAGCATCCATACATAGCTCTTAAAGCCACCTAGCTATTAGCACTGATCTCACGCTCAAATATTGAGTCAAATGAGATTTGGACACCCGAATCCAAAATGACACATTTTCTTTCAAAAATCACAACCAAGGTGCCCAAGAGCCCAAACCAAGTGTCAATAACCGTGGAACTACTTGGATCAACTCAAATAAACTATGAATAACCAGTTCAAGCATTCAAATAATAATAATAACAACCTAGATAAGAATTGGACACCAAAATCCTAATTTTAACATAAATTCCATCAAGGGTAATAATTTCTCATAAATAATCCAATGGCCAATCAAACACATAAATCAATACAAAATTAACACTTATACTAGTATCTCGACCTCTTACTATCATTGTAACACAGATACACTAAACTCAGGCTGAGATACCCACGATTACAATAAAAATCATGCAAGTATGTAACAAAATTGTATATATGTCCTAAGTTGGCATATGTATATAATATTTGTTACAAACCTAAAAATAAATGAAAGGATTATACAATTGAGGGCTAGTCCCCTCAATGCTCAATTGCACTTTCCTTTTCCTTGCCCTTATTAAAGCCTTTACTTATAAAATATAACCATGGGGTGAGTCTAGCCACTCAATAACCAAATAGTCTAATCAACTACTCGTGTGTGAGAATAGTTTGTGTGCATGTGAAGTGGCATAGAAAATCATATAATATGTCTTATAAATCGACACATATGGTTATAGAATGATATGCACGATCAGCATACCACCTTATACCCTCCTTATGTCTTCTGACTAAATCTATAAGTTGACAATTCAATAGGACTAAATTCATATGACTGGATTGGCCTAAATTCACCATTAGTAGGAGGCAACCTCAGTTAAGAGTGCCTTTGCCCACTATGAACCACAGATTCCTCCTGTCTACAATTACTAGGGGTGTTGATACTCAATATAACACTTATAGTACTGAGACTTCCAAATAATATAATACTGAGCACTGGGATCTCCATGATGCTAATGTACTATACGGATTTCCAAACAATATCCTTACAACATACTAGGGTGAACTCTTACCCTCTCACAATAATCATACTAAACATACTTAGTATATTCAATAGATACTCATAACATATCAATGATCACAATTGTTCATTTTCACGTAAACCATAGACTTTCGTAAGTAGTTATACATAAAAATAGCATTTACTCTTTAAATACTAAAACATTAAACAACTTTTCATTCCACTCCACATAACTTCAAAATCATAATTTCATATTATTACCATGTTAATACCAAACCAAAATATTAATTTTAAATTTACACACTACCATCTAAACACACAAAAAGAGAGATTAGACAATCTGATTACCTCAATTCTTTTATCACTAAAAGGGTTACCATAGTCTACTAATGGCTCTACATATGTCTACTAGCACCACAATGCTCGATCAAAAGTTAATCTACACAATTAAACCTTTAATTATCAAATCCTCTCACTAATCATCCCATTTAATAATATAAAGGGCGTACCCATTATGCTCAAAACCTCAATTTAGCCCCAAACAATCCTTCCAACACACTACATTAACCCTATCTAACATCCCAACACATAAACAATACAATTACATTACCCACATTGCTCTTAATCATCTAATTTTTATATAGGGTTCTTCCAAATCCTGACCAACAAATCCAAATCTTTATAAAATCCATGAATATAGGTTTAGATGCTTGATTTAACTCTCCAAGATCTTAACTAAGGTAATAGGTTCAACCATTACTTAAGAAAACATGAAATCAAAGCTCCAAAATCCCTAAATCATCAAAAAAACTCGCATAAAGGGAGAGGGAGAAGTGAATGAAGCTTACCCAAAGTTAAATCTTGCTCCAAATGCTTCCAATATGTTCCCAAGGTCATGCCCTAGCAGACCACGAGCTCCCTTCGACGCCATCTTGATATCTCTATTTCTTTATCTAATTATGTATCTGATAAATGCAAAAATTTGTACATGTGCCGTGTCGTATGGTACAAAAAACTCCACACTTATTTTGAATCTCTCTCCATGCCATGACTTGCTTGTATCTCGATCTAGCCCTTTTTTAAGGCTGTTTAAAAAATCGTTAGCTACATTAGTCTCCCTAAAACATTATTAACTAAAAATCTACTTAATTTGACTAAAATACTCTTATAAATAGTGAAAATTTCAAAGTTAAAATCTAGAATGTTATATGTCATGCATGGTCTACCTAGTCATTTTTGTTAGAGCTTAGGCTAGTAAAATACTTGAAATGCATGGACTTTCTGTAGAGCATGCGTAGACATCGTCTTATGCATAGTGAACGCTGTGTTGTATATGATCTATTCTGTTGCTTTGAGGCTTTGTGCAGGTTCTGAATTCAAATTAAATAAAGGATAGACTTGTATTTTTAGTGTGAAGGAATATTGCAATAAAGGTCTCAAGGCCTGCAAAGCAATATCAAATTTATTTAGGTCTAAATTGTAATAAATTCTGTTTTTAGAGCCCTTAATGCCATTCCCCCTTAAATTTTCTTGCTATTAGATCTTTATGCCAGACTTAGGGTCCATTTGGTTTTCTTCTATTTCACATTCACAAAGCAAAATTTTATTTTTAGAAAGCTAGAAGTTGTTGGGTAAAATATTTTGTAAGAAAGCACATCCTAAAAGTATATTCAAATAGTAGCTGAAAGTAAATTTCTGAAATGTAACTATTTGAAACTTTTGAAAAGTAAATTTGAAAGTAGAATATTATTTGACTATATTACCCCAAGTTTAATATCTTAATTTTTTATTTAAAAAAATAGTTAATTCATTAAAAATATAATTATTATTTCAATAATAATAATAGTAATAATTAGGTATTAATTTTTTTAGCATTATAAATTGAATAATTAATCATCTTAATTTTTAGTACTAATGTATAAAAAAATTATAAATCTTTATTACATTTTCTAAAATTACAAATTAAAAAAATATAAATAACTATATATCAAATTTTTAGCATTATAGATTAAAATTTATGTTATTTAAAATTTTTATCACATTTTTTAAGTATTTCAAATATATTACATTTGTATAATAAAAATTTTAAATCATCATAAATTAATACTTTTTAATAATTGTACATTCAAAAACACATTTTACTATCACAAATCAAACAACTTTCAGTGTATTAAATTGACTTTTGAAAAAATATATCCAAATACAAATTTCATTACAACAGCCAACTTTCACTAAATTGATTTTTATCAAATAAACTTTTAACAAACTGAAAACTAAACGCACACTTAATCTTCGGTAAGAGTCCACAGATTGGCAACTGTGACAGTGCAGGTACTGAGTAAGTTATCTGCGCAACCACAGGGCTTCATAAGCTAACAAATACCTTTCCTTTGCCCTCTGGGGGTAATATCATCATGCAGCTAGCTAGTCAAGGTTGGTGCCAACAAAATAACGATAAGGCGGGCTTCACACAAACCTACGTTTTTATAACCGACAAAGATTATAGTTACACATTTACCAACTGAAACTTATCTCACACCGTAGTCTGCACACGTGTCCAAAACATTTCATACATATATAAAAGATGCATGTAACTCTCCTTTTATCTACTCGTAGTCAATCAAATTTCGAGAGCGAGGACTAAATTCTATGGATCCAGAAACGAGCGCACGTAAACAGTTGAAAGAGGCTTGAGAAATATCAGAGTTAGAAAAGACCTAGTAAGTAAAGGTGTAATCCTCCATGACTCCACCATCTCTACTATATTTCATCTGCTAGCTAAGTAGGCGGGTGGCTTTGGGAGAGTTTCTTGACATTTGAAGCAAGCAAGGACAAACACCACCTCATATTCCTTTGATTTAACGTCTGCTCCACATATCTATTTATCTATAGGTAACAGAATTTTATGCTATAGACAGGATAAACTAGCATAGCTGTCCATTACGCAAGGATTTATCTATTTACAGAACCTGCTCTCCTCGAATGGAATACAGTATCAGTGGCTAAAAGAAAAGGAAAAAGAGCGAAACATCACTGTACGTGCATTCATGTCGTGTGTGTGGGAATGTTAGCTGCCTATAGCACTGGCCCATATAGAGAGAGAGAGAGAGAGTTCAGGTAAAAATATATACTTGTGTGTGTGTGGAGAGAGAGGGAGAGATGTACTGATGAAGACCTCTGAATTTGTTTCAACAATAACAGACAACGAATAGAGCTCATTTATTAAGAGGAAAATGAAAAGAAAAGAAAAGAAAAGAGTCGGATCTGAATTACATGCACAACCATTCATATATATACATGTAAGGTGTTGCAATAATTTTACTTGGTTTAGGACCATAAATATTGGCCTTGCAAACACATAAGCAGTGATGAGCATAATACAAACCAACCTAACTTGGCTAATTAGTTAAATTGTTTATATTATCTTTCAACAGATTCCTGGCATTGCCACCATGCGGCAATATGTCTCTCCTTCTACTTGTCCATGAACAACACAAATCCTTATTACTCCACTTTATACTTTTATTAAATTTTATTTCCATTGTCACTTTGGCATGTGAATGTACTTTTCCAAAGTGCAACTCACGTGACTTCTTCTTTCTTGCTACCTAGCAAACGCATCGCGGTGCAGGAATCCTAGAATATTAGTATACTAACTAATTATTTTACCATACGCTATGCAATATACAAACACTAAAATATATATATATATATATATATATATAGCAGCAATTACACACATTAACTTACAATAAACAAAATAAAAGTAACACCTAACATAAGAAAAAAAAGGGGGAAAGGGAAGAATAGGATCTATGCTGTATTTAATCTTAGAAAGACAATATTCCTCTCACTTTGTACGTATATCCCAACCCTAATAACGGATGAATTAGAATTTCTTATAACCATGCATTCTAGAATTTCTTATAACCATGCATTCTATTGACTTGGGCCAGCGTTAACGTTGATCGAGGATCCTACGACATTAAGAGGCTCCTCTTTATCTAGATTTCTTATTAGACATTGAAATGAACTATACAAATAAATTTAATACTATATCTAATTCAACTTGGATCAATATTAGTCATGCACCCTCCATATAAGATCCTTGCATATACATACTCAGACTACTTTCTTTCGATAGGACTTTTCAGTTTTCACTCCTGCTTATAGTCTTAAACTTAGCTAACACAATTTATAACATATTTTTATTTTTAAATTTAAAAGGACAGACATTGTAGATATATCTTTCAAAATTATTTGACATGTCAGGAGAAAATTTTATAAATAAATTAACATATTAATATTCTATCTGCATGATTGGACTCTTAAAAAATATTTATTCTTTTGGTTTTACTTGTGGCCATTTGGTCACATGATAATATTATGCAAACAGATGGCTAAGTGCATATAGATCATAAAAATCAATACATGGTTCCATCATATCACATAATGAATTAATTAGCATATACGTTAGAGTAATAAATTGCAATATTATACTCCCTTTGGTCTTATTTATAAGGTAGAGAGAGAAGAATTTTTTTAATTCTATTTATAAATCACGTCATTAAATTTTTATCATAAATTTTATTTTTTACCCCCATTAAATGTTGGAGAGAGAAAATATATTATTGAAGTGTGTATATTTAATAGGCACAATGTTGAGAACTTAATAAATTTTAAGACAGAGTTAATAAGTTTTAAAGTTTTTTTTGATACTGATAAAATATGTTGAAAATGATTTATAAATAAAATGAAAAGAGTAACTAATTCCATCAATACATAATCATATTAATTAAAAGCATTCCCCTATTTACCATCTTTCTCCCCGTTCTATACCTTCCTCACGCATACATACTCACCATACATGGAACACGTGGGGAAGCAAGATCAAAATACAAAACAGAATCTTTCTAGTCTCCTCCTTTTTTGCAACTAATTAACACATATATAGTCCTAAAGAAGTGCACTACTCATCCCCTTTCATCACGCACGCAAGTGGAGACTAGTCATTCTCCAGCTATAAAACGACTCAGAATGCATGGTCCTTTAGTTCGAAGTTAATGAAAAAGTAGAATAAGCAACATAATCATAATAACACAAGAAAGAAAGCTAAGCCCGCTTCATTTCATTTTCACTCATTCTTACTAATAGCACGCATGCAGTTTCTGTTAAAATTATTTTGACACGGTTTATCATGATTCTTAACTACTCAGACTTCATATTCTTAACCACCAACTTATGGGATAAGTTTAACCTATTGTTCTACTATAAAAGACTTTTACAACTCAATCATTGTTTTCTGAAGCAAAATGGCAAACTAAAAACTAATATATGATTTTGACTGAAATGAAACCAACAAGAATACAGTGCTCAAGTTTGCTGGAATAAACTTAGAACAAGTTTCCTAACGCGTATCAGGACAAATTGCTTACCTATATAATTTTGTATTTTTGCCACATTTTCACAATACTATCAAATTCATGTATAACAACTACCGGTTCCTGTTCAATCAACAAATTGTTGCTAAGCTCGATGTTGTCAAATTTTCAATTGTGTGTATGTATGTATGTATTTGTGTATGTGTGTTTCCTATAGACATATACAAATTAAATAAGTGTCTGTGTACGCAATTTCATTTCATACGCTTCTTATCTTCTCCACAGGACCTTGAATTGAGAAGTTCCTATGCATATGAAGAATATACGGGCCATGATTCAGAAATGTTATATTTATAAATGATAAAGAAAGAGAAATAGGGTTACATGCAGTTAGATATAGGTGAATTATAAATTTCTTGGTAGAGTATACATATATGGTACACATATAAGTATCTAAGAAAGCATAGTGGTGGAGAGGATAAGGAGGGAAAATTATAATTAGATCACAAGGAAAACTTACAGCGAAGCATTAACAGAATCCAAAAGAGTGTAGAGATAAATAGTTCAGAGGGAAGAAGTATTATTAATGGAAAAGGGCATGAGACAAGGAAGGAACAGGGGTTGTGTATGGAGGATATTGTTTTGTTGTGATGATTATTGAGCACACATGTGAACGGAAGTGGGTATGCTATTTGTCCTTATGGAATGCAAACAATACTGGAAGCTGTAAGAACTGCAACTGAGACGAATATCATATGATCTCTCCCATCCATGTACTCATATATCGGTATATGCATACATATGCGTATACATCTGTAGTGCGTGAATAAATCTATACAATTATGTATACTCATACCTAACGCTACTAATTATCTCTGAGCATTTGCAATCATCAATTTTAAAACTTGCTTGATTTATCAAAGATCTGAAGTTGTTTAGTCAGGACTTGCTTAGAAATTCTCATGGAAGAAAGTCTAGCCTATTTTCACTTTCTACGATGGTACCGTAGATAATATAAGATGTAGCCAATAGTGTAACAAAAATCTAGGAGGAGGAAGCGGATGTGCAGTCATTTTAGTGTCAGTAACCTCGATTGCTTCATATCTATGCAGGCCTACTCTGAATCTTCATGTTCAAAGCCTATTATTATTAACTTTCTTCACAAGTATAATTCCTAAGTTTGAAAAAAATTTGGAAAATAAAGGAACATCAAGATAGATGAGGAATAAAGTGGGTTACTTGAGGGATGACATGTTATTCCTAATAGCGCTAGAACCGAGTATATCCGTAGCCAGCTAGATGTAGCGTAAATGCGCAATCATTCCATGAGAATTTTGCTGTCAAGAGGGAAAGAAAGAAAATGAGTTAGACTGATGAGAATGATAGGATGGCACGTGTGGAGAGAGAGGGAGAAAGAGGACAAAAGAAAGAAGTAAGAGAAGAGCTAAAAAACCCCGTGAGGAGTGTTTGGAGGCATTCACAATTGCACAACTAAACATCCTTTTGTTGCTTCCCCTTTACTTCTTTCGATGCCCAGTTTTCACTATCACGAGCTCATGATTCTTCATCTCTAAACATATGCCAATCAATCCCATTCCAGTCCACCAAAAAGAAAAATCATTTCTTGCTATAAAAGACTAAGTATTGCATATAAATACCCTACTAAACATCTATTAATTCCTTTAGCTGTAGATGCATTATAGATGTAACACCCTCAAATTTACAAACCGATTTTTTGCAAATTATTAATTCAATAAATCATTTTTTTTTTCATTGAACCCTCATCATACCCTTATCATGGTAGAAAAATTTCTACCATGATACATCCAAGACAATATACCACAGGTCTTAAAATATCTCAAAAAGCAATTAGAACCATGAGGGACAGACATGATCCTCATAGCATGTTATTTAAATTAGGTCATGAATCAAAAGGGACAGACATAATCCTCTTGGACATATAAATGCATTTAATAAAAAGGATTAGAGTTTACATGCTCCATAGACAAGATATGTTCTAAGTTGGCACAAGATACATTGTATAATCCAAAATAAGAGGCAACGTAAAAGATGATGTCTCATACACCATAATTACACCTCTGGTGCTTTCTCGGCCGGATTCGCTCCTGTAAAAATATTAACCACGGGGAATGAGACTTAAAAGTCCCAGTAACCAAAAATTAATATGTAATGATGCATGCGGATGTAACTAATCATGCGATTGCTAAGTGGGCACACAAAACATTTAATCGAACAATATTTTCAAACAAACCGAACAAGTATTTAATTGCATGACTGCACCTTATCTCCTCCTTTCACCATGCTCGGACGCCAAATCACCCGGCCAAAGGTGAGTTGGACCAAGCGGCACGCCACTCATTGGGTCCAATGAGGGCTTACCACGTGGTAATAATTAACCGAACAGAAATTTTCATTAACACCATATATTAAAATACCCTGACAAGTCATGCATCATTCAAATATCCAAACAGAAATATATCCGAATAATAATATCTCATCATGATAAATAAAAATAAATTTTTAACCCACTTGGCAATGATTTCACAGAAGTATATAACAGTATTTATTTTCAATAATTCATAATTTTTCCAAACAATAAAACAACACATAACCATTCACAAACACACCTATCACAACACATTAATAATGGTTACCTTGTGTCTTGAATAACAAGTTCCCCTTCACAACTCCTTTTTCACCACTATCTTTGTCAATATAATCTACATAATTATTTCACAATACTATATATTAATTTTACATTAAAATAAATAACTCTAATTTAAAGAGTTAGAAAGTCTTAGATCTATAATCCATATTAATACTAATTTAAGATTTATGCCTCATTTAACTTTCTAAATTCTTTTCTAAAATTCTCGTACCCTAATAAACTATTTTTTTTATCCTCAAATCACTTCTAGTATCACAATTTCATCATTCTATATTCTAAAAATTTGTTCAAAAATAAATTAAAAATTTTAGAATTATTCTGAAACCTCAAATCACCTTTCTATAACCTCAAAAATACCTATTCATACTTAAATAAATATTTAATAATCAGAGATTTATCCCTACATCTCAGATTCCACATAAATTCAACCATATAGATCTAGATTTTAACTCAAAAATTCTTAAACATGAGTTTCAACCTCAAGAAAATATTCTATAATATTTATTATATCCCTAAGAGTTTTAACCTATATTTTAATCTATCATATCATCAGATTAACTATCCTATAAAAAAATCCTAATCAAAATATTTACTCTATCCTACAAAATAATCATATCACTAGAAAGCTAATATTATTTAGAAAATAACTATAAAATTAATTTTGTAATTAAATAAATTTTTAAATGCTAATCTAAACAGGAAAGTTAGAACATACCTGAAGAAAAAGAAAATAATCCTCCCTTGCGAGAAAATGCCGAGCAACGTGAGAGGAAGAGAGAAAAATAATATAAAAATGGAATTGTGAGTCCCAAAATTATATTAAAAAAAACTATAGGTTCGAATTTAATTATTCAAACCTTTGGGCCAAAAGTTGCAATTTCCTCTAAATTGCATCTTAGCCTCTCATGCTTCCTAATGCACACACCCCCTTCTTTTTATACATGAAGGCACCTCTTCTCTTCCCTCATCTAACCAATGTGAGACTTAGAAATAACAACCTTCCACCCCCCCTTTTTTTGTTCCTTCTACCTTCTCTTTTTTTTTAACACACAATAAAAAATTATTTATGTATTATATCTTAACTAAATATTGCTTATGTGATTTTAAATTTAAATTTTTAAATTTATAATTAAATACCTAACCATAATATCACTTCTAAATAACCTCAAATAATATAAATTCCTATTATTATCATTTTTTTTCCTCAAAACCCAAATTCTACAATTTCTTTATTATATAAAAATCAGGATGTTACAATAGACATTAGAGCTTTTGGTTTGCAGAAACACGAATGAATTAATTGTTAGCAAAGAGAAAGAGAAACTGGTTGTAAAAATGAGGAGAGGGAAATTATTTTTAATAAAAAGAAAGGGGTATTTTTGTAAGTTTAGGGTAATGTATTGTATGTAGTGTATCCGTGGGAAGGAGAAATTAAGCACAGGAGATCGCATAGAATTGAGAGCTTATCCCCTCTCTTTTAAAGGATCGCAAAACTGTTCAGTAGAGTCCATAGCAAAAGAAAGGTTTAAGGTCAGATTAAAAGATTGTAACAAGAAAAGTGAGGGGAGAGAGAGTTAGAGAAGCCAATATGGTTCCTAAAGAGCAGATCCACCAGAGTGCATTGTTGCATGAGAAGCTTTAATTCCTTCGTTCTATTACCAATTCTCATGCTGTAATTCCCCTACATTACCTGCCCATCTCTTTTCCTTTCTGTGCATTTCATTATTATTTCTTCCTTATTCGTCCAGTTAAAAGATATTATTGCTTTGTTAGCTTGCCTTTCTCTACTGCTCTCTTTGTTATTCCAAGGGATCGGTCATAGGTTATCCTCTAGCTACTAGCAGAGCCACCAGCTATTATCATTTGAACTAAACTGTTTTGACCAAATTATATTATTGGCCACATAGCTTTCTGCACGCTTAATTATATGTTTGGTTTTCTTTATCTAACCAGAGAAATTAGACATTGACAGCACATAAGACTACCTTAACTTGTGATTTGCATGATTGACATATCATTTAATTTTCATTGCTCGAGCATCATATAGCTAGTTTTAATCTATCCAATCTTATGTAATAACAGTGTGTGTGTGTGTGTGTGTAAGAGAGAGAGAGATACACGCTTACATTTCGATAGCAAAACTAATAGCTTTTTTTTGTGGGTGGCAGCTAAACCAAACGGCTATCATAATGGATACCTCAAAGTATATCGCAGAGCTAAAGCAAAAGGTAAAGAGATTAAATCAAGACATGGCCACCGCACAAACTTTAAGTGGCCAAAATCCCTTGCCACCAATGGTATTTTTTTTCTCGAACAAGCTAGCAGTATTGTAATTTGGTCAATTTAATTATATCATGAAGAGGACAAATAAATTAAAAAATTGGTGAAGTGCTGCATTTTCTGAATGGTCAGTCTCTGTGCAGGTGGCAGTAGAAGCCCTAGAAAAGGGATTTCTTATACATGTGTTTGCAGCGAACAGTTGCCTGGGTCTACTGGTGTCCATATTGGAAGCCTTTGAAGGGATGGGTCTGAATGTGCTGGAAGCTAGGGTTTCTTGTACAGATAATTTTTGATTTCAAGCAATTAGAGGAGAAGTAAGATAAACACTAAACACAACCCTAATCCATCGAGTACATTTATATGTCACGTGACGCGGAAGAATGAAGGAAACTAATCCATTGAATTTAATTTATAGGAAGAAGAAGGCGTGACTATGGATGCGGGAGCAGTGAAGCAAGCAGTGGGACAGGCAATAGAGAAATGGAGAGAAAGTAGTAGCGAGTGATGAACAGTAATCATGCTTGCTTTAATGCAAGCTTCATTTGAATATCTCCTGTCTTCTTTTAATCATAAAATCAAGGCTTTATATAGCTATTGCTGTGGTTATACATACATACATACATACATACATACATACATACATATATTTTTGGTATTCAAATACCCCGTCTTTCGTTATTAAGTAAATGGCACTAATTAAACTCCTTAAAGTTTAGTTATATATACTCTGACTATGACAATTTTTTTAGGGGGAAGGTTAATTACTTGATTGTATCAATGTTTATAGTATATATAAATTGCAAATATGTGTGTGTGCGTGCCTTATTGCTTAGTTTTTATAATGAACTTGATTTTGTACACAACCCAAGAAGTCATATTTTTATTGAGGGGAGAGGAGTGTAAATATTAAATGATTTTAGTATATATTTTTAAGAAATGGATATTGGAATGTTAAATTGACGAGAAGAGTTGAGGGACATAGACAGGAGTAGGGATAAGGTATGACAATTTGAGAATAGGTCATGGTCGACCTAACTTGTATGTTATATATCCATACATATTATAGTGCAAATGCGGTGATGGTGAAGCTAGTCAGTGTGTGTGTGTGTTGTAGGCTTGGTTTTATTGATTTTGAAGTGCTGCAACTAACGAGGGATGTACACATAGCAAGAGTAGACGATCGAGTAAAATGGTGGCGATAGGTACTATAGAGGAAAAGGATATGTTTGCACTTATTATACATATAATGGATTAATATTGAAATGGGGAGAGGGTGTTGTACATGAATACAAGAGAAAATGAAGTTGGGTTCCCAGTTTGGATGCAAAAACGAAGTTAGATTGATGTACTATTGCAGGAGCAGGGTCATATGCCTAAGATAAGTTACATGTAGGCCGCTCAAAGGAGAAGTCATTAGGCCAAGCAGGTAGGCTTTGTGATGGTAATTAAGTTGGAGGCGTAACGTCAGTAATATTACAGACTTCATTGTTAAGTTAAAGTGGGAATCATCTTTCTTAATACGAGTGACTAACATAACTTGCATGAAATGGATAAAGATAGTAATTAACGTGTGGGCCGTGAGGGATATTTATGGATACTGAGATCCGCCTGCATGTATTTTGTTTGGAGCTGTGCGTAATACAATTTATAACTATATAACCTCTGATCCTGGCACATGTCGTTGTTCCATCCTCACACCTTATTTAAACGTGTCTCCATTCTTTGTAAAATTTTGGACTCTGCCATGTCACTCAATATTCTACCCCTGCCTCTTTATATAAGAAAACACACTTTTACACACAGTGAGATTCAATTATATATATGATCTATGAGTGCGCCCACGAATATATATATCAATATATATGTATATGTATATGTATTTGTAAAAGTAAAAGGCAATAAAGCAAAACAATTTAATGTGAGATTGTGGGTTGGATGCCACTTGTTACGCACGCACACAGTCACAGTCTTTTCATATTTTTTTAAATAAAATAATTTAGTGACGATAAACATATATATGGTTATAAGAGCAATACTTAATATCAATGAGCATTGTTATAAGTAGGTGAGTGGATGGGGATGAATTTAGTGACAGTATCATATCACGCCATAACAATTATTAAAAGGAAAAATGAATTTCACACTTTATTGAATATACTGATATAGTATTTATACATCAACATATGTACATGAGGGAGGTTTATAGATAAACAAACAAACTAATTTTGGTAAATAGTTTTTTTTTTTGGGTGAATGTGGGCAAAGCCTTACTTTATTCCATCACTAAAACTTCTCTTGAGCAGGTAACACTCAAAGAGTCATACACAATAAATTTTGTAAAGGATCAAGAGGATCCCATAAATGAATAAATGAAAAATCATGTGAAAAATGTAATTGCAAGCCAGTCTACACACTGGTTGCCTTCCCTATATACACGACTGAAAACAGTTTTTTTAAAAAAATTAAGAACTCTACAAATATCATTAAGAAAAATACTACCAGACTTCTCCACCCATGCGTCTTTCAGCATTGATAAGACAACAACTGAATCTCCTTCAATGATTAGATTTTTCACTAACAGCTCCTTCGCCAACCTAACATCCCAAAGCACACCCCATAATTCTACATTTATAGCTGAACAATCACTAATTTTTTTAAAAAATCTAGCTACCTAGTCTCTATTATTGTTTTCAACAGACTACCACACCCAGCTATACTTAAGCTACTCTCTGCTGCACCATCAAAGTTTAATTTAAACTACCCCAAGAGAGAACAAGACCATCTAACATCAATAACGGTTTTTCTAACCATAATCAAAAAATCACCACCCATCAAATTATCCAATTCCCAGACATAATGATTTATAACACCTGATAGGTTCTCAGGCATCGCAAAATTAGAATTAAATAAGGTTTTATTATGTCAAAACCATTGCCACCAAGTAGCCACAGCAAAAATTTTGCTCTAGTCAAATCTACCCTTCATATTCACATCTATCCAATCACGCAAGTTAAGTTGGAAGAAATTAGAAGTTACCTCAGTTCTATCAAGTTGAAGCCATATAAATTTTGCTTTTTCACAATCACGGACAGCATGGAGAATATCTTCCACACCTTGCACACATTTGCAACAATTAGGAGAACTACCTAATAATCTCGATCTCCTCTCTAAAGATAGTAATCTTTCATGCCTCAAAAGCCACACAAAAACTTGAATTCTTTTTGAACCGTTCCAACTCCACAAAACATCCCAGCCCTTATCACATGCATCCCCCTAGTTCACTATTAGTCTATGATACATATTAGAAACACATAAATTATTATGAGTTGCTCCTCTCCATCTAATACAATCTAACCCATAAACTGGCTTTGGGGTTTGTATTACTCGAAGCTTCACCAAAACCTCCTCAGCTAAGTAATCCTTAAGATACGTGAATTCCCATTCTTGTGCTTCATTCACCATATCACTAACCTTACATTCTACTAATCTCCTTTCAGGTCTCCTAAAACAAACATCAAGGAGTCTTTCATCAATACCTGACCATAAATCCTTTCAAAAATTAATTCTCTTACCATCCCTACATTCCCAGGCTATCATACTCACAAGATCAAGCTAACATTTATAAAGGAATTTCCATAACATAGAATTTGAGTCTTTCACTTAGCATTCCTCATACAAATTTACACCACGCTTATATTTAGCTTAAAGAACACAAGAACAAAGATTATTAGGGTGAACAAGAATATTCCAGCCAACCTTACATATCAAAGCTTCATTCATCTTAGCTAAATCATGCAAACCTATGACATCAAGTCTTTTAGGCTTACACATGACATCCCAGCTAACAGTATGAATTTTCCTTTTCCCCTTATAGGAACCCCGGATAAAATCACGTTGTAATTTTGTAATTTCAGCACAAACACCCACAGGAATATGGTTACGTAGCTTGGTAAAAAGAGAAATCTGAGAGGTAATCGATTGTACCAATGTGATCCTACTTGCAAGCGACAAATTTTGCTTCTTCCAACCAAACAGCTTGTTATGTACTTTGTTAATCAAATACTGAAATTTGTTACATGCCATTATATTTTCGTTCCACATCCTTCATTTTTATATTCTAACATGAGGAGTAATATCTCACTCTTGCTTAAATTCTAAATTAAAATACCACAGCACCCCTGACAATGTTCCTTCCTTCTCACTATATTTATTTATCTCGCACTAATAGAATTTATTTGTAATATTTGGTAGGTAAAAAGTACTTTTTAGGGGGGAAAATACCTATTTCATTTCCTTTCTAGGCACATTTCACATTTTTTTTAAAAAAATAACAATTCCTATACCAAGCTTGTTGCCTAGAGACACGCATGGTCAGAAAAGAATCCAAAAGCTATAGTTTACCTAAAAAGGGCTAAAATATTTATTTAATTTTGTAACTTCACATAAAGTTTTATTTTAGTTTTTTAATTTTATAAAATATTTTTTTAGTCCTTTAATTTTAATACCGTTAGTTTTATCACAATAAATTTTTACATGAAACTTTCAAATATTGACAAAATATTCTCAAATATTGACATATTAAATTTATTTTTTTAAAATAATAATGATTGGTATAAAAAATAATTATTTTCAACTAACAGTGGTTGGATTAAAAAATTAAAAAAATATTTTATAAAATTAAAAATTAAATTTAAATTTTATATAAAGTTAGAGGATTAAATCAGTCACTCAGAGAGTAAACCAATTACCTAAGCACGTTATGAACTTGGAGGGTTGTTTACTGGACAACATTTACAACATAAAAAAGTCTAAGCTTTCGGTCATTCTACGCTTCATTGGAAGCCTGAGTATTTGACTGGGCCTGAACAAGCCCATAACCCATTTGCATCCAGAATCGAGGACTCGAGGTGATCCTTGTCGGCACATAGGCTTCTGACTGGTGACTTGTTAAGTAAGCTGAAAGCGCGAGAGCGATCTTAAGGCCAGACCAGGCCTCATTCCCTCATATTGCCTCTGACATATCTTTCCAACCGGAAATTCCCGCCACTCCCAAGAAGCTTCCACCGCACGGTCGTTGCCTACAGATGCCACTTCTTCCACTACACCATTCAACTGATATGGCACCCCGCCAGTAAAAATGGAAGCTGCCAGAAGATTGCTCAAACGCAGGGAGCCTCTCTCCGATCTCACCAACACCGACTCTCGCGCCCTCCCTTCTTCCCTCTCGTCTTCCTCCACCACCTCTGTCGTCGAGCCCTCCAAACCCCTCCCGCCTTCTCCCTTCAATAACCCTGCTGTCAGCCAGCGCAAGTTCGGTTCCCGCACCCGTTCCTCCAATAATTCCACGAATCGCCGTGATGCTTCTTCAAACCCTAGCCATCTTTCTCCTGCTGTTTCTACGCATTCTCGGCTGCTAAATTCCTCCTTGCTTCCTGGTATTGCAACTGTTCTACCTTGCTTCAGTTAATTTCCGCCTTCGATTTGTCTTTAGGCCTGGTTCGAGTAAAAACGGCTTTCCATTTGTTCTCAAATTTTAGGGCCGAAATTTTCCTCCTCGTTCTTTTAGATTTTGGGGCCTTATGGAGCCCTCGTCTTCGGCTATAGCGGCCGAGTGTTCGTAGGCTGATAGTGGGTCACCCCTCCCCATCCTGTGAACGCTCTGCCTTGTGTCAACAAGGAGGTTTCGTGCTTAGACGCTTTACCTAACCCCTTAGGGCCTCATGAAGATATGAACAATCGGAGCCATCTTCTTCTGTGTGTGCGTATATTCCTTGGTTGATTTTTGTTGTACTCCACCCTGCTTCCAATTCGGCATTGATTTTACTTCTGATTTTATATTATTAAAGACGAATCTTAGTTTCATCTGAGTTACATTATCTTGTTGCCCCATCCCAATGTATTTCATTGTTTCTACGTTATCCTTAAGGGCCTTTTCAATGCTTTGGCCACTGATACCATTGATCTTGATGATGCCGATCGTTTTTCAGTGTCCTTAAGACGAAGCCATTCTTGACATAAAAGGGTTTCCAAATCTCAGCCATGAAAAACTTTCTCTGTTTCTGTTGCCTGTCTTTTATCTACCCCTATCTCGTGAATTTTCACGAAAATAATTCGTTTGTATTATATCTATTGGACGAATCATCATTTACTGGGTGTTGTTTCAACAGTTGTATTGAGTTTCCTTTCCTCATACAATATAACTGTATAATTTGAGTGATAATATTCTGATGGTTAACATTTAAAATATATTTCCACTCATAAATTTGCACTGTCTTGGTATTGAATCAAGTTTGGATCGCTATTTGCTCTGTGAAATCCTGATGGGCTTGCCTTTCCCGAATTCAATTGCATCAGAATTCTTATATGAATCGATTTTGTTATTCAAGTAAAGCTTTATTTGAGCTAATTAATGCAGCAACTGTAAATTTTTTAGTGACCCTTGTATTTCAAACATATTTATTCATTGGGCTTTTTACATGCTTTGAATAAAGGCAGCCATGATCGTGATGTTTTGGAGCCTATCTCAGTAGTCTACAGTCGAAGACATACATCAGAAAAAGGGAAAGGGAAAGAGAAGGCAGTGGCTGTTCCTTTCAGTAGTACACCCGTGCCAAAGGTCTCTGCCAATAGGTTAGTATCTTTTCAGTAGTGATGCTGGCTGGCGTTTGATATAACAGCTTAATTCAGCTATGTTAAAGACCGAGATTAGAAAATGATAGCAGTTGGTTGAAATTCTGGGAATTATGGAAGTGAAAAGTATTACATGATAATTACATGACGGATGGGGTATTGAGATATTCTCAATCACACAATCATTTCTCTAAAGCATTCTGACAAGCATCATTGTAGATTGGCAGTATTAGGCATGGGGGTATTGGTTAGACATTTGATTTTCCCTTCTGTCTGGCATGCAGAATATGTGAGGCTTTGATGAAGAAACTTCTGATCCACAATTAGTCAATTTTTCTCTCGCCTCTTCTGTTCTTGACTAATAGAATGTGTCACTTTCATACCATTGGAGACATATTTTCTTCATTTTTAATTGTGATATCTTCACTTTCATTGGATAGACACCAAAATATCTTTGGTTTCAATTGAGGGAATCAAATTGACTGTCATTGTCTCCTTCCTACAAAGTCTATATTATAGTTAACTGCCATATATTTCCCCATCATGCGTAACAGGGAGCAAAATCTTGAGATTGAAAGTGTGAATCTGCATAAAGCCAAGGCATTAACAGCTCCTTGTAGAAAGGTAATTAAATTGATTTTTATATTACTGTGTTTTTGTGGTTCTATGCTGCATTTCAATTCTTCTGAATCTGCAGATGTTAATTTGGTTATTCAGCAAGGGCTTGATCACTACTGAACATTTTCAATGTTAAAATTACTGTATTAAAATTATTCATAGATTTTATTCTCAGCCTGTGTCATATACTCATCGAAAGAATTTTAATTAGTTCAGCATTTCTTACAGTGGAAACTGGTCAAATTTTGATATGTGACAAGAATAATAATAATTCTGTCTGGTAATCGACAAGAATAATATTCTTTGTTTCACCACTTGATGGTGGCATCTTCTCCTCTCCCCCCCCCCCCGGGAAAAAAAAAAAGCGCCTCCCCCCTTTCTTCACCTCTTTGTAAAGTTTTGCTCTAAAAGGCATGCTCATTCATTTACTGATACAATAGATTATACTCTTCACCTTTTGCAGAAGCGGTGCACTGTGACTTCTAAACAAGATGTGTTCCAGCATGCCATGTCGCAAGATTTTATTGAAAAACAGCAAGCTTACTTTAAAGAAATTGATAGCTTTGAACTGCCAGTGGAGGAGGTTGAATCTATTGATGAGCTTGATTAGGTGAAAGAGATGTAATATAAATGAAGGCAGTTTGAATGCTTAGTTTGGTTGTATAGTTCTGTTACTGTAGTTTGCAGAATGATGTGACCGCCAGTTCTCTAATCAAATGTAGAATTGAAAGTTGGACATGATTCTTGTAATAGTCTACTTGTAAAATCTGTGTTGAAATTAAGAAATTTTAACAAACACTTGCTGCAGTTAAGCCCGGAAAGTTTTCACTTTTTGGTAAATTCTTCTAGTGTGACTTTACTCTTGCAATTGATGAATTTGTAGTTGCGAATGCTTTGTCCTAATTTACAAGGGTAATTCCTGAGAAGCTTATGCAGAGAAATTAAGATTCTGTGGATTCATAGCTGGACGACAAATTATGAAAGGGCATCTGGCTGGATGTCAATACTTTTTAAACACTCAATTTAAGGTATACATATTTCATATTCGGAAGCTGCCAATCACATAATAAAGGCTTGTATTATTACGTCCCGTGGTGCAGTGGGTAGTGGACACACATAGCTTGCTGGTTCCGGTAATCCCGTGTAAAGAGGAGTAATTACCAGTGAGCATGGACACGTAAAAGCATACTCGTCTGTTGACAAACGGGGTCGCATAACAGTGGGAGACATTAGCAAATTACAAGACATGATAGCGGGTGGAAAGATGGGCAATTGGAGAGACATGGAGACCCGGTACTTTAGGATGGTTTCTAATTGACTTTTCTGCAATTGATCCTGATCTGCCCCTTAGTTCCGGTGAGAGGTTTGATTCTGCTCATCCTTATCATGGCCTTTGCAAAGTCCTTGAAGAAGGCGTCATTTTGGGAAGCATATTTGGTGACCAACTTGTCGGTGGAAGAGCTGCCGTTGAAGAGCTCCTGGTCGGAATGGAGAAGAGCCTTCTTCAGGAGCAAATGCTTGAAATAGAGATTATCAAAATGGGTGGGAGTCTGGAAGTCAAGGGGTGCCAGCACATCATCATTCCCACCCCTGGGGCACTTGCGCTGCAGAGACTTGGCAAAAGAGGCGTCGATGCTGGAGTCGTTGTAGATGTGTGATCGGAATTGTACGCATCTGGCCAGCCCTATAGTATGTCCGCCTGCACTGGATGAGTGAATTACATAAACTCTCGGCAACTTGATTTCAGAGGCAGAGAGATCAAGAAAGGAGTAGCACCTGAGAGAGCGACCAAGTTCTTGACAGAGAGGCCGTGGCTGGCGAAATTGGATTTAAGAGTCGTTAGATTGAAGGAGGGGGCGGGAATGGAGTTATTGGCGGCGAGTCTGCTGGCGGTGGTGGAGTCTCTTCTTCCCAAGGGCACTTCCCAGGAAGGCCCCCCCAGCTGCAGCAAGCAGGGGAATAAACCACACATATTGGAACCGAAGCGCTTGGATGCACGGACGGAGGACGTACCTGAACGACGGAGTCACGAGCAGCCAGAGTAAGAATATCAGCGCAGGACACCACTCCGGGACAAGCTTTCTCCACCTCCGCTTTAATGTCGTCAATGACGTTGAATCCTCTGGCTGAATTGTTGTTCGCCGCCGCCGTCTTCTCTCCTATGAAGTTGCTTGTATCATCCAACAGTATTGACGCATCACACCCCTGTTGGTGGCGTCATCATTAATTACAGCTAACTCATAACAACAGGGTTCAAGTACACACTCACGCACGTTGACAAAGCAGTCGTGGAAATGCAGACGAAGCAAGGAGGCTCCCATGCGAGCTTCATTCTTGATGGCTCGAGCGACGCCTTTGCGCACTATGGGTAGCAATTTGGGGCAGCTGCAGGAGTAGAAGTCTTGACTGAGCTTTGCCGCGACTGCTTGGGAGAGCAGGGCCAGCAACAGCAGGGAATAGTAGCAAGAAGCCATGGACTCAACTTCGTTCCGTAGACAAAACCATTCTCGGCTTCTGCTTTATAATAATCACGACCTCGCTGGACCCAGTTCTTCTAAGGTTAATCCCAACCCGCGATTGCTTTTTACGTTAAAGGGAAATCACGTTTGTCATTTCACGATAAAGCGATAATGATGCCATGCTACGTTGAATTTTCTGCATGTCCTCGCTAGTTGTTTTTGTATTCTTTTTCTGGCATAATTACCCTCGAATTCAATTGTATGGTCCCATGGTTAGTCCTGGCTTGCCGCGCGAGTGTATTTGCTTTTTTTGGGGTGAGGAGAAAGAGGACTAAAAGGGGTGGGTACATTTATTGAGCGATGGCAAATGACAGTGGGACAGGTGGTTTGGCTTTTCCCTGGCATGGGTTCCTTGGATGAAAGGGATGTGCGTGTGTGTGTGTGTGTGGAGAGTAGAACCAGGAAAAGACCAGGCTTAGAGATTTTATTTAAATAAAAGTTTAAATTTTAAAAATAATTTTTTTTTAAAGTAATCGGGCTTGAAAACTTGATCCTGATAAGCTCCATAAAAAAAGGCTCAGACTCGGGTAGTCCTTCAAGCCCTGTTATATTTTTTTTATTTTTTTTTTGGTGGAACATGTATTTAAAGTTAATGATCTGCTCACCTGATCCTACACGTATTATATTATTATTAATTTTAATTTATTCTAAAATTAATTTAATATTATTTAATAAATATAAGTGTAAAGTATAAAATTTTTGATATTTTTTATTTTTTCATAATTATTATGTTTGTGTATTTATAAAAAATGAATTATTTTTTAACCAAGATTTAAATTTTATTACTAGATTTTTAAATGTGTGTTGTTTAATTTTTAAAAAATTATGAAGATTTTATTTTTTTAATTTTAGAATATTTTAATTAATTTATAATATTTAATTTTACTTTTATTTTTTGAAAAAGGGCTTCCGGGCCCAACTCTGAGTCTTTCACATAAGGGTCGAGCTTCAGAAATGGGGTTCAAAATGGGAAACCAGGCTTTAGGGTTCAGGTCCTTAAGGGCCGGGCCCGCTCATATTCCCAACTCTAGTGGGGAGCAAGTAAGCTGTGCTCTCGGGATCTAGATTTGGATTACAATCTCAAGACAAGATCATATCATATGCCCAAACAACAATCGCCAAATTAGCCTCTTGTTTAAATGTCTTTAAAGTTAAAAATTAAGGTCGGACTTAAAAATTTTATTTAAATAAGAGTTTAAGTTTTAAAAATTAAATTTTTTAAGGTAATCGGGCTTGAGGGTCTAACCTTAAGTCTTGTAAAAAAGGATTCAGACTTAGGTAGCCTCCCAAACCCTTCAAGCCCGGTTATCTTAGACACACACACACATATTTGATTGATAATGACACAATTTAGTTAATATTTATTGTAAATGATAATGAAGAAGTTACAGAGATAGTTGACATTGAATCTCCATCCCCATCTTCAATAAGTAGATTTCCATCTAAGGAATTTAGGATTTTATTTTTAGATAATGAGGGGGAAGATTTTGATTTACATTGATAAAGATTTTAATCTTCATCTTAAATTTAAAATTTTAAATCTTAATCAAATTTTATGTTGAATTTTATGTGAGACTTTAATTTACTTCATGTTGAATTTTAGAATATTCTATTTAAATTAACATTTTGGATTTTTTTTTCGGAAAAAAGGGCTTAAGGGCTCGGCCTTAAACTCTTTAATTAAGGGTCGGGCCTCAGAATCTTTAATTTTAGGTAACTAAGCTTTAGGGCCTGAGCTTTTAAGGGTTAGGTCTATAAGGGATAACCCTTAAAGGACTAGGCTGGCCTTGATTCTCACTTCTAGATGCCTCAGTCTCCTCTCCATTCCGTCATTTGGTTTAAAGCCAGGTCCTCTTCATTTTGGTTCCTGTTCATTCTTTATTAAGATCATGAGAGATTGAGGCACAAGAATGCTTAGTAGGAGTATTACTATTAATCTACTATATTACAGTGAAATAGTAGTGTATGATTCCCTTATGCATTCTTATCATCAAATTATTTAAGATTAAGGTGTAAAAATATTCACAAAGTGGTTGGTCAAAAGCATCCAATAACTTAAAGTGAGAAAAAAATGCAAAAATGCCATAATGTTATCGAAGTTAATGTAAAAGTAACTAAATCGTTAACTTGCCCCAATGCTATTACTTTTCAATATTAAATGCAAATTGTGCTTGTCAAATATTAATCTTTACTGATGTGGACTAAAAAATGCACAAAAATGCCCATGAAGTTGGCCAAGAACATTCAGTAGCCTAAAGTGAGAACAAAAGGCAAGAATACACATAATGTTACTTTAGTAGGTGTAATAGTGACCAATCCATCAAATTACTTAAATGTTGATTGTTTAATTAACACCTAAGTATAAATTGATTATTTTTTCACTGATGTGGATAAAAAAAATTCTCAGGTGGAATTTTACAAAGATTGATTGGTTATTGAATGAATACCATGTGAAAAATGTCATTTTGGTCAAATAGCAAGTTAAATTGCTTGCTTCTTTCTATTGTCACACATCTCACCCCCTCTCTCCCTCCTTCTCCTCCGCTATTTTTCTTGTCTGCAAAACCTAATATTTAACTAGTGAGATAGGTTGCACACAATCAAAGATTGAGAATGAAGAGGTTATGGCTCACTGTAAAGAATTCAAGCACTTCATGAAGGAGGTTGCTTCTACTCGTGGCACCTTCATGACTGCATGCACACCTCTTGTGCCACCTACCTTAAGAACATTGGCATAACCTTAAGCAATTTCGTTCATAATAAGATTTGAAATCCTTAAATGGCTTCCAATGTACTGTTACAAAAAAGCAAGCAATTTAACTTGTTATTCAGTCAAAATGATATTTTTCCACATGGTATTCATACGATGACTAATCAACCTCCATAGAATTTCACTTAAGAATATTTTTTGTCCATATCAACAAAAAATTATCAATTTCTGCTTAGATGTCAGGTAGACTGTAACATCCTGAAAATCTAAACCTCCCATTAATCAGACTAATCAAGGGGAATTAAGTACGGTTTATGTGATATATGGTAAGAGAAGACTAATAAGTGTTTTTTGCTGTAGTTTTAGCTATAAGTTTGTATCCGAAGTGAAACTAGGTCATTTGGGCATCAAACAAGGAGAAAAACAAAGAAAAAAATCTTTGTGCCATATGCCGTAACACATTTGGCCATAAAAATAAGAAGAGTCTTCTTTAAACCAGATGTCGCAGCACTAGTGACAAGTACAGTAGTTTATAACTCATTTTTTGCATAAATAAGTTGTGAATCAGACTTGAAAATAGAAAAAAGGAAGAAAGAAACACGTGAGGGAGACCAAGGTACACTCTTGCTCTGTTAAGGCTTCATTCTTAAAAGGTTTGGAGGCATTTTGAAGCTATTAAATCCTGAGTGTAAGTCTCCTAACCTTTTCTGCCTCCTTTCCAACCTATTTTCTTAAAGTTTTGAGTTAGGGTTTATTAATAAAGATGGTTTTCAGTCCACATAAGTTATGGGTCTGAACCCACTATTAGAAAAATGCAAATTAGCAAGGAAATTTAGTGAAATATCATTTATTCCTCTCTAAAATGCCAAATTAATGAAGAAATTAGCGAGAAATGTTAATTTCATTAGCTTGGCTTAAAATTAGTGAGGAAAAATAGTGATGGACTGTTAATCCTTCTCTAAAATAAGATAATTAGCGAAAAAAATAGTGAAAGACTGTTAATCTCTTTTTAAAATAAGACAATTAGTGAGAAAAATAGTAATGGATTATCGATCCTTATCTAAAATAAGAATATTAGTGAGAGATTATCTATTCGTCTCTAAAATAAGATAATTAGTAATGAAAATAGTGAGGGCCTATGGATCTCTCCCTAAAATAAGATAATTAATGGGAACATTAGCAAAGGACCATCAATTTCTTTTAAAATAAGATAATCAGTGAGCAAAATAGTAAGAAATATTCATATCTCTCTAAAATAAAACAATTATATCATCAAGAAAATTAGCAATGTAATTTTATGTCTGTTTAAATTGAGATAATTAGTAAGATATTTTTATGTACTTTTTACTTCTATTTATAAAAAAATATTTTTTTAATATTTATAATATTTTCTTAACATAAATTTTTATTTTTCTTTCATGACCATATTATTTTTATATGTTATTTGTTTTTATTTTTTTAAGTGCCTAATTAAGGTTTAAGGGAAAGAGGGGTGTTCACTTAGGTTAACTTTCCTTCCTATTCGGCCATTCCTCCAAACCCTAGGCGTCCCTCTCACTCGCTCACTCTCCCCTCTCGCCTCTCCTACCTGCTCTGCGGGCGATTTCCCTCCCCAAGTCCCAACCCATGCTATGGCCGTCACTCTCCTCTCTCTCGTCTCCCGTTTGCGAGTTGTGACTTGGACTCTTCATGTGCGATTGTGCGTGACCAATACCAGTGCCATGCAACGAGTAGATGATGGGGACGACGACATCAACTCTGCGAGTACGTGACTACGTGTTGCTCGACTGTGCATTCGTGTTTGACTCTTGCTCGACTCTGCGCGTGCTGTTCGCTCGTCTCTGTCTCTATTTGCTTGACTCTTGCTCGTCTCTACATGTTCAGTTCCTGTTTGACTCCTTTTCAGTCCGCGTCTGCCCAGGTTTTTTAATTTGTTTTCCTTCGTTCTTTATGTTACCTTATGGTACTATACATTTTGTTCTAATAAGACACGTTTTGTTTGTTAAAGCAACATGGAAGATGTTTGAATGTAGTGATGTCTCTGGGTTCATGGCTTCAGAAGCAGAAGAGACTGCAAAGTTATCTGTCTATTGGCTTTATGGGAATTCTTTCGTCTTTAAATTTGAGGATCCTAAGGGCCATGTATTAGATTAAACTGTGATGAGTAATCATTTTGGTGAAAAGAAGCGTAGCTAGAATTTGGGGATATTATTTAGCTCTCTCTTGACATGAAGAAGGCATCAAGTTAGGAGATACTCAAAAAATGAAACTATATAGCTATGTGACTGAGTCAAAATGGGAATGGTGCTGAATGAGAATGAGCATTATTGATACTCTGGTAAATGTATTACATCAATATATATAGAGAGAGAGAGAGAGGCTATCTGTACAACTAGATACTTAAACTATACAATATATAACAAACTTAGTAATGATGTAACTAAATTGTACAACTAGACAATAGTCCTTATTTGATTAATTCATAATGCAGACTGTTGCAATTTACTTGATCCCAGATAATATTATTTTTTCTCTTGTATATTGAGAAATGATTGTTTATTTATTTAATAATGTAACTAATTTTTAATGGTGCCATCTGTTATAGAACAGAAACAACCTTATATTGTTGAATTTGATTTCACTTATAGTGCATCAATTTGTCTTATAGAACATAAATATGTTGAAGGTGAACTCTAATTTGGATCGAGTGCGTCATTATATTAATTATAAACTATGTTAAGCTTATGTTAAGTCAAGTGTACTTCTCTCTTCATCTATTAATCTATTTTTTTCTTAATATAATTTATTCTGCAAACTATATTTTTAGTAATAATATTTTTTTAAAGATATCAATTCTTGGAGATATCATTCAAGTAAATAGGGGTGCAATGCATTAGTACTATTAGATGACACAAGTTGGAAGGCCTGCTTGGAAAGGGAAGCTGAGAAGTAGAGATTCAAAGGCAACTAGCTTGGCTGCTACAAGTAGTGGAGCCATCCCATCTCCTTGTTCTTTACTCAACACTCTCATCTCCAACTTTAAATCTCATGGCCTCTCTGCCAAAGACATGGTTGCCTTATCTGGCATACTCCTACTTCTCCATTAATTCCGTTTCTTTCAAATCAATTTTTAACTTGTCATTTTTACTATAGGTTATTCACTTGTGTGTGTATAATTTTTTTATGTGTACTGAGGTCTGATCTCCATGTTATTGGTCCTCTTCCAGATATTCAAGGAAGGTGACAGATTCTTGAATCCCACACGTCCAACGTTTGATTTTTTTCTCCTAGTGTGCTTGGGTTCGATGGCTTATTATGGCAGTGCAAACCTTTAGAATGCCCTTTTTTTTTTTAAGTTATGACTGAGTGTATCCCTTTGGTACTTGTGCGTATGAGATTTATACTCTTTGAGCTGACACGTTTTAATATAAAATACACCTATTTACAATTGCAATGCCATGTAACAGGTTTTGAAGGTTGATGATGTTGATACTAACTTGGTGAACATTGCTGCTATCAAAGCCACGACGGATGGTTTTGAGTATACGAAAGACAATTTTGATGGGAAGTGAGCGCAAGTCAGCCATCATAACTGAGAAATTAAATCAAGAAAGTAGACTGCTTTCCACAAGGTTGGTCATGCTCTTGTAGCTATTCATACTAATGAATTAGTTTATATTTTCAACTCTCTGTGTACTCCTTTATATTTTGTTCAACTTGATGGATGCACTAATTTGGGCTTTATAATTATAATTCATACAATACTGGATTTGTTATATAATTGTGATTAGAAATTTGGATGATGATTAATTGTGTGGTTATACAAAACCAAAATGTCAAAAAATTACAATTTGGCGAGGGATTAATTGCATTTTAACGAGGGGCATAATCCCTCACTAAATTTACAGTTAAAAAATAGCTCGTTAAATTTAGTTAGGAATGAGTATTCCCTTGCTATTTCATTTTTGGCACATTTAGTAAGGGATTAGTGAGGAACTTTAGCCCTTGTAAAATAGTGAGGGAATATTGGTTCCTCGTTAAATTTAATGAGCCATTTTTTAGCTACGCAAGGGACTAATACAATTAGCAAGGAATTTGTCTCTTATTAAATGTGATATTTCTAGTAGTGACCTATTGATTTTAATGGAATTAATGGAAGTTGTTTGAAGTAATTAAACCTAAGGTATATAGGTTTGCATGTTTTGGTTGTTATGAAAGCATCAGTGGCCAAATTTCCATAATAAAAGGGGGTTAAAGAAGTTTTAATGTCATTAATGATGAGTTAGGAGTTTAATGAAGTTGGTTGGGGTTGATAGAAGCTAATAGACCCAATGGGGAAGCTTGAATGCTAAGAATAGGAATTTTAGGTTATTTATAGAATTGAAAATTTAAAAGCTTGAAGAGTGTAAATGATGGTGTTAATGGTTTTGGAACATAATTAATTGTAGATTAATCGTTCGTGCACAAGTTTGAGCTTAAAGAAAAAACTAGGAAGCAAATTATTAAGGGATAAACTTTTAACTTCTCAAAGGTTTGAAATAATCAGAGAAATCTATTCTATGTAATTTCTTATTAATTAATTCATATTTTTAAAAATGAATTACTTGATATGGATGAATACTTGGCATAGTTGTGTATATGTCCAAAACATGTGATGTTTGAATTTGATATACTTAAAATATCACCATTATATTTTTAAAGAAGAAATTGATAAATTAATGAGACAATTGAGTTGTTGTTCCGGTGTTGTGCAATACATTAATAAAAATGAAGAAATTGTGATTGTTACATGAAATTTGATAATAGAGGTGATGTGTGTAAAGTAAGAATATTTATGAGGCTCACATGTGAACGCTTATTTTGTGAATAAAATGAATTTGTGTTTGTATATGATAATATGTTAAAAATGTAAGGATGAACTCATTACATGATCATTTGGTGAGAGATCACCTTGGGAGAGGAGTAGATAAATTCACATAGTATTATATGGCTGCCTTTCAGTGAATGAAGGTTAGCCTCATCCTATATTTACTGAAAAACTGTTCCATAGTTTATCGAAGGACTCAAACCTAACTATCTTTATCAATTTATTAAGGAGATTGATTTAGGATTTTATGACACTCTAAGGATTCAAGAATGGGAGAAGTTATGGTCCGAGAGTAAGTGTAGTAATCTTTAGTTGAGTTACTCCTCACAATTGGTGAGTTTAGGTAGTCTCTTTATATGAATGGAACCTTAATTGATCTATAGCTTACTATTTTAGTCAGAGGATAAGGAAGAATTGATCATACATTCTTACCTAACATGTCACGTGGTTATTAGATGTGACATGTCATGATAGTTGATTTGGGCCATTGTCATATGATTGATAATATTGTGGCAATGTGTTTTATGATATGAGAAAAATGAAAATAAGATAAATCTTGTAACTGTACATGTGTTATGTATGATTAAATGTGTACGAGTATTCATCTCTCATAAATATTTATTGTCAATTAATATGTAACTGCATAGGATAGACGTACCTTAGTTATTGAGTGGTTGTACTCACTCCTTATTTATTAATATTTTATAGGCTTTAGCTTAGGTATAGACAGAGGAAAAGCTTAGGAAGCTTAGGAATTTCATATTCCTATTGTTAAGCCTCCTAACCTTGTTTAATTTTGCATAATTATGAGATATTACTAATTGGAAAGCATTTTTATATATACTTGCATTATGTGGATGTTTATGATTGCTTGTTATATTTTAGGTCTTGAAATGTGTGCATGTAATTTTTGATTGTTGTTAAATAGAGCCAAAATACTAATGCAAGTGTAGAAATGTTGAAATATTTATAACTATGAAAGTTATTCAATTAAATGCAATACTAAGCCTCCCCTGCTGTTTTTAATATTAAGGAGTTGAGGAGTGAACATAAGAAATTGTGTAAATATGTGCATGTATTGTAGTGTGTTGTATAGTGGTCATAAGTGCATTGAGTGTGGTATGGGTGTTAGTGATAGTTTTTTGCACAAGTATTGGGTGTTAGACACTCTTGTGTTGCACACTCTTGTGTTGTGAAAAGTGTTGGACACTCTTGTGTTGTGAAAAATGTGTTTAGGTATCCAACTTTTTTATATGAGATAATTTAGGAATAAGACCCATGCCATTAGTTGGGTTATTGTAAGATATTTTTGTAGACACTTAAATTACTTCAATTAGACATCGAATGGAGAAATAGGGTACGTCAGAAGTTTGCCTTAGGTTATTGTCACATGATAGCAAAATGTCATCAAATTTTGTGTAACACATGCGTTGCGACGCATGGTACAAAGAAGAACAAGACACAGTACATGTGCATGTGTCATGGCACGTTCCTTTGTCTTCTACTGCTTGATAATTTCAACTAATTTTTATCCTTTCACTACTAGATGATATCACATGCTTCTAAAATAATATTTTACTCTAATTCCAACTTATAAAATTATACAAGTTTCAAAACTTAGAGTCCCATTTATATGATATTAAAAACTTGGTAGTCTAAGAAGGTTAGTTCTATAATTACCTTATTTTTTGTATTAATTTTGGATTAGTAAGGGTGACCTTACATAAACAATTAACATTTAAAAAATTTAATGGATTGATCACTATTGCACCTACTAAAGTAATGTTATGAGTATTCCTTCCATTTTTATCACTTTTAGCTACTGGATGTTCTTGACTGATGATTTCATAGGCATTTTTACCTTTTTTTTAATTCATGTCATCAAAGATTGACACATGACAAGCATAATCAGCATTTAACACTGAAAACTAATGGCATTAGGGCAAGTTAACAATTTTGTCACTTTTGCACCAATTTTGATAACATTATGGGTATTTTATATTTTTTTTCACATTAAATTACTAGATGCTATTGATCGATTATTTATTGGGTATTTTTAAAACTTAACCCAAATATTTATTTGCAATGTCACAACTATATAAGATTTTTTTTTCTCCAAAATATCCCCACAACCAGCAACCAAAAGATTAATAATCCATAGAATCTTAGCATCATTTAAGGAATTATCCTCCGTCAAACAATGCTCTTTATAAACACGTCTAAGAATCAAACTCTGAAATGATATTTAAAAGGTTCAAAATGCTATTATTCATGTTACACCTACTTGATTTTAAGTTTTTCTATAAATCAATAAAATTGTATAGTTGTTCACAAGACTTATATGTACCATCTCCCATAGTGTTGGATATTAATATAGTTATCATATTTTAACTAAAAGATATTATATTTAATGACAGGGCTGCAAGAAAGTGTAAGCAAGTAATTTTCATCTATTAAAATGCATTCCACATACATATCAAAATTAATCAATTTTACGATTTGGTAACAAAATCTAGAAGTGTATGTTAAAAAATATTTTTTACAATATAAGCTTTTAAATAATATTTCGGTTAAAAGTAGAAGAGGCGTCCACCATTCTAAATCAGGATATATATATATACTCTCCTTATGCTACGGTAAATTTTAAAAGTATTTTTAGTCTTTAGTATAATACAAAGTTAGGAGAATTAATTTGATTTTTAAATTTTTATTTTTATTTATTTATTATGATTATTGATTTTAAACAAGGGTAGAACTGGGAAATTATTTTTTTATGATTTTAAAGATTTAATTAACATTTGCTTACTAGCTTTGTCTTGTGTTGCTATTAAGGAGTGCAGAGTAGGCTTCGTTTGGTTGTTAAAAATGAATGAAATGGATTAGAAAAATAAATGTAAAAATAAGATGATTGAAATGTGAAGGGAAATAAGTAAACCATATTTATAAAGAGAAAGAATAAAGCATCTCATAGAATTGAGAACTTTTTTGAAATAAACTTGTTAATTAAAAGGTAGAATGGAATGGATAATAATATATATGTGTTTATTTTATCCTATGTTTAATATTTTTAAGTGTTTGGCTATCACTTAGATTATTTTGTTTACTTGAGTTATGCTCGAGAAAGTTAATTTAAATGTAGAAATTAAAAAAATATTATTAGACTTGAAATTTATAAAGATAAATAGACAATTTTGTAAGCAAAATGGAGATAGTTTGTTAACTCTTCACATTCAATTTAAGATTAGAGTTTAAAACTTATTTTCAATAATTATTTTCAAGAGATTGAAAAACTTTAGTATTTGTAAAAATACTTGATTTTGGCTTGAAAAAGTTTTTTTTTAAGTAAATTAAAATCTTAGACCAATACTTATATTAATTAAAAATTATTTTGAGAGGAATTAATTTAAGTCTTAGATTATTAACTCTTGAAGTCAAAGTTTGAGCCAAATTTTACTTGTTTTAAAACACTATTTATTTTAATTTACTTTACTTTTAAACAAAACTCACACTTGATTTTGATCAATCTAATCCTAAACATAGTGGTGAATTTTTTAATTCTCTTTTGCTTAAATCCTCAAGGAAACAATATTTTTGAAAAATTCTTTAGTTGTGATTATATGTGTGCTTGTGGTAACGCTTAACGACAAACACAAATCATGTTGCATTTTTCTCCCCATTTTTTCTGGCTGATGAACAAGTGAGATAGAATAATAACCCATATACAAATTTCTGCTGTCAACCTCAAAAAATAAAAGTAATAAAACAAATCAGCTACCACAAATTAGCAAAAAGAAAAATCACTGTATTGTATTACATGTAACACACCAAATTTTTTTTTAAATAATGTAACTCAACCATAGTTGGGTTACAACCACCCAATACATTTTTATATCAATAATTTTAATATAAAATATTTTATAATTGGCTTCAACTCACACACTATAACATTTCAGATAAATTTTTACCTTCCACATGCCATTAGGTTAAATCACATTTGTCCATCCTTATACTCCCAACAAGTAATCTAAATCACATTTATCCATCCTTATACTCCCAACAAGTAAAATAAGCAATTTAGTCAATTTTCAACGCAAGGCAGTTATTTGACCTTATAATCATGCCATTTTAATCAATCCAAAGTAAACCTAATATTAAAATTACAGTCATCCAAATTATACCAAAAATAGAAATAGTTTGAAAGGCATGATTACATTTATATATTCATATAATTGATAATAAACAAAAAGCCCTAATATTGGCAATATAACACATTATAAATCATAAATTAAATACCCAAAAGAGATAGTGGATTTATACCACTAAGCCTCTGAGACTCCTCCACGTGTCACTCGTGGCTCTTCTCCTGAAAATTGTTAACCACATAATGAGACTCAAAAGTCTCAGTAACCAAAGCCAATTTATGATTGTGTATACAAACAGTTAAGTGTGTGCTTATTAAGTGAGAATTAAAAAAATAATATAATTCCAACAAATATAAGAAATATTACAATATACACAAACAGCCATCCTTATATCCCTCCATTAACCTCGAGCCGTAGCCCTCACTCGGTGCTAAATTACCCGGCCAAAGGTAGATTAGCCCGAGCCCTTACAAACCACCTATTGAGCTCCAATAAGGGTGTACCACGTGGCACATAAATACAACAATAATAGCAAGTCTCCCAACACCTCCCACAATAATCAAACAAATTCATAATAATATTGCACAATTATACAATATTACAAAATTCATAATTTTCTCAATAATCACCCAATTAACATGAAGTAACACTAATCACAAATTAAAAGCATGGTTACCTTGTGGCTTTTTCAATAAATTATTCCTTAAAATTTCTCTCTCATCACAATTTTCACCAGTAATACAATCTACAAATAACATATTATTTATAAATATTAGTTTCAATTTTTGAAACTAATAAAATAATTTTAATAATAGAATTAAAAATATAACATAATTTCTAATCTCAATCTTAATACAAATTTATAGTTAATACTATTAAGTAAAATTTTTAACTCCTCTTTTAATTATCAATAAACATTAATAATCTAAAAATCAACTTCTAAACTAATTTCTATTATCAAAATTTTCTTTTTATTTCATAAATTCGTACCTAAAATACCTAAAAATTAAAAATTGATTCTCTAGCTTAGAATCATAATCCTATAACCATAATAATTCATTTCTCATCCTAAATAATCATCTAAACCTCAATAAATCAACATATATTTTCAGATCTAGTTTAGAATTTGATCCATAAGCCACAGATTCAAAGATCATCAATAAATTTATACTCTAGAACATTTATTATACTACTGACAACCTCAAAAATTATATTTATTCAACATAAATTCATCCCTCTTCCAGATCTTAAATTTTCTACCACTACAAACTCAAAAATCAAAGAAGAAGGATGACTAAGAAAAAATTTTAGAACACTTAGTCTTGAAAAGTTTAAAATCACACCCTAAATATCTTATTAAAAACTCTTACCTTAAAACCCAGCACCGGCGAACTTGGCTCAAAGATGCTCTCTCTGCCTCAGCTCACGCACGAAAGAAGGAATGAAGAAATGAAGGAACAGGTGAGTTTTTATAAAAATTCAGTAGGTCCCACACATTTTTTTTATTATTTCTTCTTTTCTCTCTCTCCCCTTTTTTTAATATTATTATAATATTCATTATTGATGTGCAGCGGCCGAAAGTTTCCTTGTTCTTCTCCTTTCTTGTTTTTACACCTTTTCTTTTCTTTTTTTTATAATAATAATAATAATAATAATTTAATAATATTTTTTTATTATTTTTTTTAATTTTAAATTTTTTTAGAATTATATCCTAAGTTAGATTTAATAATCATCTCTTACTAATTTTCTTACCTCTAAATATTATTTATTTTTTTTAAATTTCTATTAACTCAAATTAACTATTAAAATTTAAATTGGATGTTACATTACACACACAGTTGAAGCTTGTGGGTGAAGGGGGAGTGGCAAACAATGGAAAAGAACAGGAAGGAAACATGATGGCAGAGGCGTAAAGCTTGAAGTGAATGAAGGCATGGCATCAATGAAGGGAGGGAGAGAAGAAGAGGAAATTAAAGATCTAAGTGATAGATGACTCATGACTCCCTACTTGCAAATCATTGGAGCTATAAAGGCGAGGGTGGGGGTAAAGAGTTAGAGACAAAGCCATAGCCAACAATGATGGAACAACGCTAAACTTGGAGACAAAGCCACTACCATGGACAATCGCAGCGAAGGTGCAACGAATGAGAGGTTGAGATAGATTGGGGAGGGAGGAGGGGTTGTTGGCGAAGTTGAAAGGCCACAAAAGTGAGGAAGAAATGACTTTGAAGTGGAACCCTATAAGGTATAGCCTTACATCAAATTTTATTTTTTAAAAAATAAATTAAACTGGATTGAACTAGAGTGAATAGTCTAAACATGCAATCCGAGATCTCATTTGTCTCAACCAATCAGTTTAGTTTGGTTGGTCTAGTTTTCTCCTTGAATTGTTTTTCACCTATATTGCACTAGATTGGGTCACTGCAAACTGGATCAGGTTGACTGAATTTTGAGTTTAAATGTTCAACCTTACTTATGCCAGCTACTTCCATAGGTTGTTGAGGCAATGATTTAACTTTGGAGCAATAACATTCAATGACTTTTTAATAGAATTATTGACAACTAAAGACTAACATAAAATTTTTGTTGTTAAAATAATAATAGTAACTTTTTTTTTTTCCTCAAATGATAATTTGTTATTAGTTCTTACCTGAGTAATTTTTTTGGGACATTTTTATATACGATTCTCCCTTTTAACTTTTAAGTGTCACAAGTAATTTAAGGACTAGCAATCTAATTATGATAAAATTAAAATTAATCTAGTCATGATTAAAATATAAAATTTAAAACAATCAACCTGTCAAAATTAATCTCTTGATTAAACTAGCTAAGAAGCTGGTTCAATGTTGACCAACTTGAGTTAGATTTAATGGCACATTAATTATAACACCATGAATTGCAATGATCCTATCCATAACAAGGCATTTTTATAATGTACTACAAATAATGATATGATATTAAGTAATAAATACACTGCTTCAGATGCCGAAGCTTATCTCAGGCAACATGCTTGACATGCTTGCAAACACTGATTCTGCGAGCAGTATTTTCATCATGAAGTGTGTCGGTGATATTTACACCCATCCACTCCGAGAAAAAGCTTTGTCACGTCATGTCCGGTGTTGAAGCGTCAATTTCGGCCGCATCACCTCGCCTTCGCTTCATTTCCCACTTCCTCTGCCTACTCCACTGCACACGTGTCCCTTCCACGTCTTTCAACTCTCTTCATTGCCTTCATTAATCACGCTTTTCATTTTTCACAACTCCAAACGCGTTTAAGAACGCTGCTGGATCAAGTATTCACAATCACAAATAGTACTCCCTTATTTGTAATTTTACGGAGCAGAGTTTGCAATTATTTCACCGTGTCCCTCAACTGAAAAATAGAAATCATGTTAAAAATCCAACTCTAATTAAATCAGCCTCTTAAAATATATTTTCTCACTGGCTGTGCATTGAAATGATCTGTACGTAGCCGTGGATATAGACTGGGTCGGTGCTCGGTAACAAATATATTTGAAGTTTATACGCACGCGACGCATGCATGATATCATGGCTTTCTTTTCGTTTCTCTCGTTTCTAACTCGTTTAGTTTTCAGGTATGCTTGTGAATTGAAGCAACAAAACGAATCTATCCGCAAATGATGGTCCAATCCCATCGGAGGAAGCCACGAGATACATGCAACGGCTGTTACTTCTGCTTAGTTACTTTTATTAGTAACTTTATGTACTGAAAGGACGAATCGTAGCGCATTCGTAACAGCGTTTCACTGTAGAGGGGGCATGGTGAATTGTAACTGTGTTTGGGCGAGTCCATTTAACGTAGATGTTCTAATCAAAACACAGGTGCGGGACAACCCCACGTGCTTTTGCATACATTCACTACTTTCATTCCTCGAGCTCTGTGAACCTTAATTGCGCTAATCAATCTCCGATTGAAAGCCTCTCAAATTGAAACGGGCAAATTTGGATTTTATTTATTTGATTATTTTATATAAAATATAATTTTTTAAAAAGAAGAAATTTTTTTCATAAATTCATTAATATTAAATTATAAATATAATTATTTAAATCCATAAATCCTACGTACCCTTCCCGGCTCCCAATCCCATTAATCGTCGTCGTCGTCTTCTCCTTCTACATATATATATATATATATATATATTTTGCATCGACCATGAATCTTCTTCCAATCCCCACTATAATGCCATCTTCTCTGTGATTAAAGGGCAGCTGTCACAGCTTAAAAAATAATTGATTTTTAGAAGCCATAGATGTATTACGAAAAATGGTTTATTATATAATGTCAACGACAAGCTTCCTCAATCACATCGTCGCTTCCTTTTTATTCTTTTAAGATTAGGTTTCGTGAATGTTCATATAAAACAGAAATAATTTTGCATTAGTTACAATTATAAAATATTATTTATTATTTAATAATTTTAAAATTTTATAATGTCTCTGCAGATTTTTAATTTTATTGTTAAATTTTATAATATTCTCGTGAATCTATGTTTTGATAACAAGGACATTTTCTTTTATCTGGGTATGGCTTTTTTAGAAGCTACTCATAAAAACAATAAAAATATACATTTTTAGCTTCTGATTGTTTTTAGAAAGGTTAAAAAACAAAGTAATTTTTTGAAATAAGTGATTTTTTCAATTTAAAAAAAAACTTAAATAAAGAACCCTGGAACTAAAATGAATGTATGAAAATTAAATCAAAATTCGTATAACTTATGAGATCAATTTTTATGAAAAAGGAGGTTAAAGTATGTTTTTAATCCTTCAATTTAATATAAGGTTGAATTGTAGTTATTTAATTTTATAAAATGTCTTTTTAATACTTTGACTATGTTAGTTTCATAACAAAATTGTTCATTAAATTTTTAAATATTAATAAAATATTATTAAATGTTGACATATTAAATTTAATTTTTTAAAAATAATAATGGCACACAAAAAAATCATTTCAAACTAAGATATTAGAGTTCAAGGGCTGAAAATATGCTTTATAAAATTAAAGGATGAACTTTTTTATAAGTTTAGAAGACAAAAAATATAATTTAGTATTTTAGAAACAATAAGTAACACATATAAAAAGGACGCTTTAATTAAAACGATTCCTATTTGATTTTTTTATTTTACATATCAAACGGCCAGAGACTTTCTTAAATAGGAAAGAAAATAAATGAAGATCATTAACGCGCCTTTCGCCCCGAAGAAAGGTCAATGACTCCAAAAGAATCCATCAAGCGAGAGGACGATATGAATTTGTTATGACGCCAAGGATGCAATTTTTTCCCGGTAACCTAATATTTGTACTGGACCCCAAAAATATGGTAATATAAATAAATATATGTGTGTGTGTGTATATATATATATATTGGCGCCGAGGAGAAATGATATCGGACACCTGTCCTTTCCCTCTCCTGTTTCTTCGGTTGAAGTCATGGAAAAGAAAGCAAATATTTGGGACTGACTTAACAGAGTAAAAGTTAAATGGATCGCCCGAGCTCGGTGGTGGCCTACTAATCCTATGTTGGGCCCTTTGTAGCAGGTTAGGGGGAGAAGGCAGCCCGACTTCATGGTAGCCCAAGTGATATAACATGACCAACTACGTCTGCGCCTTGCTCACATAGTTTTCCTTTCTATGCTGCATTCTCAAAAGTTTCTCCGTCTGAATTTTTAAAAATTTAACATTTCACTTTTTATCTGTTGAAAAAAAAAATCACTTTTTACGTTGCTAGTAGCTGCTACAAAAAGACTAAAAGACGTTACATATTAGTCATGGAATATCCTCCCTATTTTTAATAATGTTTCTCTTTGCACTTTTCCGTGTTTTACATGTTGTACAAAATCGCCCAATAAATAATTTCTTACCGTTGGTGGCATTTTAGACAAATATAATGCGTTAAATTTTAGTGATATGATGGAAATAAAATGTATGTATTTTAATATCATCATGTATTTATAAAAAACATTGTGCGCCTCACTATAAAATTTCTGTTGATTGCTTAAAACGCGCATTTTTCTTTTTTCTTTTTTATTTTTTAAAAATATAGCCTCCCCCTGCACTACAGATAAAATATGGTTTAAAGACTAATGTAAAGTAAAATTGTAATGAAGCTACTAGTAAATTAAAATTGGAATTGAGCCATGATTTAAATGAATACATATATCATCGCATGTACTGGTCACATCGGAGACGTAGCGATAGCCCCCCTAGTTAAGAAAAAAATGTGAACCTGTTTGGATGCATTTTTAAAATCAATTTTGGATTAAAAATCTTGATTTTGAAAAATTTTATTCAAACATTCTAATTTTTCCAAACCCCATTTGGCTTCCAAAATTCTATGTGGGATAAGCTGAAATTTGTTCAGTTTAGAAAATCGATTTTGACTGTTATTTAAAGCTCTTTTCTGCTTCTCGAGGACTCACAGCATCTCCTAATTTACTCCTGAGAACTCCAGAGCGTGAAGGCAAGAACTCGAGCGTCTTCAGGTCTACGACCCCGTTTTTCCACCTTTTGCGATGATCAGCATCGGCAGGTTGCAGCCGTTGACCAAGCTCACATCGTAGAAATCTAACCCGTCAGCGCCATTGAGAGTGAACTCAGCCAACATTGCAGGCGGCTTAAAACAGGAAGGAAGAAAAGAAAAGAAGTTATGAAACAAGAAGACTGAAGAAGGGATGATTTGGAAAGTCGGTGAAATTTGCGCAACTTGAAATTTGTTTCTTTTCTGTTTTCAAATCAACATTACATTATACAAACCTGGTCAGAAAAATTATTACATTATAAAGTTGAATGTTTTTTTTAATTGTAATTTACCCATTCAAAATTGATTATGGAAAATGATCCGAAGATATTCAATTTTATAAAAATCAATTTCTAGAAAAATATTCAAATATCATCACGTTTTAATAATCAATTGAAATGAAAACACATCCTATATCTGTGGTGGTAATTAATCTCCTGCAGTTTGAGGAAAGATAGCGATTAGTGTGAGGCTGTGAACCACTGAATCTGCGTCATAGTTTACAAGTGAGTCGAAATGCAGGGAACACAGCAGAGAATATGTCAGTGTTTAGAGACAAGCTAAGTTGATGACCACATAATGTTGCAATGGCAATCAAAGTAACACCGTACGCGTTGATGGTGTTCCCAGGGGACGCAGCATGGGATGGCAAGAGTCACTAATATTATCCAGTTCTAGAAGAATATAGGCACCTACAAACAATATACGCTAATGCTAAGTATGTATGCCACAGATGAAGAATGTTTCGGATTGGGTGGGTGGCTGCGTACCCCCCTCCCCCCTGTACACATGATCGTGCTGTAAAATGTTGCTGGGTGGTGTTCCGCTTTTCGCATGACACGCTATCCTACCACTTACGACGGACCACGTGTCCCAGAATGAATGGGCCAGGTGATTCACACGTGCGAAAGGAGTAGAGATTCCCAGACAGAAGAGTAAGGATGCTGTCAACTTCCCCAATGTTGTCATAACTTCTGTCACCATCTTTCCTTGCAACTTGCGGGTCGCATCCATTATTCCATGTCTCCAATCTCAATCTGGTCATTGTGGCTAACACCCCACCCCATTAGTACTGGAGCCTGCATGGCCACCTCTATCACCGATCATTGATTGGCTTAAGCTATGAAATAATACCATATTAACCCCTTACCCCCGCATCTATAACCGTTGGCACCCCACGCGAGGAATCCAACACACCTATTTGCCTATTAATTCTAGCGCATGTGAATTATGTTGACTCTTTGACTCTTCATGAAAGCATAGCTGCAATTGGAGCCATAACAATGTTGACGGGGATGGTTATTTGAATAGAAGTAGACATTACACAGAAAGTTATGCATGATGAGTCTTTAAAGACTAGGCAACACTTTCCTTTATACTTAATTTATCCCCACCTGCTTTATACTTGGTGCATGTTTGGGTAAATACCTAACTGAGGTTTGAATGATCCAAAACCTCAATTGAGGTATTAAAAGCTCATTCTAAAAATTTTATTTTTGTTTGGCTACAAAAATTTGAAAAGAACGTTGGGAAGGAAATGGGCATTAGATATGAAGTCAAAAAATGGAGCTTTTGAAGCAACGTAACATGAAAAAGTGAAGTTAGCATTTATTGTTTTGTGAATTTTTGCTTTCTTGTCCTGTGTGATATCTCTTGGCTTCCTCAACCTCTCATCTTATGATAAAATATTTACACGAGGCTCCAGAAAAAAATAAAAAGAAAAATAAAAGTGATTATACAAATTGAATCATTAAATAAATTATTATTAAATTAAATGGAATAAAAAACTAATCATAAATACTAATTTTTATAAATTAGTAGAAATGTAATTTATTTTTTAAAATCAATGCAACATGTTCATAAAATTAAAAAAAATAATCTATCATTTATCTTAGATTTTTTAATTCTAACTTTTAAAAAATAAAATTGTATCATTTAATTTACCTTTCTAAAAAATTTAATTGTAAGTTTAATATTCTTTCCTAAAAATATCAAATTAGTCACAAAAACATATACAAGAAAATTTATGCCTATTTTTGTCATTATACATCTCAACTAATTTTTGAATTAAATCATTCAAATAAATTTCAGTTTGTTCAACTGACTTCTGAAAAAATGATATCCAAACATAAATCACATTAAAGTTATAAATTTTTTTTTAACCTCAATTTGCTAGCTTCAGTTGATTTTAACCTCAGCTGCGAATTTTTTTAATTCAAACACACACATTTACCCCACATATTCTAATTTTTGGGTATAAATTGGGTTGATGATGAATTTTCTTTAGGATATAGTGATGACTCTTGAACACGGATGGTGCTTCCACGACTCAATTTAAGACAACAGTGAATTTTATAAAATGATATATAATTTGACTTCATTTTTGTTCTGGTGCATTCAAAGACAAAAACAATAAATTTTAATTGTTTGATCATTAAAATGAGTGAATGTGAGGAATATTTATATAAATAATGAAATAATACTTGAAATAGTGCCTTTTAGTAACAAAACTTATGTTTTATAAACCAATAGAATTTAATAATTAATATTAATCAAGGTTATTTATAATAACCTTGCTTAATATTAAAAGTCATAGCTATGTTGTTTCATGAACTGACGTAATTTAATAATTGTTTTATGAAATGCGACATCATTTTATCATGTGAGTTTTTTTTTACATATATTTTCTCTCACAAGTGACATCTTCTAGCTAGTTTTAGAACCATCCGAATGTGTCTTTAGATTATAAATTGTTTTAAAATTTTATAACTTCCTCTATAACCCTTAATTAAAATTACTTAGTTTAGAAGGATAAATGACTTTTCAAACAAAAAAAAAAACACCTCTTCATTTAAAAATATTTCAACAAACTTGGCAGGCATAGAATTTCGAAAACTGGGGTTATATTACTGCACTAGCAGACAATAATAGAGGAACATCTAGCTCAGCGGCTTTAATTAAGTACTAGATTTGGGGTGTCATTATGGAGCTTGCAAATGTGAAACAGATCCCACGAAATGAAATGTCAAAGTGGATTTAGCACAAGTGACAGCGTCTGACTCTCTCCGAGCTCTAGGGAGGGAGCTAGGAGATGGAATGGCCATGGAGACAATGTGAGAGGGTGGGGCTTAAAACCTCTGCGTGTCGTACTCTAACGTGAGGCGCACAAGCGATTGCCTTCCAAGTTCAATCTCTTTCTGTGCGTTCCACTCCCGAGACGGCACAAGACGTAGGCTGAGGACCATGGGATGGGGCTCGGCACTCGGGAAGGGTTTACCTATCTTAGGTATTTGCCTTCACTCCCATGCAACTTCTTATTGTAGTAGGCTTATCTTATCGGAATCTCTGGCTATAGTTTCATTTAATTAACACCGTCTCTGCTCTCAGATGTTTCTCCTCCACAGGAATAGTCAAAAATCGGTGATGTCCGGCTTTTGAATGAGAAATATCATTAGAAGGACGAGGATTTGATTTTTTTTTTTTTTGCCTTTTCTCTGTCGCGGTAAGGCAGCTGGATTCATAGGCTATAATAATTGAATAAAGGACATTGTGTTGACTCTGCACTGATTTTTGTCTAATGGCATTATGGCGATGCGAGTATAGTGGGCAGTCCATTAAATATCTCGCGGGTGTGAAACGATGAGAGCCTTTCGAGTCCCTTGTACTGTGTGCGTTTCAGAAGAATTAGCTGGAACAGGTTGCAACTGCATATATAGCTTGATAGATAGTACATGTCAGAGCTTGAGGAAAAACAAGAGAAAATATCAGGTCATCCGCCAAAGCTCTGATCCACTTCGGACCGGTAATCTTTGTCCAGACAATGTGGTCCACTGAACACCTTGGAATCGTACGTGTAACAACTATACAGCAAGTGTGGTTGTGATTTCTGAGTCGGAATGATGGGAAAGGTCGACGCTACGGGTGGAAGTTGAACAGAGAAATATGATGAATACTGGTCAGAAGCAGATTGATTATCCTGTGGCTGTTGGGAATTATTATGAAGCTACTGTGCAGGGAAACAGGATCTCCTCGTTCATTAAACAGGGATCTATCTATATAGAATATTCTTCCCGACCCCTTTTTTCCTAGGACATTTATTTGAGATTATTTTCTGATCTCAATCACACGAGAGTGCACAAGGCAGCATCTCATGATTACTTTAATGGTGTAATTATGACTATAATTAAAATTACGACTGTCATGACAACGAAGGATCATATATCTTTGTTTAAGAGACAGGTAAGAGAATGGGCGAAGTACTGTTAATTGCAGGGCTGCAAATGCAATCATAATCATAATTCACACATAAATATTGGAAGCAGATCAAGAAGACGTGTCGGTAAGATACTGTTGAAATGGAATGATGAGGCGGAGATGATGACCCTCCTCCTCTTGGAAGCTTGTGAGGTGACGTGGCATCAAAGCTTTCTGTGTTTTGTCATTCTCATTGTCATTCGTGGAAGGAGCGCGGTGGTTCTAAACTTGTGGTTCGTAGACTTCTTCATATCCTTAGTCAATGATTCTTTAATTTGTCATTTTTTCCACGTCAAAGCTTTATTAGCTTCCGCTTGCATTCTTTCTTTATCCCTTCATTTTTATTTTTATCGTTTTCTTTTGGCGGAGCCGAGAATAATATATACAAGGGAGAAAGCATTTGACTATTCATACACACACACACGCATATGTATAGTCTTTTGGTTACATATATAATATACCTCAAATTCAAGTCGGAGGCATACGGTACTGCTGACAGAAATTCTAGTATGCTTCATTGTCATTACTCATTATCATCCCTGCACGTAACATGTCAATAACTCTGCGGAACTATGATGCCCACGCACTTGGGATTTATACATCATAAAAGTCTATGAAATCCCAGAGCAAGGCGAGAAGGGCGGGGGGTGATAATTGCAAAGGGAAATTTAAAGTTTTAATCATAGCTAGAAGATTATCTTAGAGTGATTTTATAGGCAATAAAAGTTAAAAGCCATCATCTAAGCAAAGCGCTAATACTATAATTTGATTATGGTAGAAATATTATGAGATCAGAAGGTGTCATTCATGGACATGGATCATCTGCAGTAACTCCTTTCTAACTATTGATTTAATTCATCTGTCTCACTGTGTAACATCTTTCGTATGTTTAAAATGTAGTGTTGCAGTAGTGTGAGCAGAGGAAAAGATAGCATGGCTGGGCTAATTGCTATGCGTGCCCGTGAAAGAATGGAAAGCGCTGTTTTCATGGCTTCTGAATTCTAACCGTATATACTATCCATCAAATTAAAATGCAGCTTTTTTTGCATTCTAAATTTTAAAAAATTAACAGACACGCATAACAAATTATAACCAATTAATGAATCTAATCAACGGATTGGGATTGAGCGATTGCACGTGCGGTCACACCTGGAATTTGGAACCATTCTTCATTATTACTTCACTTTAGAACCAAAAATATGGATCGGGCTTAATAAAACCACTTATGTATGCTTGTTTTTTAAGATGTCGGGCTTGGAATATCAATAAATTTTAATGTAATCAGACTTCTAAGCTTAGTTAAAACAAGCTCAGGGTTGGATAACCCGTTTGTGCCCCTTTGTTTTACCCAAAAAAAAATATTTATAAATTTCAAATTGAATTATTTAAATTTTAAGATATTTATACTTCAAAATTAAAATTTATATTACTTATTTTTAATGTTTGAAAATTATAATTTGTATTTAAAAAAAGAATATGTAATATTATAATGTAAAAGTTAAATTTTTAAAATTTCAAAAATTTTAAAGTGAAAAAAAAAAGGGCTTGTGGACTCGATTTTCAGCCTGTTAAACATGAACCATGCTCAAGAAATCAGTCAATTTAGAAAAGTCAGCTTATGGAGTTGAGTCTATATGTACAAATTCTGCCCATTTCTTGGCTCTACTTAAAAACAAAAGCCCAGCATTCAACAGAGAAAAAATCTCGCAGGCAGACCTCGTCAGTGTCTGTTCCTTTGCCAGAAGAAATAGTTCAGGCAAGCATTTGTTCGCTCAACTCGATATATGAGCAATTCCCTATTAGTAATTTCAAAGGTTAAAGGTTGGTGCATATCAGCATTTTTTATTTTTGGGGGAAAAAAACTGAACTAGTGTCCTGTTTTCACTCAATAAATGTACATACTTTTTCCAACCGGAAGAGTTTTTTTTTTTTTGAAAAAAATATATACTCATTTTTTATTAACAAATTAAACCGTGAGATAACATTGAAATTAATTGATTTGAATTTGAATTTAAATTTTATGTTTAAAATCTTTATAGGTGTAATATAAAAAATTTTAAATTCAAAGACAATGAACAAGTGAGATAATAAATAAAAATTGGAAGAAAGTGATTACAGAGTTAGTATTTTGACATTTTAAATAATTATATTGTATAGGAGATTTTAAATTATAAAAAAATTATAGTAAAATTTGGATTCAGGTTCCATACATAAATTTTTATAAATCCAAATAATATATTTAGCGCAAATCTAAATATTCGGATCCAAACGTATACCATGTTCATAAGAGAAATTTAAGCATGCAAATAAACAAGGGCATCCAGCAGTAACACCCAAGGATAAGGGTGTAAACAAATTTCAGTTTCTAATTGATTTTTTCAAAAAAATTATCTAAACGTAAACAACCATATAGTCACATATTTTTATTCTAATTTTAATTTTCAAACTATCGTTTATTCTAATCTCAGTTGATTATTTTAATCTAAACACAGCCAAAATCTTGCTAGCCCCGTGAATATATACAACACGACAGATTCATGTGTTTTCCACGAAAACAAGCCCAGCCACATGCAGTGAGGCCTTCCGCTCGGCTCGCTATAAATATTTGTTTGCGCGCCCACCAGCACCGCATTCCTCATCAAGTGCTTCCTCTCTCGTGAATTGCTTTCTTCTTTTCACTCATACTAAAACATCTCTCATGGAAGCCAAAGTAGATTATACCCAGGACGGTAGTGTCGACTTTCGTGGCAGGCCTGCGATTCCATCTAAAACTGGAAAATGGAAGGCTTGCGCTTTCCTTGTTGGTGAGTACATATGACTTCTTTTCTCACAAATATAGTCCCTGTTAAAATCATTCTTCGTATCTGCTTTCGAAAACTTCCCTATTTTATTGTTGAATCTGGAAAAGTCATGTTTCACCACTTAGTCTCTGACAGCTGGGAGATGCGTAAGCAAGAAACATGTGTTTCATCCATTCCCATGCGTGTTTAATAGGACACACATCTCCTGTTATTTTTCGCTAGAGTCTGAATGCACGAGAACTTGTGGACGAAAATAGTCCACTTTGAAGTCTGCATAGTGCTTGTGAAAATGTGTTAACGGTGATATATGATCTGTGGGATTTAGCATGATTAATGAATATGAATTAATGTTTTGTTGTGCCTTGCTCATGGCATGATGTTACTGCAGGCTACGAAGCATTTGAAAGGATGGCCTTCTATGGTGTTGCTTCTAACCTGGTGAACTTCCTTACTACCCAACTTCGTGAAGACACTGTTTCATCTGTTAGAAACGTGAATAACTGGTCAGGATCCGTGTGGATAACACCAATTCTCGGTGCTTACATTGCTGATTCTTACTTGGGTCGCTTTTGGACTTTCACCGTGTCGTCTCTCATCTATGTATTGGTAAGCTCATGAATCCCTAAATTTTAGCCACTGATATCTATTCTCGAATCCAAAATTTCCTCCTCTCATCCCCGAGGCCGTCCGCTTTTTCAATTTTATCTTCCAAACAGATGTTGCCACCTGTTTGGACAATATTCTATGTTACCTAATCCCACCCAGAGGCCCAACCAGTTTCGCTTTTTGCCTAAACGTGGAAAACTGTATTACTGGACTATGTAAATTTATGATCTGTCATGACCAAAATATATATATTATGTACATGATCTGCCAACAGCCTTGGTTCAAGATAATTATTGATGGTTGGCTTGGGCCCACCATGAAGTTATTGCCTATCCAAACCGTTGGATTGATTGTAACCAATCTATATAAATTGCCAAGAACTGCGCGTCGCTCCACAAAAAATGGTACAAAGATGTATGATAAGGGTTAATTATTACCGTTTCACTGATAGCAACATTGACTCTCCATGCCATTACATATCATAAAACATTTACAAGAGGCCATCACTTCTGAACTCGGTTTTATGGGTTGAAATTTGAGTAAGACAAAATGTCCCTTTTACCTTATTATTTGATTTTATTTTCATAATTATTCTATCATATATGTCTGTTCAATCAGCGAAGCATGCACCTCACATGCACTAGCGCCTCTACACGTACAGGGTATGGTTCTGCTTACGATAGCTGTATCACTCAAGAGCTTGAGGCCAACATGCAGCAATGGCATCTGCAACAAGGCTTCTGCCTCACAAATTGCATTCTTTTACACGGCTCTGTACACTATAGCAATTGGAGCAGGTGGAACAAAGCCTAACATTTCAACCTTTGGCGCAGACCAGTTTGATGATTTCAATCCCAATGAGAAAGAGATTAAAGCATCCTTCTTCAACTGGTGGATGTTTACCTCATTCTTGGGCGCTTTAATAGCCACTTTAGGCCTGGTCTACGTTCAGGAGAACTTGGGATGGGGATTAGGCTATGCTATTCCTACAGTTGGTCTCATCCTGTCCCTTGTTATTTTCTACATAGGAACTCCAATATATCGCCACAAAGTCAGGACCACCAAAAGTCCTGCCAAGGACTTCTTCCGTGTCCCTGTTGCTGCCTTCAGGAACAGAAAACTTCGGCTTCCTAGTGATCCCTCCGAGCTTCATGAGCAGGAGCTCCAACACTACATTACCAGTGGAAAACGGCAAATCTTACACACCCCAGTTTTTAGGTGAGTACAATCATCATCTTCAATTCCTTGGGGCTTAATCTGTTTGCACTATGGATTCTCGAGAAGTGAGCAAAATATGTCATGATGTAAGTGGTAGGGAACTGGTTTGGGACCATTTTCGTATTATTTCTGCTTGCCTGTTTATGCTACCCCCGGGGGCTGGGGCCAGAATAAAAATAAAGTTTGCTTGGTCCACCGTGTGTCTGTGTCAATATTAAATATTCCAAGTTCCCCCCTCTCGAGATGGATCACTCGGAAGGGCTTTTTAATATCTCCATCATTATACTATACATCTGACAGATCAACTCGTTATATGAAATCTAGAAAATGATCCGCTTCATAAAAGATTCCAAATTCCATCTTCAATCACTTGGCCTTCATGAGGTAGATCTCCAAGGGAGATATTTGCTACAGCGCCAAAATTGAGATATTTGCTTCATAAAAGACTTTTTTCTTGCACGGGAAATGTCAAAATTGTGTCCTTCTCCCACCTACCTCTGTTTCAAATAAATGAAACACCACAAATCATCACGAATCTAAGATATTGCATGTAATCAAACGCACTGTTATCGGTTGGTATTCTGGATGATAGATGGCATTATAAACTGTTTAATTCCTAAGAACTACTGATATTTTTTGGCATCATTCTGCTAGATATGTAGTTCCTTGAGAAAAACAATGGGCTAAGTGATTGCAACTTGTACTCCAGGTTCTTGGACAAGGCTGCAATAAAGGAAAGCAACACAGGTTCCTCTGCAACTCCAATGACGGTAACCCAAGTGGAGGGAGCCAAGCTCGTATTAGGCATGCTGCTGATATGGCTAGTAACACTTGTTCCTAGTACTATTTGGGCACAGATCAACACTCTGTTTGTAAAACAAGGCACAACCTTGGACAGAAACCTTGGCCGTCACTTTCGGATCCCAGCGGCCTCTCTCGGTAGTTTCGTGACCCTCTCCATGCTCCTCTCTGTGCCAATGTATGACCGTTTTTTCGTACCATTCATGCGCCAGAAAACTGGCAACCCCAGAGGAATCACCCTACTCCAGAGGCTTGGAATTGGATTCTCAATCCAAATCGTGGCCATTGCAATTGCTTATGCAGTTGAAGTTAAAAGAATGCGTGTGATAAGAGCAAATCACGGAGTAGGTGCAAACGAAATAGTCCCCATGAGCATATTTTGGCTATTGCCTCAGTATGTTCTGATTGGGATAGCAGATGTGTTCAACGCCATTGGATTGCTTGAGTTCTTCTATGACCAATCCCCAGACGACATGCAGAGTCTGGGGACGACGTTCTTCACAAGTGGGATTGGTGTGGGGAACTTCTTGAACAGCTTCCTGGTAACAATGGTTGACAAGATCACGGGAATGGGCGAGAGAAGGAGCTGGATCGGGGATAATTTAAATGATAGTCACTTGGATTACTATTATGGGTTCTTGTTGGTGACCTCGAGTGTGAACTTAGGGGCATTTCTCTGGGCATCAAATAGATTCATTTACAAGAGAGAGACTGCAAGCGCGAAAGACGGTCTTTGTCTTGAAATGGAGGGTAACCAAACACTGGACGCATCTCTAGGATTACAAGTATAAAAACTCATGACATGAATGCAGGCCAAGTTAATGCGCCATCTATAGTATCATTGAGAACTATATATGTGTACAACTTTTTTCCCAATTATTGTTCTCCTTGTCTTGCTAATTAAATTTCAAGTGCCAACGTGTTACTATGATATATAATCACTTGTTAGTTAAGTAGGATATCCATCTAAAAATGTTAGCTTTGTGTTTCCTAAGAAAGAAGGCCTAAGAGAACACTCTTGGAAGTTGTTGAACGTGATCTCTTAATTAATAATATTTCTAAAAGCTTAATAAATGATAGAGCACAATGGCGTCTTGCATCCATGTAGCCGACCCCACCTAGTGGGATAAAGGCTTGTTGTTGTTGTTGTTGTTTGTTGTTGTTGTGTTTCCTAAGAAACTATAGCTCTGACGGGTATTCCGAATTAGAAATAAGGGATTCATAAATCACATACTATTATATGTATATGTATATGTTTCTCGCATTATTAGTCGTAATTTTTTCATTGATTTATATATTTACTAAGTTTTATGTATATAATAAATTAAGGATTTTGAAAACAAAAAAGAGAGTGTGAACAACGTATTTTATCCGGAATTCCAAATTTAAATTAAAAATAAATAAAAAGCTCAATAAATTTGAGTAAATTAAATAAATAAGGAAAAGTAAGATTTTTAAAGAATTTGAAAATAATAAAATAATATCTTAATGACTTTAAAAGAATTTTTTTCATTTTTATTGACTCTCAAATCCCCTCATTTTTGTTTCTATCAAATTAAATGCCTCTAATGTGAATTTGGAAATCTGAACTAATGGAGAAAAAGTCAAAATAGAATTTGCCTTGATATAGATGATTCTATCATTAAGGAAAAAAAAAACCCTAGTTGATATTTATAAAAAAGGATAGCAAAGAAGGAGAGAAGGGAGGAAAAATTGAGACAGAAAATTGGAGGCTGAAAGATTAAAGAGATACTGAAAGAAGAGAGGCAGACGAAAAACTATTGGGATATACATCATTGCAAGAGCTTTCTTCTATCATTCACTTATATTTGCTTTTCACAGCATGCATGGATTATATGTTTTCATTGGATATTGAATCTTATGGAGTCTTATGATTGTTGTCCGAGCATTGTGTCCTCAACTTCATTTTGCTCCAATCCATTGCCATATGATTGCGATCCAGTCAAACCAACACACGTTCCAAGATGACTGATATTGATGTATGCTTGAACTCAATGAATCTCAGAGATTCATGAGCATAGTATGCCTTTCTTTCTATATTTTTTTTTTCATTTATGGAATAAATATGAGTTTTGATAGTACAGTTTCTCAGTCCTGGGCCTTCATAAATTATTTACTTTGCAATGAAAGAAGAAAAGTGGAAATCGAACTTGGCTTTGGCTGGTATGTATGCATAGTATTCTTATACATATATATACCTGCGACAGTTGAACTAACGCGCTCTCGTGTAATTTGCTTGTCCCTCAGTTGTAGTTTAATTTGTTTCCTTTCTTCTTTTTTATTATTTATTTTCTTTCGGTGAATATTCTAAAATATGTTGAGTTCTTTCAAGACTCATTTTCAATCATCTTGTGAATACATAAATAAATTATTAAAACAAAAATATGAATCTCTTTAGCTTTTGAATTTTTTATAAATGATATTAAATCACTGTGAATATTTGACACGTTATTGAAGGGTATATTGTGAATAATATTAAATCACTGCAGTCAAGTATATATGAAAAATCTCTTTGTGCATTACTTTGGGAAATAATAAAGTTTATTGATATATTTTAGACTACACCATGAGTTATACTAAGCCACCGTGATTCTTAAAAACATAAATGAAATACTATAAATGACACTAAGCCATCGTAAAAAAAAATAATAAAAATAAAAATATTGACATTTTTTTAAGATACACCATGAGTGATACTATATCACCGTGGACTCTTAGAAATGTCAAATGAATTTTGTAAATGACATTAAATCATTGCAGGTATCAAATTTTGTATTAAAATAATTAAACTGTTCACTTTTAAAATTTCTTTAGGATTTACCATGAGTAATATTAAATTACCGCGTGCATTTAAATTGTCAACCAGTGGACTGTAATTGATGTTAAATCACCACAGATTCCAACAGTGGTTATTTTTCTCTTACCTAAAGGTATTTTCAAGGAATAAATTTTTATTTAAAAATAATTAAAAAATACAACCCAGAATATTATTCTCTTCATAAAATAAATTAATTAAAAGAAAATATAAATAATAATATCTTGAACTATACAGACTTTGATCTCTATTATAGAGTATGTAGAACTAGGCTTTGATCCTAATTCAAGTCCTCTCATGTAAATAAATAATTTTTTTTTAAATCTTTATTTTGCATGTGTAATAAAGGTAATTAAGATATTATTAAAAGGTCAATTGATTTTATACAATCAACTTAAGATAATCATTCTTATAAACAGGTGTCGTGGGGTACATAACACCTTCTTCACATACAATAAACTCCTAAATCTTTTTCACAAACTATCCTTTTTTATTATATACTTTTTCAAAAATATTTAAAAAAGTTTGGTGGTGACTCCTATTTTTTAAAATTTATAGATTCCCCTCTTTGAGAAAGTCAAGGTCTGGGCACGACAGAGAGTAAAGAAGCCAGAGAGAAAATTTGAAATGACTAACTGTGCATTTAATTTTCAGTTTGTCAAAAGTTCATTTGATGAAAATTTATTTAGTGAAAGTCAATTTAATAAAAGTCAGTTGTTGTAATGAAATTTATATTTTGATATATTTTTTTAAAAGTCAGTTTGTTATATTAAAAGTTGTTTGGTTTGTGATAGTAAAATGTACTTTTGAATGTACAATTATAAAAAAGATATTGATTTATAATGATTTATAATTTTTATTATACAAATATAATATATTTAAAATATTTAAAAAATGTAATAAAAATTTTAAATAACATAAATTTTGATATATAATGCTAAAAATTTGATATCCAGTTATTTGTATTTTTTAATTTGTAATTTTAAAAGATGTAATAAAGATTTATAATTTCTATTATACATTAATGAAAAAAATGAACATAATTAATTACTCAATTTATAATACTAAAAAATTGATACCTAATTATTATTATTTTAATAATAATAATTATATTTTTAATGAATTAACTATTTTTTAAATAAAAGACTAAGAGATCAAATTCAGAGTAATATGGTCAAAAAACATTATACTTCTCAGATTCACTTTTTAAAAGTTTTAAATAGTTACATTTCAAAAATTCACTTTCAACTACTATTTAAATATATTTTTAGGATGTATTTTTTTGTAAAATATTCTATTTAAATAATTTTTAATTTTTTAAAAGTAAAATTTTATTTTTTAAATGTGAAATGGAGAAAATCAAACGGACCCTAATTCTTGTAGTTCCAATCTGAGAACCGATCACCCGCTGGCTCTTCCTGGTATGATTTGCAAAAGAGATTTGCGCCCCATAAATTGGCAAATTACGCTCCCTGGAATGTCGAGCTTAGAACTCAATGACTATATCAAAGAGGACGACCTGGATTGCCTCCAAAACAGGAGCTTCTATTTTCCTTATGCATGGGCCCTTCTAAATTCAATCAGAAGGCTTCTTTTAAAGCATGTAACAGTTATGGCCTCATTCTTTGTCTTTTCAACAAATTCAGTCAGTTCATTGCATTGATTCTGCATTTATCAAATAGGAATATAATTACGGCCTGACGGGATCACTGTATAGTTAATACGGTTGCCCCATTCAAACTTGCTCTATTCTACAAAGAAAGATCTGATGGAATCGCCGCAACGCAAGAGGAGAGGGCCCATTTGGATTTCAATTAAAAAAAATTAATTATAAAAAGAATTAATTACCAGAACATGATAGTGTTCAGATAAATTTTAAAAAATTAATTTTAATAAAATTAAAGATATTTAATAATTTTTTTAAAATTAAATTTAAATGAATAAATTATAATAAAGGACATTTATTTTTATAATGTAATAATTTTTGATCAATTTTTTCTTAATGTAATATTGATTGTAGACGTGCTATAATTGGCAACGCGTGGGCCCAGGGTAATCATAATGCGCCAATGACAATGTCCGCTCTCACAAACATGTAATGATCTCCGTCGTTGATCCCATTGACTTTACTACTAAGCTGACTTTTAAATTACAGATCAGCTGTGGCTATAATATTTAAATCAGAATCCTCAAAATTAATTCAAAATATTAAGATTTCAATAAATTATTAAAAGTAATTAAAATAATTAATTTTTGAAAGAGATTAGTGCTCAAATATAATTTAAATCATAGTAAGAAAACTTTTATTCCGATTATAAAAATGTTCTGTAATTGCAGTAAAAAAAATTGTGATCCAACAGGTTTGTGCTTAAAAATATTAATCACTTGCATATGATATGAGAACATAACAGAATCAACTTTAAAACGACATCTTGATTCAGGTTCTTTTTCCCCAAATGAACTCATGATTAATAAAGTCAGGAATTCGGGCGAGTCGGGCCTATTCGGGCCGAATTTTTTCGGGCGGCCTAAATACCCGAAATAATTTTTAAAATTATTTTTAATTATTTTTTACTTTAAAATTAATTATTTTATTTTATAAAAAATATAAAATATATTTTTTTAATACTTAAACGATATCTAGGACTCAAATATATGATATTTTAGTATAAAATGATCTAAAATTTAAAGAATTAATTAATATTTATTATATTTATTATATTTTTTAAAAATATAATTTTTTTATTCGAGTATTCGGGCCAAGCCCGAACCCGATCGAGCTTGGCCTAAATAGGCCCGAATATAAAAAATATTTTTTTTCTAAGCTCGGCCCTAAAATTTTTCGAGTCAATTCGGGCTAGCCCGAATCACCGGCGCTAATGATTAACATATACTCTTTTTGTTAAAAATATAAAATATTTTTAACTGAATCTTACCATCTAATAAAATAGTTACCTGCTTTTAAATTAGTCATATCTTTTCATATTTACCCCTATTAAATACTCTATAATAAATATGAAGTCACTATCAATAGGGGCACTTAAAAAAAGCAATAATTACACCTCAAAAGGTTAAAAATGTCTTATATTTTTAAACATTTAACTTTTTAAAAACTATTTTATATTTTTGAATGGAGGGAGAACATGTTGAAAAAAAAGAATGACTCATTTGACATTTTTTATAAATAATTTATTTTTTTTACCAACTATTTCCCCGTGCTTCGATTAAGTGTGTACGTATTAAATTCAATATAAACGCCCTTTAATAAAATCTGTCCATCGCTGTGTCATAAAATTTAAAATGAAAATGATTAAATGAATTAATTGGTGCTTTCTTAGTTTTTAAATGCGCTAAGTTATCTATTAAAAATAATTCGTGATAAATTATACACTATATATGTAAGTGAATGATCATCGACAGGGACTAAGAGGTGATTATTAAAATGTTAATTTAAAATTTTAACAATAGCTAGATATCGATGTCATATTTGCGGTAGAACCTTACTTTTACCTCCACAGCTCTTAAGAAGGTTCAAGAAAATTTTCATCTGTTGTATCATTGTTAATTGCAATCGATAGTTTTTCAACTAGGTTGCAGCTAATCTTGATAGCTCCACACACACACACACACACACACACACACACACACACACACACACACACACTTTGCAAGGCATTTTTTAGAATAAATTGGCGGTCCTTATAAATGTAGGACATCTTATGCGTCATTAATTATATTTTTTTAATATTATTTTTATTCAAGCTCACTAATTATGAGTGAAAATGTAATGAAAATTTAAAATTTTTTATTAGTAAATGGTGATAAAATTGAAAATTAATTATGTTTTTAAATAAAATTAAGGAAAAATAATAATAAAATTCTTTTGAATTAAATAAATAACATTTTGGTATTTTAAAATGTCATAATTTTTTAAAGTCTCTAGAGATTTTTTTGTCATTAAAGAATTAATATAAATAATTAAATTATTTTTAATTCAACCATCAATTGGTATTTATAAGTTTTATTCTAAGATTTACAACTTCTTCGTTTAAACTTGCAAGAATTCAACAACAATTTATAAATTTGATTTGAAATCCTGATATTCTTCAAGTATTGTAAACATTAATTATCATTTACAAATTTCATTCTAAAATTTACAACTTTTATTCTTAAAATTGAAATTATTTAACAGTAATTTATAAGTTTAAATTAAGGATAATTTAATCATTTATATTAGTTTTTTAATGACAAAAATTTTTTAGGGACTTCAAGAGAATTATGATATTTTAAAAAATTAAAATGGCATTTTACATAATTTAAAAGAATTTTATTATTATTTTTTTAGAATTAATAACAGAAAACAGGGACATTGTAACATGGGCAAAACTGAAGAAGGAGAGAGTATACTGTGGAGAATGCAATTTATTTGTTTGTTTTTTTTTTTTTTTTGATACAATGGAGAGTACAATTCTAAAGGGATGAGATACTGATCGAGAAAGAAGCAATACAAGTTTGAGACGAAGACTCGAAATTTGCTGCTTACAAAAGCGAGATTGTCAAACTTTTGACAGTGTGATTTGGACGAAGGCGATATATTCAAGTAACAGCATTAATTCTGCTTTGAAACTCTGCAACACGGTCGTCACATTACTGGGGAAGGCCATTTTGCATTTTTGCTCTCGTGAAATTAATTAATTAAATGCTGAATCCTGAGAAAACCCAACGGGGCTTCAGGCTCGGCTTTTCCAGCAATTATTAATCCACAAGACAAAATCTAGAGTAGCCATTACGACTGCGTGGGACCACTTTAATCATCACACCTGTTCGAGCAAAGCAGTCGGAGTCCATGGAAATGGAAGCATCCATTGTCATTTCCATCAACCCATGCTCATTTCCAAACACTTTTTTTTAATAAATAATGATAATAATAATAATTAGAATTATAATATAAAGTATTAAATTGTTGGATGATTCATGAGGATGATAAACGAAATTGAATTACAGGCTTTTTTAAATATTTTGGATATCATCCTAGCTAGCACAGTCATTCAACTCATGAGTATTCTTAAAAGTTTTAATATTTGATGGAATGAAAAGTTTGACAAAATCTGTCCACGAAGTGTTCATGATCACCCGTAATGATTTTTTTTATTAATCACCCGCTAATTAAAATTATCAACAACATTTAAAAACTTATTGTGAAAAATTAAATGGTCACCTTGAGGATGTTTTTTGATAGGCAAATGATTGCTTTGATTAGCTGGCTCATCAAGTCTTAATTAATAACATATAAATTTATTTTTTTAATATCCCAGCAATTTGTTGTATCAGCCTTTTAGATATTGATATGATTCAAGCTAGTGGTATTTTTTTTTTTTGGCATGGGTTTTACCATGACTCTGTGCGTGTGTGTTTTATTATACAAAAAAAAAAAAAAAAAAGGTTGTGGCTATACTTCAACCTCTTGTGGAGGTAGAGTGGCTGACAGTGGCGACAAAAAGCGAGGCAGTCGAGATTAGATATTTTGGCTTTGGCCATTAGAGTGTGTAATGTGATTTTTTGGTGATCAATATAATTGTCTTATTTTAGGGGTAAAAAAGATCAGATTTAATTGCAACTCTTTTCATTCTTAATAGACAATTATTTCTTAAATTTCAATTAGTAAAAGCATGACTCACAATTCACTAAAACATGCATTTGAATCTAGCTTCCGATTGAGTAGATTTTATTGTTGTGTAATTTAAACTCTACGAAAACAATTTTTGAATCTTGAAACCTGCCTTAATTAACTCGGATAAAATGTTATTTAAATTGCATGATTATCTTATATTTCGGATTGAAATATTGTTGGCCCAAATTAATATCACTGCTTATTGTTGATTAAGCTGTCTTATCAAGAAGGAATATGTACATAATTATCATTTTAAAACCCCAGCCCATAATATATATGTTGAATATTCAACTGAGAAGTAATGGAGTTTATTAATTTTATTGAATATTAAAATTAATACAGTCTAAAATATATACTCAACCCTTTAACTTTATACAAGATTTCATTTTTTTTTAATTTTATAAAATATATTTTCAATCATTTAATCATCTCACCGACCATATGAAACTAACAGTTATTAAAGTTAGGAGATTAAAAAAATAATTTATAACATTAAAATATTAAATTAAAATTTTATTTAAAGTTAAAAGATTAAAAGTTTAAATTAGCATAAGATATATAAATTCCGCCTAGAATAATTCCCCGCATATGTAATAATGCTTGCTGAAGTTGACTTTACCAGCTCAAGAATAAAAATAAAGATGGTAGTAGGGGCGCGAAGGAAGTCAGATGGAATCGTTATTAAAAAACGTAAATTTCATAACGAACGACAAACACCGAGGGAATGTGAAATGTCCCTGAAGTGTCGTCCCAAACGGAACACACGCATAAAGTAAACAAGGAAAGTGGGATTCGTTAATATTTATCATCAAGTGATTATAAAGGAAAAATGATAGGAGGATGAAGCAGTCAAGGTTCGAGCAAGACAAAAAATGCTTGCAGTGATGACGGTGGTTCTCGATAGGCTAACAATCATACGCGCGTAATAATAATGATCATTAGTCATTTGAGAATTACTGGTGCAGAGCAACATATAACAGCTGAAGAAATTGCAAACCATGAAACAAAAGACGAGAAGTTTCTTGATTACTTGTGTTGGGCGCAATCAACATGATTTCCTAATTAGATCCAGGCAACATGTAGGTGGATGGAGAGCAAGAGTATACAGTAAAAGGAGAACCTATGAACTGGCGTGTGGAAAAATACGTGCAGAATCTGGGCTTTGTTCTCTTGGACTGTGGGCATTCAGACGACAAAGTAAAACACGCGTAGCTCCGTTTACCAAACAAGTAAAGCTACTTTTCTGCAAGGAGATGAAAGTCAGTGTGAACCATGCGAGGCCCTTTCACTCGTGGAATCTTCCCCAACGAAAGGCAGTCAAATTCAGGCAACAGATTCATAAGGCGTTTAATTTGCATATGTGGGGGCCCCACAGGCGCCCAACTTGCGTGCACATTGACAAATCGTGGCGGACACGGGGCTTTTGGCTTCGATCCCGGGAACAAGGACGCGCCTTCGCTCTGGCCATGTCAGATTAATCAAATGAAAAGAAAGCGACCCGGTAAAGGGTCCCATTTTTCTGATCCCTGATAGATATCGGAAGGCATCGCCATTATTAAAACGTAGAAAAAATGATCACCATTTTCTTTTTATTAAAAAAAAAATCACGCGACGAGGTTATGGTCTACGGGTTAGGTGACCTGCCGACGCGAAGCTACCTCGACATATTTGATATGGCGGTGACGAGCATTGGGCTTCCATATAAATCTGCTACCCCACTCCCATACATCAAGCACTCAAGCATATATATCAACGTACAGTAAGATTAGAGGGATTTAGAAAGAATGGCTTCGTCATCGTCCACGAGTATAGGTGTGAGTCTGCTGGTGCTTCTCCTGCTGGGGAGTGCAGATGCACAGCTTTCTACAAACTTCTATTCTAGTTCTTGCCCTAGACTACTTTCCACTGTCAAGTCCTCCGTGCAGTCCGCCATTTCGAAGGAAGCCCGCATGGGTGCTTCTCTCCTTCGTTTGTTCTTCCACGACTGCTTCGTCAATGTACTCTTCCCTTCCTTTCTTCAATGTTTCCCCAGCACCCAATGTCATTACAAATCATGCATGGCTCTTGCATGCATTTTTTTTTTTCGTTACGAAAATATTATTTCCAGAAATAAATATATACATACATATATATATATATATATATGTGTGCGCGCGCGCGCGCATCACTCTAACTATTTCGTTAACTACAGCAAAAAAAAAAAAAAAACCTTTTGTAGAGGATATATAATGACAATTTTTTATGACACGTGGAGTAATTTTTATACAATTATAACAAGATCTTGATCACGATGGATTCGGAAGATAAGATGCATGATTAGATACACACACATGCTTAAATATTCTGTAATTTGGAAATTTGAGTTGGGTGACCCAGTTAGCTAGAGCCAAGAATTTGTGATATATACCCTGTCTTGATATATTTCCACCCGACGACTGTACTAATTATTTTGTCTCTATTTGATCTGTGCCGATTTGCGCTTTGGGTTGAATGGCAGGGATGTGACGGTTCGATTCTTCTGGACGACACGTCAAGCTTCACCGGCGAGAAGAACGCGAACCCCAACAGGAACTCGGCTCGAGGATTTGACGTCATCGACAATGTCAAGTCGGCGGTGGAGCAAGTGTGCCCCGGCGTCGTCTCCTGCGCTGACATCCTCGCCATCGCGGCCAGAGATTCCGTCACCATCGTAATTACCCAATGAACTCAACTTCATGCATTCGTAAGTATAAGTACAAACACAACTAATTATTTAACCACGTCATCAATATATTTGAAGCTTGGAGGCCCAACATGGAACGTAAAACTGGGAAGAAGAGACGCGAAAACTGCAAGCCTTTCTGCTGCAAATACCGGCATTCCTGCCCCCACTTCCAGCCTCTCCCAGCTCATCTCTAGATTCTCCGCTCTCGGCCTTTCCTCCAAAGACTTGGTCGCCTTGTCCGGTATATTTCTATCCATCTATCTTTTGGATATATGGTTCTAATTAATGAAACGTAACACGATTATCATCACTTATTTGAATGCATACAGGGGCTCACACAATCGGACAGGCGAGGTGCACAAGTTTCAGGGCCCGAATCTATAACGAGAGCAACATAGACAGCTCCTTCGCTAAGACGAGGCAATCGAGTTGCCCGAGCACGTCGGGCTCGGGAGACAACAATCTGGCTCCTCTGGATCTGCAGACTCCCACGGCTTTCGACAACAATTACTTCAAGAACCTGCTTCAGAAGAAGGGCCTCCTCCACTCCGACCAGCAGCTCTTCAATGGAGGCTCCACCGACTCCACCGTGCGGGGCTACAGCAGCAACCCCAGCTCCTTCGCTTCTGATTTTGCCGCCGCCATGATCAAGATGGGAGACGTCAGTCCCCTCACCGGCTCCAACGGTGAGATCAGGAAGAATTGTAGGAAGGTCAACTAATTATTTATATTCCCACTCCTCTCCTCAGATATATCTTGTTATTTTTCTTTTTTTCAATTTTGCTCTGTTTTTCTGCTTTTGTGTAATCCCTATTTTGCGTCTTCAGATGTATAACGGCAGTACTTCTATCTGATGAGATATCCCAGATTATATACATACCGATTTCGAGCCAGATGATTCGATCGATTTATCTATGACCGATCATGTTAAAAAGTTGTGATAAATTTAATTATTTATTACAAATTCAAAGTTAAAGCCAGTGCACCCTTAGCATTAAAGCCTCGGGATCTTAGTGGTAAGTTCCGTCCCACTCCTCAGAAATATGTGACCACGAGAAGAGTAGGGGCGGGAAATGTGATGTTGGTAGTGCCATGCCCAGCTCGGATTCATCAGCTTCTCCTTAACAAAAATAATATGCATATCAATATCTAAATTTTAAAAATAATTGCAAAATCACAAGCAAAGGTTGACTCTTGTAACTTTATACGTGTAGGGTGAAACGAATAACCATGTCCCATGCTTTGTATCAAGTCTGGACGAAATCGTATTGTTTATTGCTTGTGCGTGAGCGCTGTATTTTGACCAGATTGGTTGTGTATAGATTTGAAAAAAAAAAAAAGCTTTTTTTCTCGGTAAAGGGGGAAAAAAAGGGAGTTGGATAAAAGAAGATGGGTAAGCTAAAAATAAAGGCTGGACCAAGCAAAACAGAAAGAGCTGCGGGCCGCAGATTTTACGGGTCTTGTTGAACCATTGGATGCCAAAATGCAGTCGCCATTGCCCACAACCTCGATTGAGAACATGTCTTGACCCGATGATGCCATGATTCAGAACAACAACAATTGTGTACGATTTAGTCTGTGAAGAAATGGGGCTGGGGCCCAAGTTGCAGCTTTAACGTACCAAGCGTAAAAAGCCCAGCGATTGTTTTAACGGTGAGGGTCTCATCCTCCAATCACGCCCCTCGTGTTTAAAGTTTCAATCTGGTGGTTCACTTTTGAACAGCAATCAAGTTGAGCCTAACTAATCATTTTGTCAACCATTCGGATTTCTCCCGTTCAAGGTGTTGATTTGATATTATTGCTGGAATCATAATTTATTACAGTTCATGCTCAGGTGATTTTTTTTTAATTAGAAAAAACACGTTAGGATGCTTTGGTGATAATTAAATTACATCTGCATATATTCATATCCACTTTTTGAAATATAACATTTGATATTATTTGAACAAGTCTATCAGAGATTTTAGGAACTAATATACTATTTTTTTTTTTTGGGCCAAATTAGGAACTAATATGCTTGATGAATAAAAATGCTGGTCTCATGCTTTATATGGGACCTAGTCCGAGCTAATGTACGGAACGTGGGCTTCTTCTTTAATTTGTCATTCATGGAGACTGTCAGTTTACGGACTGCGCGAATCCGTGGCCAATCAAAGAAATGATTCGATTCATGCGCCACACCACTCCACTTTATCTGAAGCTTCTGTCACCAAACTTATGATCAAGCTTCCCCATTATTCACCAATAACGTAACTTCCCTCCCACTCGGGGCTTGGGCTTGTTTTGTATATGTTTACGACCCTTTATATGATTTTCAACACATCTCATCTCTCCGCGTAACCAACCGAGCGTACCTCTCTCTAAATTTAGAATGAAGTATAAATTATACTCTTTTAATTCTCTTTGTTAAATATTTTTACGAACTTTATTAATATTAAGTTTAAAAAAGTAAAAAATAAAAGTGTGTAAAATTTTAAATATATATCTATATAATAAATCAAAAAATAATGTTATGTTATTTTTTCTTTCATGAAGGATAATTTTAAAAATATTTTTTAAATATTATTTAAAAAATTATATCATAATTTATAAATAAGATTAAATAAATTTTTTAAAATGTATCTTCTAAATAAAATTAAAGGAAGTATACATTTTTTTCACGTAAGATGCCATATATCATTCCCTTCCCAGCCTGACGTCCCAACCGCCACATTGCCTGCATCTTTTCTTCTCCCTTCTCTAGAATCATCACAAATCATGACACTGTTATCATACAATCATCAACGTCTCGCTCCTCAATTCTTTTTTCAATAATAAAATCATCTTGTTTAATTTTGAATTTACTATTTCATTGCATTTAGATGTAGGAAGATTTGGATTTGAATCAAATTTATATCAAAGTTTGTAGATTTTGATTTGATTCAATTTCAAATCTAAATTCATATTTTGTTATAATTTTTGTTGTTTTAAATTCATTTTTGACTGTATTTATTTAAAATTTCAGTCATTTCAACCGTTTATTTCTTTCTATGACCAGTGCCTTTATTAGTTTCGTCGTCTATCATCTTATCCTTGTTATATTGTTATAATCTTTCACTAATTGAACAATAGATGTAAGATTATTTTGAATATCAACTTGTCTCGATTGTATCATTTAAACTTTCCACACTTTTTATACAAATAATTTTAAATATAATATTTAAAACATATAATTTAAACTCAAATATCTTGATACAAGTGCTAACATCAATTTTATTTAATATCTAAAATATTATTTATGATCTCAATAACCGTGATGTAATTTTTGTATTTGTCTTTAGATGTATTGTCCTCGTTTGAGTCGTTTCTCCAAAAAAAGAAAAAAACAAGGGCCAAGCCAAAATCAAAGAATGGAGGAAGTGAATAGAAAGATTAGAATTCTTTTCTATAAAGATTGAAAGATCACGATTCAACATATGTTTAGAGATATTTTGAGATGTGTGAATTTAATTATCAAAAATGCTCATATTGAAGGAGAGGATGCTTGTGTTTTGCAGACCTTTGTTTTGTTTGGATATGCTAGCGGCTAACATGGCTAACATTGTTTAAACTGCTTCAAGCTTAAGTTTGCCACTTTCCTTAAGAAAGAAAGAAAGAAAGAAAGAAAGGAGGAGGTGGGGATAAAAGCGGTTACCTCTCTCTTTTTTTGGGACCAAACACCTTTCAAAGGCCAAAAATAAAAGGAAAAAGAAACAAAGAAAGGCACATAATACGTCGTCGTTATATGTGCGTTTGAGACTCCCCGCCAAAAAGTCAATCATGATTCATGACCACGACATTTCCAACGCTTTCCCTAACCGCAAATCGCGCTCCTAATCAAGGGAGGGTCATGAACTTCACGACCGCACTCTCCCCTGTGCTCGCTCCCATGGCATCCTCTCACTGGTTGGACTTCATGACTCCCAATCACTTTCTTTGACTTCTGTTTCCATTAACCAATCACATTGAAGAGTTCATTCAAACTCAAATTCCTCGGCTGCACACTATCATCTTCGGGCACAGCACTGCAAAAGCGCCCTCTGTCGTCTCCCTTTTTTGCTTTTCCGCTCTGCTTTCACCTTTCTCCCCGAGTGGGCTATGGTGGTTGCGTGTGTGTGTGGACCCGCGCGCCTCACTCGTTCCCGAGTCACTTCATTTTCGGACTGAGTCGTGACTCGGCCCCGAGACATCATCATCACACCTCCTCGGTATTGCATAAATTCCAGAATGGGTCTTTCTCCGAAGTCCGAGGTCGATGAGCTTTAACTACCTTTAGCCGCGGATTCTTCTCTGAATTTTGCGCTTCCGTTCGCACTCCTTGCAATGGCGGAAACCCACAAAGCAGCCACCGAAGGGATTCCGGGAACGCCTGGTATCAGGGAGGCGAGGCCCGAAACAGGGACTCGAGGGGGTGATAACCCAAGTCCGGGGATAAGAATGGTGAATTGCAGGGCTGTAATCGATACGTCACCACCGTTCGAGTCGGTCAAGGAGGCCGTGACCCGTTTTGGAGGAAGCGGTCCTTGGTTGCCCCTTTACAAGCTCGGGGAGGCTTTTGTAAGTTTATCATCAACGTGCTATATTCTTCCTTGTTTTCTTTTTTTGATAAGCTATAGATTTTCCTCCTTCTTATCTTTAGATTTATTTATTTTTTCTCTGGCGCAATCATTGCTAAACCAAGATTTACTTGCTGCTATTGATCACGCAAAATTTTACCAGTATTTACAACAAGATAAGATCAGTTTGTGAAATAAACAATAGTGGAGAAATTTTGTGTGGAAGTTCAACTTGAACACTGGTTAGTTGCATTTTCAGAATATATATAATTTCTGGATCATCTATGCATGGCCGTAGAATAGACGATAATCTATTCTTAAAAAAATATATATATTCTTCTGGATTATTACAGGTAGAATGTGGATGTACAATTTTAACCCATCTAGGAATGTCTTCAGCATGTTCGTGACTTGTATTCATGACTTATATATAATGTTGATTTGCTTATTATAAATTTTATATAAATCAATAAAGCAAAAGAATTTATTTGTCGCACTATATCCTGGTGATTTCAACCTGTTCATGTTACCCATTCATTATCCATTTGTTCTTGCAATAGCTCTACACACGTTCCTTGTTAGCTCACTTTCTGACGCGGAAAAAGATTGTCATTATCAGAACCGCATTGAAGATTTTGACATAAAGAAAGTGGAGGAACAAGCCGCGGAGTTGGAGAAGGATTTGATAGTGAAAGAACTCGAAACACTTGATGTGCTCGAAGAACTGGGAGCTACCAAAAAGATTGTTGAGGATCTAAAGCAGCAGCTTAAAAAAGAAGCAATGAAATGCTTTGCACCTCCTGATGTTCATACATGTGAACAGGCTGGAAATCCTATTGCAAAGGAGATGAATAAGGAAAACAGTGAAAATACTATAAACAGCCAAGGACAGGCATTGCAAAGTTCAGGTCCCTGCCCTATGTCATCGGCCGATTTGATATTAATGGATATAAAACAAGCTAAGGTGGATCTTGGTAAAGCAATGAATGATCTTGGGGTGATACAATCTTCTGTGGAATCTTTGAACAAGAAGATGAAAAGGGAGAAAATTTTTCTCATGAGGACGCGCGAGAAGCTAGCATCCAAGTTTGCAGCTGTCCCTGCTCAGGAGAGGGCTCAAGAAAAATCAAAATTAAATCCATCGGCAGCTCATGCTGAAGCAAATTCAACTTTCAACAATCCTGTGAATATTACGAGGAGCTTCAATCCTGATGCTGAGCGGCAAAATAGGATGGTTGAAACAAAGAATTTTGACATTTCCAGGTCCTTCCCTCCAGAGGAAGATAATGGATTAAGCATGAAGACTGCTGAGATGAGGTGGTTTGCAGCTAAAAAGATGGAGGAAGCCGCAAGGGCAGCAGAAGCCATTGCTCTTGCTGAAATCAAGGCTCTGTCTGGCACTGAAAGGTCACGAGGAACAGGAATAGCACTGCCAGAACCTCGGAGAGTGACCTTTGATTTAAGGGAGCATTCTTCTTTAAATCCCAAAGCTCATGAACCTGAAGAGTCAACCTTGAGAAAGGTAATAGATTCCCAGTTCCACATGGATGAAACAAACATTTCTAAACTGACTATTCTGAATTGGTTGGAGGAAGCTTCGGCAGAAGTTCTACATAGCAAGCAGGTCTTGACAGAGGCTTTAAACAGAATTGAAACTGCAAACAGCAAGCAACATGCTGCTAAAGAGGCTCTGCGGAGATGGCTTCCTGATGATGAACTGAAAGGACAAGTGATTTACAGCCCTAGTAAGAACAAAAAGCTCAACCAGGGGGGGAATTATCGTCACCCGCCCCTTCCAGATGTAATGAGGTCAACGACAACGAAAAATAACGATCCCAAGCCAGTTTTAAGGTCTACGGTTTCGTTGAGAGATGTTCTGAGCAGAAGGCCAGTTCCTGAAGAATATCCTGCTCGAAGGGAGATGGAGGATCATTCTGTAAGGCAGAAGGTAGCATTAAGTCAAATGCTCCGAGCATTGAGGGAAGATCTTACTCTTCCTACAGATGATAATACTGAGAAAGATCGGAACAGTCAAAAGCATTTTGTAGGACACAGGAAGAAGTTTGGATTCATCCAAATATCACTCCCCTTGGCTAAGCCAAGTAAGAAAAGGACTTGAACTAAGCTAATTAATGCCTTTACACAGATGATAGTCACAATTCATGTATAAATATTGTGATGGCTTATTGGTTATGTTGTTGCGCTTGCTTTCATTTTGGTTAAGTATAGAAGTTCGAGTTGGTGTTTGATTTTGGAAAGGATTTTGTGCTGGAGTGATTGGCTTAAATTGTGCAACTAGCTTTGACTGTGGATTTAGATTTTGTCATTCTTGTTAGCTTCACTGGAATGTTGTGTGTGTGTGTGTGTGTGTGTTTTAATGGAATATGACGGGTTTGAAAAAAATTACAAGACAAAGTATTTACTATTTAGGATTCAACCCGCAACGTGGCACCAAAAAGAACAACAACTGCCTTATGAGAGATTTCGAGGCATAGTTTAGAGAAAATTATGTGTAGGTTTTATAGAGTAAATTTATTTATGAATAAATTTTGTGAAAATTTAAAATCACAGTTATATTTTTAAAACTCGAGTATAATTTGAAATTAAGTTATAAACATAATAATATCTCTATTAAACATACTCCCTCCATTTTTTATTGTTAGAAAAATTATCATTTTTTATTTGTATTTTTTATAAGCAAAGTTACATATTCTAATAAGTATTTATTATACATTTTTTAAATTATTCCTGACAATTTATATTAACAAGAAATAATTAATATATGTTCATATTGATTAACATAAGACATTTTAGTTTACTTTTTTTATTTTTAAATATAATTATTATAATTAATTAATTTTTTTTAAACTGTGTAATATAATTTTTTTATTATATATAGAAATAGAGTGAGTATGTTGTATCGATCAAAGAATTAATTTATAATTATTTTATTAATAATTTGTAACTATAATTTTAATTTTTTTACAATTATAACTTCACATATGTAATATTTAAACAATCATACACATTAATAAAGTTTAACATTAATTATTTACAACTACTTCATTAATCATTTATAATTACAACTTTAACTTTTTATAACTATAATTTCATATATTTAATAATTAAACTAATTAATTTAATTTAATTATTAGATATATAACGTTACAGTTATGAAAATTTAAACTTATAGTTATAAATTATTGATGAAGTAGTTATAAATTATTTGATTGATGTAATATATATTATATATATATTTAATAAGAGACATTATTATCTTTTTACTTAAATTTCAAATTACACTAGGATTCTAATGGCTTTAGTTGTGATTTTTAAATTTTGTCAAATTTATTTATAAATAAGTTAGCTCTATAAAACTTATATGTAATTTGCCCTAGTTTTTATAACAAGCTGTTCTCATATTACAATTTTTTCCCCTTAACTGTGCACATTTATTTATTTTATTAGATGCAATTATCTTCGGCACACAAAAAAAGTTAGAAACAACTTATTTGAAGGATGTTTAAAAAAAAAAACCATTACTCAATACAGGAGAGGTGAGTCTATCCTTTTCTTTCTCTTCTTTTCTCTCCACTTATTTAATTTTTATGCTTCATTCATTCTATAATTTAAAAAATATATTTAATAAAATGATAATGAATGGTGAAGATTGAGAAATGAAGGGAAAAGGAGGAAATAAAAGGAGAGACTCTCCTTTCCTCAATATAGACATCAATTCAGTACTTACTCTTTTTATTTTTCTTTTTGCTAATATGGTCTTTTCTCTTTACTCTTTTCACAAACTTAAATATTTTAAAATCCATGAATTTCTTATAAATTTTTTTATTTTTAGTATTTTTTCCTCACCTACAAAAGGTAAGAAAAATAGCAAGGGAAAATTTCAGTGAGAGATTTTGATCAAAGATACTGAAAAAAAAGTTCCTAAATTTTTTGAAATTTTACTAAAGAACTTGGCATGGAATTTCCTTTGAATTTGTGAGAAAAATGACAAAATTGCTCTCATTTAAATAAATAATATAAACGAATTGTTCGTTCCCATGTTATATGTTATTTATTTATTTACAAAATATTATTCATTCCTTATTCATTTGTTTATAGTTCTACTTTCACTTAATTTTATTTCAGGACCATAAATAAGTGAAGTAGGAAAATGAATAATATTTTGTAAATAAATGAACAGTATACAATATCGAACAAACAAGTCATTTTATTATGAAACCAACACTTGCAATGAAATTTAGTGAAATTAAAGCTATAAACAAGTAAAATAAAGAAATGAATAATATTTCGTGAGCAAACAAACAACACACAGTATGAGAACGAATAAATCGTTTATATTATTTATTTAAATGAAGACAATTTTATCATTTTCATAACAGTTTTAAAATACAGGTCATTCAATGAAATTTTAAAAATTTAAGGGTCCTCCTTTTTTTTATCTCTTATCAAAGGTCCCCACATGAAATTTTTCCAAATTTCACATGCCCCTTCCTCTTTTATTTATAAGATACTTTTAAAAATAATTTTTTATTTAAAATATAAGATATTTTATAATAATTAGATCACTCTTTACTTTTACTTTTTATTAATTAATGTGGAAATATTTGGTATAATTATATTATATTTAAAAATAAAAATACTTCCTCCGATTCTTATTATAGAATACTCTTGACTGCTTCACGTATTTAAAAAAATTAGTTTTTTATATCATGAGAAGTATGATGCACTTTTATTTTTACTTTGACTTTAAATAATAATATAATTATATTAAATACTTTTTTATTAATTATAAAATGTAATTTAATTATTATAAAATCTTTAATATTTTAGATAAAAAATTATTTTTGAATAAAATCAGAGTGAGTATATCTCATTTTTTTTAATGAACACTAAAAGTGTGATATATAATAATCAAACGAGTATATTTTATATTCCATATCGATGGTGCTGTTGCTGACATGGAGGATGAGGTTGACGATTCCCTTGTCCTTCCTTCGCTTTCAGCCCTGGTTAACCTCTTGGCGCTTCGTCACAAAATTGAAATACCGGAGCAACCTGGTAGGAGATGCCATAAAGACGGTGAAACGAGCTTCAATTTTAGACATGTCCTGCATCAATGTTAGCTTCAGTTCTATTCTACCATCTATGTCTGTTCCTTCGTCTGCGACCAGAAGGTCATTTTTCACTATTTCCTCCTTCTCACGATTCAAAATTTCTTGCCCCATTGGAGGTAATGTTATGTCTACACTATTGCCCAGTTTTCAAATACTAATGATTTCTTCCCTTGCTGACCCAATACGTCCGATAATTTCACCTCGTTTGCGTGGGGTGTAGAGGGATTCTGCTTTCGGAAAATTTGTTCCTAGATATTGAGTTTCTTTTGCTACTTTTCCTTTTCTTTGCTCTTCTTCGCTGCCAGTTCGATCTTTCGACCCTCTGGTTAAATGTGTAGTACAATAACCGAAGAGCCAGAAGTCGTTCTGTCTGCTATTTTCTGTTTTCAGTTTCCTTGATTTTGATGTCAATTTCCCCCATTGGATTAGGGTTGTCTGTCAAATTAAAATGAATACTCAGGAACTAATCGCCAAATCTGAGGTGATATTATGATTTTTGTTCCTCAAATTTTCAAATTGCGTCAGGAACAATTGTTGAACCTAAAGCAACTTCTTCAGCTGAACCACTTTTGCTTAACGCTGTTCGAGGAATAGATGTTGAACGACCTCCAGTTTGACTTATGAGGCAAGCAGGGGGTACATGAACGACCTCCAGTTTGGCTCAGTAGCAATGGCCTGCAAGTATGATCTTATTGTGAATATGTCTTCCTTATGAAAGTAAATATAATTTTTTAACCTTCAACCAGAGTTACCAAACCATCTGTGAAATACCCTTCATTCCGTGAAAGATCTGAAAATGTTGTGACTTTGTGGTAGAAATTTCATTACAACCATGGAATGTGTTCAAGCCTGATGGGGTAAGTAAGTTTATCTCTTATCAAAGGTCCCACATGAAATTTTTCCAAATTTCACATACCCCTTCCTCTTTTATTTATAAGATACTTTTTAAAAATAATTTTTTATTTAAAATATAAGATATTTTATAATAATTAGATCACTCTTTAATTTTACTTTTTATTAATTAATGTGGAAATATTTGGTATAATTATATTATTATTAAAAATAAAAAACTTCCTCCGATTCTTATTATAGAATACTCTTAACTGCTTCACGTATTTTAAAAAAATTAGTTTGTTATATCATGAGAAGTATGATGCACTTTTATTTTTACTTTGACTTTAAATAATAATATAATTATATTAAATACTTTTTTGTTAATTATAAAATGTAATTTAATTATTATAAAATTCTTTAATATTTTAGATAAAAAATTATTTTTGAATAAAATCAGAGTGAGTATATCTCACTTTTTTTTAATGAACACTTAAAAGTGTGATATAATAATAATCAAACGAGTATATTTTATATTCCATATCGATGGTGCTGTTGCTGACATGGAGGATGAGGTTGACGATTCCCTTGTCCTTCCTTCGCTTTCAGCCCTGGTTAACCTCTTGGCGCTTCGTCAAAAATTGAAATACCGGAGCAACCTGGTAGGAGATGCCATAAAGACGGTGAAACGAGCTTCAATTTTAGACATGTCCTGCATCAATGTTAGCTTCAGTTCTATTCTACCATCTATGTCTGTTCCTTCGTCTGCGACCAGAAGGTCATTTTTCACTATTTCCTCCCTATCACGATTCAAAATTTCTTGCTCCATTGGAGGTAATGTTATGTCTACACTATTGCCCAGTTTTCAAATACTAATGATTTCTTCCCTTGCTGACCCAATACGTCCGATAATTTCACCTCGTTTGCGTGGCGTGTAGAGGATTCTGCTTTCGGAAAATTTGTTCCTAGATATTGAGTTTCTTTTGCTACTTTTCCTTTTCTTTGCTCTTCTTCGCTGCCAGTTCGATCTTTCGACCCTCTGGTTAAATGTGTAGTACAATAACCGAAGAGCCAGAAGTCGTTCTGTCTGCTATTTTCTGTTTTCAGTTTCCTTGATTTTGATGTCAATTTCCCCCATTGGATTAGGGTTGTCTGTCAAATTAAAATGAATACTCAGGAACTAATCGCCAAATCTGAGAGGTGATATTATGATTTTTGTTCCTCCAAATTTTCAAATTGCGTCAGGAACAATTGTTGAACCTAAAGCAACTTCTTCAGCTGAACCACTTTTGCTTAACGCTGTTCGAGGAATAGATGTTGAACGACCTCCAGTTTGACTTATGAGGCAAGCAGGGAGGTACATGAACGACCTCCAGTTTGGCTCAGTAGCAATGGCCTGCAAGTATGATCTTATTGTGAATATGTCTTCCTTATAAAAGTAAATATAATTTTTTTAACCTTCATCAACCAGAGTTACCAAACCATCTGTGAGAAATACCCTTCATTCCGTGAAAGATCTGAAAATGTTGATCTTGTGGTAGAAATTTCATTACAACCATGGAATGTGTTCAAGCCTGATGGGGTAAGTAAGAAAACTTTCAAATAGATTTATGCTCTCTGGAAGCACTTTTGTTTCATACTTAGACATTATGATTATCCTTTCAATTCCTTGAAGTTGTTCTCCGCAACAGGTGATTTTATTCTCAGACATTCTTACCCCACTTTCCGGAATGAATGTACCCTTTGATATTGTGAATGGTAAGGGATCTGTAATATTGATCCCATTTGCACAGCTGCCCAGGTTGAGCAAGCGAGGGAGTTTGTTCCTGAAGAATCAGTTCCATATGTTGGGGAAGGACTAAAATTTTGGAAAGAGGCCTGGCTAGTCTTATGTCACTGTAAATTTCCATCTTAGGAATGTGGCCTTCTATTAACACCCACCCATATGCAACACAAGCTTTTGATTTTGTTCTGGCATCTTATGACAGGGAGTTCTTTATGTTTGCTAAAGTAAAAAGCACTTTTGAGTTTTCAACGGACGACTAGTGATTGAAGGGTTTGTCATGCAGTATCAAGGATAATGCATAATTCTGGAAAATTGCAAAACACCTATGCTAATGAACAAGTTTATTTATATTTTCCAATGTTACTATTATATTATATGCATTTTGGTAAATTATGTAGCTTCCGAAGAACCTAACATATAACCTCTTAATTCATGTTATTGTTGCCTTTTTCCTAATGAATGTGTAAACATTTGTATCATATTTCTTCGTCTTATGTAATTTAAAAGACTTCCTAAGTGATTGTAGGTAGGTAATGAAGCTGCAGTTCTTGATTTGTTGGGGCTCCTTTTACCCTGCCCATCATGTAGTTGAAGGGGGCTCATCAAAAGTCAAAACACTCCTAAAAAATGAAGAGATTTGCTTTCTATGAACCCAAGGTAATCTTCAACTGTTTTGTCCTGTTACTCAAGTTCAATAGGGCGTGTCACTATGACAAATCAATGCTTACAACTCACAAAACGTGATTGATCTATGTTAGTTTGTGAGTGTAAAATGGACGGCATGGCTATTCCTACCTTTTCTTGAATAGACTTGTCCCTATTTCCATTTTTTTTCTTTATATACTGGAACTCATGGCATTCTTATCAACCTATGATTACTTCGTTGGGCTGTGAACAGTTTTACCTGTCACGGCATGGCTATGGTGATGCTTGACGCCACACTAAGCAGTTATATCTTATGTAGAAAGTTAAATAGATTGAGATAGATAGAGAAAGGTCTAGGACGATTGCTTATTGTCTAAGTATCCGACAAAGGCTAAATTCTATGCGTCTGATTAATCCAGCCGCATTTCCAAACTCAATATATTATTTTATTTTACTGAACTGTAACTTGTCCACAGGTGCTCCATGTTTACTACAGAAATTTACGAGGTCAATGGCAAGATACGTTGAATACCACGCGGACATGGGAGCTCAAGCTGTTCAGATACTTGACTCATGAGCGACAGAGTTGAGTCCAGCGGATTTTGAAGAATTCAGCCTGCCATACTTGAAGCTGATTGTAGAAACTGTGAAGAAAAGCCACCCAGAACTGACAATAATACTGTACGCAAGTGGAATCTGAGGGTTGCTGGAGAGGCTAGCATTGAGCGGAGTGGACGTGGTAAACCTGGATTGGACGGTTGACGTGGCGGATGGAAGGAGGCGATTGGGAGCAGATATAGCAGTGCAGGGGAACGTGGATCCTGGCGTTCTCTTTGGTTCCAAACAGTTCATTACTGATAGAATATTTGATACTGTGAGGAAAGCGGGTAGAGGCAAACATATCTTGAATCTTGGTCATGGCATTGTAGTGGGAACACCTGAGGACAATGTTACTCATTTCTTTGAGGTTGCCAAGGGAATCAGATACTAGCGTCATGTTTTTAATTCAACCCATCCTTTCCTTTTCTTTCAATAGAATTCAATATCTTACAGTATCATCTATCTTCTTCTCTCCTCTCTCTCTCTCTGAAACAAGGAATTTTATTAACTAGGTAAAAAGATTACCAGTCAAGTACATTCAACCAAGGAACAAAGCTGAAATAAGTAAAGAAATAACAATCTAGATGGACAAATACATGAAAAGTCTTGAAGTAAAAAAAAGTAAAATAAAACGTCAGCTGAAAGAGTATCAGAGATTCTGTTTTGAAGCAAGTCATTGAAGACTCATTTTTTCTGAAAGCATATTAAACGCAGATGCTCTAAAGGCAATTCATTGTTATGACTGAAGTTCAAAATCCACCAGATTGCATATCTGAGACTGAAACACAATAAGTTGAAATTTGGTTGTGCTTTATTACTCTTCCGAAAAACAACGCTGATTGATTGAGAAGAATTCAAACAAATAATTGAGGCACAGTGCGAGACTCCTGTATCTGTATCTTCTCATTGATATTGTCCACAGAATTCAGCATCATTTTCTGAACTCTACCGGTTCAATCATAGAGGGGAAAATAATAAGAAAAAATAGCAGTTAAATCTTAAAAAATTGAATTAATAATAGTTAGGTTACTGATAAAAAAATTTTAAAAAAAATTAAATATCAATCAAACAATTACGAATAAAAATTATTATTATAATCTAAGAATTATATTTAATATTTAAATATTTATTTGTAATTATTTTAATTGATATTTGCAACTTATTTTTAAAAAAATTGCTGAGAATTTAATTATCAATAATTTAGGATATAAGACGTAGCTGTAATTCTCCCAAATAATAATTTTTAATGCATTTTTTTAATTAATATATGGGGGGTGGGTGTTGCATTTAAGTTAACAACACACATAAATTCGCCTGCAATGATCTTACCATGATAATTACAAAAACCGAAGTTGTTCCTGTAATCAAATATTAATCTTCCCATGTCTGTATTGTTGAATTTAATTCAAGTATATGTTACTTCAGTAAATTCACTTCAAAGAAAATTTATAACATTTCTTTATCATTTTGGACAATCACGACCATTCTCGCATAAAATTCGATAAGAAAGTTACATTACCTTGACTTGTGAAAATTATAACATGGATTTATATCATATGTTTGCACGTTGATATTCGAAAATTATATTTGAAATTTAAATATTCTATTTATAATTATTAAATTCACATTTACAATTTTTAAAAACTGGGTCAAATAAAGTTTATATCAATCGTCTGCTCAAAAGATTTTGGAAAAGTCTGGGGTTCATATTATATCTGGGGGCTCCTTAGTCAAATCCAAATGATAGTTTCTTCTCATCTTATAATCTGGCATCAGCGGTGAGTAACGCACATGGGGAAGAAGCAGGGATGAGCACTGTGAGTAATATTGGCTTTCCTTCGCTGTTCAGAGCATCTCACAAAAATGATGCGGTATCAAAGCAGAGCAAGAGGAAAAATCATGCAGTTTTATGGCTTGGACTAATCCAATCAGCTTGAATCAGCAAATCTTTTGTGGACTACCAGACAGCGGGACTGAGAAGAACCCTGCAAGCAGGATGGCCTCTAATTCGAAGAACAGGAGGTGGAGGAGTACAATATAGCTATGAAGAAAATGATGAGGAACCCTTATGAGTACCACCACGACCTGGGTCAGTTTCGTCTCTACCCTCTTCGCTCCCCCAAAATTACTGTTTAGCTTTTCGCTGCAATTCTCCGTTTGTATAAATTGTTCTGTGCAATGTTTACACTGTTAAGATATGTTTCTGAGAAATGCGGTCTCTAGTATGATTTGTTGTGGCCGACATCTCTGATGGGTTTCTTTCTGTCAATTACTGTTCCATTATTATTAGGATGGTGTCAAAGGAATTACCGCTATACATTTCCTTCGTTGTGCTGGATTTGAGGTGGATAAGGATTCACACGATGCCTTTAGTTATAGTGTTAAACCAGTGTGAGTGAGCTTTACCATCTTTATGGAGGGATCCCCATCAGATACTTTCTTTACCACGCTCCGTAAAATGCGGTCTATGCCCTAGGTTACCCCGTAACATTAAATTTAGCTCTGTGCGCTTCAAGTTTTTTGGTTTACATCATAAGACGGAGCTTTATTTGGTTAAATTAATTGCTTCCTATAAGCAGAGTATCTCCTACGTTTAACTAACGCTATCATTGATTCCTGATTCAGGTATGAATTACACACTTATAACTGATGGTTTGATTGTGGGCTCCCAGCCACAAAAACCTGAAGAAGAATAGATCACCTCAAAAAGAAGGAGGATGTAGCCTACATTCTAAACTTGCAGCAGGATAAGGATGTGGAGTATTGGGGAATAGACTTGCAGTCAATAAGAAGAAGATGCTGTGAACTCGGTATTCGTCACATGAGGAGGCTGTAAGCAAGCCCTTCTCGGTATAGGTGCCCTGCATTTTTTGTGTTAACCGGGACAAGATTCCAAGTTACTTCGTATAATATGCTGTTAGCAACGATTTTGGTTTCCGCAGCTAGTTTTCCGTAAATCCCGATGCCCTGCGGCCTCGCCAGGCGCCAATGAAACCTCGGAATTAAATTAATTAGGAATTTATTAAAATGCATATCTTGGTCAACTTTCTTGATACTCCAGGCTTTGAGCCTTTGCCCCCAGCATTCCCCGAAAATCAATGTACCCCGTATTTTTATGGGTTGATGAAAAAAATAAATTATAAAGTATTGTGTGAAAAGTGTTTTAAATCTTAAATTTTTAAAATATATAAAATAAATTTTAAATTTTTAAATTCATAATAATTTAAATCACATTATTAACTCACAATTAATGTTATTATTGTTTACTCAATGGATCTAGTCAAAATACTGATATGATAATTTCTTATTAATGTGTCATTTTTTATTAATATCACAAATTTTAAATTATTATGCAAGTAACATTATAACTTGAAATTTTGAAATTTAAAATAAATTACCCACATTATTTATGTATAAAACACTTATTATTGTTTAAATTAAATTATTCTTAGCGTGATCCATTGCGATAAATGTATCGTTGTCACAAAGAACGACCATTAATTTTGTAAAATGATATTTTTTCTCTTTTTTTTTTGCAATATTTTCCAAATGACTTGTATTTTATACTTTATATATTCTATAATTCTGATTTAGTTTTATTTTAAATAATATTTATTTATTTAATGGTAAAAAGTTATGATCCCATTTGAAAAAAAGTTTATGATTTTAATTAATTGATTAATTTGAATTTAAAATTCATTAATAAAATATTAACTTTTGCATCCATCATCTATAAAATCTTTTGATATTTAAATTTCTTTTTAAATGGAATCCTAAACTTTTACCATTAATAAATAAAAAATTATTTAAAATAAAACTAAACCAGAGTAATGGAGCATATGACATAAACAATTTGAAAGACATGTAAACAAAGGGGCAAACAAGTTATTTCACAAAATAAGTCGTTTGTATCGACCAACGATGTATTTGCTACGATAAATTATATTAAGGTTAATTTAATTTACATAATAATCAATATTTTGCACATAAATGGTGGGGTGATTTGCTTTAAATTTTAAATTCAGGGAGTAATTTGTTCTGAATTTTAAAGTTTAGGGCTCATGATGCTACTCACGCAATAGTCTAGGGTCTATAGTGCTGATTAAAATGATATATCACAAAGAACTGCCACATCATTATTTTGACTAGGCTCTACTTAGTGAACAATAACAGCGTTAATGATAAATTAAACAACTGGGTTTAATTTGCTATTAATTTAAAAGTTTATGATCTATTTTGTACATTTTAAAGGATTAGAGTCTAAGGTGCTTTTCGCCTAAGACTTCATAATTCATTTGCTCATTAATCTTATTTTTATCATGAAATATCATATCAGTAATCACCATGTCTCTAGCTTTATTGTATCTGTAACCAATTAAATCCAAAACGCGTTTAAAATTACAAAAAAATTTGAAATTTAAAATAAATTACCCACATCATTTATGTATAAAACACTTATTATTATTTAAATTAAATTAGTCTTAGCGTGATCCATTGCGATAAATGTATCGTTGGTCACAAAGAACGACCCTTAATTTTGTAAAATGATTTTTTTCTCTTTTTTTTTTGCGATATTTTCCAAATGACTTGTATTTTATACTTTTATATATTCTATAATTCTGATTTAGTTTTATTTTAAATAATATTTATTTATTTAATGGTAAAAAGTTATGATCCCATTTGAAAAAAAGTTTATGATTTTAATTAATTGATTAATTTAAATTTGAAATTCATTAATAAAATTGTTAATTTTTGCATCCATCATCTATAAAATTTTTGATACTAAATTCTTTCTTTTTAAATGGAATCCTAAACTTTTACCATTAAATAAATAAAAATTATTTAAAATAAAACTAAACCAGAGTAATGGAGCATATGACACAAACAATTTGAAAGACATTGTAAACAAAGGGGCAAACAAGTTATTTCACAAAAATATGGGTCGTTTGTATCGACCAACGATGTATTTGCTACGATAAATTATATTAAGGTTAATTGAATTTACATAATAATCAATATTTTGCACATAAACGGTGGGTGATTTGCTTTAAATTTTAAAATTCAGGGAGTAATTTGTTTTGAATTTTAAAGTTTAGGGCTCATGATGCTACTCACGCAATAGTCTAGGGTCTATAGTGCTGATTAAAATGACATATCAGCAAAGAACTGCCACATCATTATTTTGACTAGGCTCTACTTAGTGAACAATAACAGCGTTAATGATAAATTAACAACTGGGTTTAATTTGCTATTAATTTAAAAGTTTATGATCTATTTTGTACATTTTAAAGGATTAGAGTCTAAGGTGCTTTTCGCCTAATACTTCATGATTCATTTTGCTCATTAATCTTATTTTTATCATGAAATTATCATATCAGTAATCACCATGTCTCTAGCTTTATTGTATCTGTAACCAATTAAATCCAAAACGCGTTTAAAATTACAAAAAAATCTTTTTTTATCTCTAAAATAATTTTCATTAACTAAATATAGTTATCTTTAAAATCAAGAGTATATTGACTGTAGGTGTTTTTTTATTTGAATATTTATATGTGCTTGGCTCACAAGAGAAAATAGGAATAAGAGAGAATTGAGAGAACAAAAAAAGTGGAGAGATAACAAGCCTATAATTTTCCCTCCTTATGCTTGGCTAAGTAAGGAAAAACAAGAGGAAGAAAAAATTGCTAATTTCATATAGATAATAATAACCTTATTATTTATAAAAAAATATTTACATATAATAAAATTTAATATTTAACCTATTATTTATATATTTTTAATATGTATTACTTATTAAACAAAGATATAATTGTAAATTCTTTTATCTGATGCTAGCAAAGAAAAATATCTTGTCCAATTTTAATCTTTATTTCTTAAATTATTAAATATATAAAAGTCTAAATTTTAAAGTGGAGAGAAGATTAGGATGAAAATAGATAGAGGCAGTCAATAAGAAATGAAAAAATTCATAGATAAATTGAAAATTGAGTTTTCTCTCCTTAATCTTTACATATTTGAAGAAAAAAGTTAAAAATAAAAATATGTTGATCCCACATGTTATTTTCTTTATAACTTTCCTCTCCTTTTTTTTTTTTGAATTAGCCAAGTAGGAGAAAATATAATTTTCTTTTCACCTTTTTTCCCACTTTTTCCTTCTCCTTACTCTCTTGCCAAGTATGGTATTAAGGAAATAAGTTAATGAATAAATTTTAATGGTATGATTTCTATTTTCTAAGTAGATATAAAATAATGTGATTTCTAATCATTCAAATTTATATACTCTCTTTGTTAAAAAATATAAGATATTTTTTGAGGTATTGAATATTAAAAAATATGAGACATTTTTTGTCTTTTAAAGCATAATTATTACATTTTTTTAAAATGTGCTCTTATGAATAAATAAATTATTTATATTTATTTTAGGTAAAACATCTTATTAAACAAGGATAAGGATAAAATGATATGGTTAATTTAAAGACAAGTAACTACTTTATTAAGAGTGAAATTTGGTTAAAAATCTTACATTTTAAATGAAGGGAGCGGTATTTAATAAAAATAATATCACAGTAACAATTACTTCAAAATTTAATAAAAGTGGGGTGGTACATAAAATTTTTTAAAATTTAATAAATGAAAAAAAGTAGAACATAGGTCAGAATGATAGCTAAGGGGGGAAATAAATTAAGAAGAAGACAAAATTTAGTTTAAAAGAAAAAAAAAAAAACTGGACCGCGGGGAAATACTATTAAACCCTCAATTTCACAAAGTTACACCGGTCCATTTTAATTTTTATTTTAGTAAACATGCCCCCTTGATAGTTGCTTGTCATTCGATACAATATTCATAGATATTTTTTTAATGTTACTATTTTTTTTGGCCAACTGTTAACAAGTAATTAATGTGCGGGTTTTTTAATACTGCTTGCTCACATAAAAATAAAAAAGATACACATTTGTTAAAAAAGATAAAGTATTTTTTGAGGGATTGAATGTTAACAAATGTAAGGTATTTTTAGTCTTTCGAGGTGTAATCATTGTTTTTTTTAAAGTACCCATATTGATATTAATTTTATATTTATTATAGAGTATTTAATAGGAATAAATATAAAAATATAAAGGTAGTAAAAAGTATGTAATTATTTTATTAGAGGTAAGATTAAATTAAAAATATTTTATATTTTTGAACAAATGGAGTATAAGATATCCCCGCATTGTTATTATAAAATATTTTTAATTAATTTTCATAAGTCAATATGTTTCTAAAACATTCCAATCTTTTTAATATATTTTTCATCAAATACGCTTGACTTTTCAGAGAAATTTTTAAATAATATACCAATTACTCTTAACATTCTATAAGATATATTATTAAATAAAATACAATAATAATTATTAAATGAATGGAATATACCAATTACTCGAAACATTCCATAAGATATATTATAAAATAAAATACAATTTATAAAACAATAATAATTGTTGGGACCACAAATAAGGCATATTTAAGAAGTTTTGTTTGGTGTAAAATATAAAGTATTGGGTAATTTTATAATTTTTTTTAAATATAACCCTATTTCACATATTACTCTTTTTTTAAAAAAAATGATGCTGTGAATTTAAATTATAATTATCAAGAAGTTATATAAAGTATTTAATAAAAGTATAATTAAAAAATATAAATTTTATAAATATTTTTGAGTTAAAAGATAAAAATGCCTTGAAATCTTTTTTTAGAACACCTAGTATTCTAAACTTTTTTGAAGCATTTTTGGCATGAAAGTTTCAATAACAAAGCATTTTTACTTCACTATTAAAAATCACAAATGTTAGTCGTTAAATTGAAATTTGATTAAGGATATTTATACTTTTCTTTTCTTTTGTGTTTAGTTTCCAATTCATTCTCTAATAAATTTTTTAACTTTTCTTATTTCAATAAATGAAAATGAAGATTGAAGAACAAACATAAAAAAAAAGAGAATAAAATTATAAAAAATTTTGATCAAATTTTAGTTGACGGTCAATATTTTTTATAATAAAAATGCTCTATTTTTTAAATTTTTTAAGTAAAAATGCTTTGAAAAAATTCAGGATATCAGATGTTTTGGGAAAAAAGTTTTGGGTATTTTGTTATTTAACCCAATACTTGTCGAGAATTGTAAATTAATTGGTGATAGTGACACCAGAGCAATGAGTCATTTGACTTTAAACGTCAGTTAAAAGAGGAGAGGGAGCTTCCCATATTTGCCCCACGGGTCGGCCCCACGGGTCAGATTCAGATTTACTCTTCAATATTATGCGCGCTCTCCCCCACTCTCCATCCTTCGTCTCTTCCTTTCCCTCCGCAATTATTCCCTTTGCTCGCTCACACTACCCCTTGTTTTCAGATTTGGACAAGCTTCATTGATCAAGCTGTAAGGGGTAGCTTTTCTTGCATTCTCCATTTTCGTTCTTCTTCACAACGCCTTTCTTTATTCTTCTGGGTTATTCAAAATGTTGTTCTTCTTCACATGCCACTATTTCAAAAGTGGTATGCTCGCCATCGCTGTCAGTTAAGCCAATCATCTCTTCATAAGACAGGACGAAATTTTTGTGCTCAATTCGTGTTGTTATATGCTGTTGATATGAATGATCAGCTGTTTGGTTTGATAATCTTTCCTCTGTTTTGTTGATATTCCTCTCGTATTCTTGACGTATTACGTTTTTCTTTGCAAGGCAAACAATTCAAGATTGTTTCCAGCATAGGTTCAAAAAAGGTGCGTTGTGTTGGTGATTAGTTTGAAAGCCAGCATTGTTCAGGTCAATTACCCTCTTCCCCTATCGCATTTCTCCGCAATCGCCTTTCCGATTTGTATTGATATTCTATTTAGTCAACCTCGAAAATAATAGCAACACCCCTCCAGAAGCTTCCCATGCCCAGAACTAGGATCGAGACAGTACGAGTAAACGCCTTCCTAATGGTTCGTTTCCCTTTAAATAACGCTGCGTCTGCAATTTCATTTTACTAGTCCCATTGCGATTAGTATAGCGAGCAATGCCCAACATCGTGCTTTATCAATCCGTTTATATCCGCTGATCCTTCGTTCTCTATAATCATTGGATTGTAGCGCTTTGCTTACCATTCGCTGGAAATCACGTCGAGCCCCCTTCAGTTGTTTACTCCTCAATTCTCCCTTTCGTAAGTTTTGTGCCTGCTTTTGGGCTGATTATTGTTCTGTTTCAAGTTTTGCTAATTATGAGGCTATGGTCCTTCAATGTCGTTGGCTTGATTTTTTCTCGTGATTATTCTTTTGACATTAGAACTTGTATATTTTTGTGGGCCTTCTCCTTTTGTTTCAGTTATTGCTTCTATCAGGTATAGTTATTTATTTTAGTTTTGGTTCTCTATGGTGAAGTTTCAAACTTACAATCTTTGATGTATAAACAATTTTTTCAACGTATTCTGAACTCCATTGTATTTGCATTCAGATGACTAAGCTGGCTATAATTCCATGCACTGTTCTGTTGGAGACCCTTTTCCTGGGGAAGAAATTCAGGTCTCACTTAGCCTTCTATCATTAAGATGGCGTTTATGACCTAAGAGTGTGTGTGTTGAAATTAGAATAGCTCCCCACACAATGCACCAGAATTTTTTTTTTTTTTGGTTTTCTCTGTTTTTTTTTTTTTTTTTTGTGTGGGGGGCGGGAGGGTGTGGGACAATACAAAGAGTTTAACGTTTGACAGCACAGAGAGTTAAAAGCTACTAATGCAAGGGGGCAGACAATATTTTTTTTTAATAAAAAAAGTGCATGTTTTATGAGATGAACATGAATTGTACAGTATTTTTACCCAAATTTTATAAATATGATGATGATAACATTTGTAATGTTAGTCTAACAAATATATCATAGATGCACAAGCCTTTTTGCTTTTGTTTTCGTTGCCTATTTGCTAGGCTTTCTCTGTTGGCTTTTATTCAATCATATCTATTTAGATTGGCATCTTACAAGGTTCAAGACATCTCTCTAGCACCTTGTTTTTACCTGATCTATAATTGCCACAATCTAATACTACGCCTCATCTTGCTGGGGTGATTTAAGCTCTCTTTAATAGTACTTGCATAACTTTTAAAATGTATTAAGTCTTCTCCTGGGCTGTCATTGCAGTAGAAGAGTTCAATTTTCCCTTTCTATCCTCCTTCTTGGTGTTGGGATTGCTACAGTCACTGATTTGCAGCTCAATGCTTTGGGCTCTTTCTTATCTCTTCTAGCAGTGATTGCAACTTGCGTTGCTCAGATTGTATCCTTTAAGAAATTTTTTTTTTATTAGAACCTCAAATTTTTAGCAATCCAGAGATATTATATCATTGATCTGATCAAATAATTAAACCGAGGGACTAAAATCTTGAATGTGTTTCACTGGGGCATATGCAGTAACTCTAAACAAACAACAAGCGTTGTTCCGCTAACTCTAAACATGATAAAGTTATTGTTCAAATGCTTGAAAGTTGCTAATCACACGGTGAAACTAAAGCCATTGAGTGTTTGCCTTTTGTTTATGAGAGGATAAATTACTGTGCTGAGGACGGATGAGGGACATGGGCTGATAGAAGAAATAAGCTGCTGCTATACTTTTTCCTTAGATTCTTTTCATAGATCGTTCAAATCTTTACAGGCACGACATCTTTTTTGGCCTGCAAGTTTCATAAAGGAAGCTCTAAAAAAATGGCAAATGGTAGAGCTAACGGACCTGATTGTATATCTATCGAAGCGTGGAAATGTTTAGGTGAAGAAGGGGTGAGATGGTTAACTAAGTTATTTAATGTGATTTTACGGTCCAAGAAAATGCCTGATGAGTGGAGGAGAAGTACATTAATTCCTATTTTATAAAAATAAAGGAGATATTCAGAATTGTACTAACTATAGAGGGATTAAACTCATGAGCCACACAATGAAATTGTGGGAGAAAGTAATTGAGCACAGGTTGAGATTGGAGACAAGTATTTTTGAGAATCAATTTGGTTTTATGCCAGGTAGATCAACTACAGAGGCGATTTATCTACTAAGGGGATTAATGGAAAAGTATCGTTGTAAAGATAAAGATCTACACATGGTTTTTATTGATTTGGAAAAAGCTTATGACCGTATACCAAGAGAAGTGCTTTGGAAAGCGTTAGAAAAAAAGGGAGTACGGATTGCTTATATTAAAGCCATACAAGATATGTATGAGGGGGTAAAAACTAGTATAAGAACGCCTAGTGGTCAAACAAAGGATTTTTCTATAAAGATTGGACTACATTAGGGATCATCTCTGAGTCCTTATTTGTTCAACTTGATTTTAAATGTTTTGACGGAACATATTCAAGAGGAAATCCCGAAATGTATGCTCTTCGCGGATGATATAGTTCTTATAGCAGAGACAAGAGAAGAGGTTAATTGCAAACTTGAGTTATGGAGGAGGACATTGGAGTCGAAAGGTTTTCGTCTGAGTAGAAGTAAAACGGAATATTTATATTGTAAATTTGGTAAAGGACTATTCGAAAATAATTTGGAAGTGAAATTGGGAGATCAAATTATACCTCAAGTGGAAAAGTTTAGATTTTGGGAGCCATTATTCAAAATGATGGCGAAATCAGTGGAGATATTTTACATAGAATTCAAGCTGGGTGGTTTAATTGGAGAAAAGCTAAAGGAGTTATTTGTGACCGTAGGTGCCTAATAAACTTAAAGGAAATTTTATCGGACTGCTATCAGACCGGCAATGTTATAAGTAGTGAATGCTGGGCTCTAACGGGACAGCAAGAGCATAAAGTTGGAGTAGCAGAGATGAGAATGTTACGATGGATGTGCGGACATACACGTAAAGATAAAATTCGAATGAGCACATATGTGAAAAAGTGAGGGTGGCACCTATTGAGGAAAAAATGGTAGAAATCGGTTGAGATGGTTTGGGCATGCAAAGAAGACCAAGGGAGGCACCAGTGAGAAGAGTGGAACATATAACTTTGAGTCCGATTAAGAGAGGTAGAGGAAGGCCTAAGAGAACACTCTGGAAGTTGTTGAACGTGATCTCTTGATTAATAATATTTCTAAAAGCTTAATAAATAATAGAGCACAATGGCGTCTTGCAATCCATGTAGCCGACCCCACCTAGTGGGATAAAGGCTTGTTTTGTTTGTTGAAGGTTTTCTCACCTTCTATCCCCGTGCGCATTGTCTACTGTTATTAAAGTCATTTGAACTGCATTTGAGAAAATGGTTTATCTAATACTTCATTCTTCGTAGGGATCCTCTGTTTTTGGCCTTGTTTAATATCTTAACTAGCCCTTTTCAGAAGGGGATCCTCTGTTTTTTGGCCTTGTTAATATCTTAACTAGCCCTTTTCAGATGACTAATACCATCCAGAAGAAGTTTAAGGTTACCTCCACCCAGCTTCTATATCAATCATGTCCTTATCAATCAGCAACCTTGTTAATCTCTGGTCCGTATCTGGATAAATTGTTGACCAATCAAAGTGTATTTGCCTTCAAGTATACGACCGAAGTGACCGTGATTACTAAAGAAATTCATAGATTATTTTTGCCCTGAAAACTTTTTTTTTTTTTTTGTGACTGCAATTTTTGATCGCTACTTCGTGTGTTGCAGGCTTTTATCATTCTGTCCTGCCTCATCTCCATCTCCGTAAACTTTAGTACATTTCTTGTGATTGGGAAGACATCTCCAGTCACCTATCAGGTTCTAGGACACCTAAAGACATGCCTTGTATTGGCATTTGGTTATATGTTACTCAGCAATCCATTCAGCTGGAGGAACATCCTTGGGATTTTGATAGCATTGGTAGGGATGATTTTATACTCTTACTATTGCACTCTTGAGAATCAGCAAAATCTGCAGAAGCTGCTGCCCAGCATCACCCCGGTTTGTTTTGCTCGAGTTTGTACTGTTAGTCTGTCCCATCATTTCGGGTGAGAGTAGTGATTTCGTGTTATTATCTCCTTGCTTTTTCCAGGCAAGAGACGGCGAAACTGATCCTCTCGTCAATATGGAAAGTGGAAATGCGGTGTGTTCAACAAGAGGTCACTCTATGGAAGCAAAGATAGAGACTAGCACGCCTCATGCGTTTTCTCCTCCGCCATTCTCAAGAGCAGTAGATAGGCCTTAAAATAGGAACAAAACGTACATATTACCGTTTTACATTTTCGTTTTAAATTCATAAGCTCTGACAACTATATTATCTTCAATAATAATATCACAAGGAATAATGTTTATTATTAAGTAGATAATTAACCAATGATATCATATATTATTGTATTTATTATATATTAGGAGGAATTCTTCTGGTGAGAAAAAAAAATCTCTACCTTCTCTTTAAGGGAAGAGTCCTTTACTTCTTTGACTTCTTCCATCTTTCTTTCCAGATTTGTTTCTTTAATTCTATTTCTATTTCTTCATCATCATGCTCTAGCATCATGTACTATATGAATTCATTAATCTTCCTCCTTTTTCCATTATGGGCACTCCTGCATGCTTTTACGTTTTCATTTTAACTTGTAAAATATGATAATTATTTAGTTTTTATTAATAATGTCGCAATTGTTGTTTTTTTTCACAAGTGAATAGTTCCTCAATCGGATCATATATTATCATGTTATTATGAATCGGGAGGAAACTCTTTTAATCAGGGAAACTCCTTCTCTTTAAAGGAGAAGACAGCTCATTTTCTTGACATTTTCCTCTCTTTTTTTCAGAATTTCCTCCTTCCATCATATTTTGTTTCTATGTCATCGTTCTCTAACGTTCCACATTACTTGGTTTATTAATATTGCTTTTCTTTTCATTTGGTAATGTTTTTACGGTTTCGTTTTAAAGTTTTAAATTAATGAGATATGACACCCATATCATTTTTCAATGACAATATCACGAAGTGGATATTTTTTTTAGACAAGTAAATATTCCTCAATTGCATCACAACGTTGTTATGTTTAATGCTTTAATTGAAGTAATTTAAGCTTTGCTCAGTGACAAATTAATAAAGCTATCAAGTTCTCCCATTCAACTCTCTTCTCTCTTATGTTCGAGTTTTCTAATATCGATTAAAACCGATGCTTTGGGAGAGAACCATGAAATAAATGGTTGGTAAAGTTGAGAAAATTGAGGATGGTATGGGTATGTTGGAGGATCATACTCTTAGATAACTTGAAGGGGTAAAGGGTTATGTTGAAGGTTTAAGCAGACCTGAGTTTGCCAAGTTAGTGGATTCCTTTAGTAGGTCAACTATGACAGGGGCATCACAGATTAGTTAGAAGAGTTGTTACATTTCACATTAGAGGGGCTAAGCCACTTATAATAGAAAAAGGGTTGTGTTGAAAGTCCAAGCTAGACACAAGTTTGTCAAGTTAGTAGGCCACCTATAATGGGAGCATCATAGATTGGTTTGAGGAAGCTGCTACATACCATACTGAAGGAATTATGGGGTTCTGGTTATATAAAGTGGTGCGCTGTACACCTTACTGAGCTAACTTGTGGAAGAGAAGGTAATGATACTTTAACCACCCGTATATGGAATGAATGGTATGGTCTCTCTCTAGATGAAAAGGGAGAAAGGTATGTGCACACTTTGATGAGCTAGACTTTTTGGAGAGAGAATACTAGCCTTACGATAAAGAAGAAGAAGGATCCTTGGCACATGAATCGAGTCAGTGACAAGGGCATTATTGAATTAGGTGGGGGAGAGTGTCACAACATGTGTCTAGAAAGAGGAGAACCTGCGAGGTGAAGATGGTTTTTGGAGATGTCTAAGACGAGAATTCTAGGAGAGTTTAGGATGTTCAAAAGAATATAGTACATTTCTAGAATATTCTAGAACAATCTAAAAATATTTAGGGAAATCTAGTAGTTTCTAGAAACTTACGGATGAATATAAAAATATTCAAAATATTTTAGAATGTTTTAAAATGTCTTACAAATATCTTGAAGAAAGTATCTATAAATATCTTTGTTAATATCTAAAAAAATTTATAAATATTTTTATAAAATAACGCCAAAGAATGAATATAATCGTAGGATTGGATAGATCTTCACTGTCTAATAAGAAGGTGGGAATGTTCTGGAAGAAGGAGGAAGGGCCTATAAGATCCCCATGCCTCTCATTTGTAACCAACAACCATGCCTCTCATTTGTAACCAACAAGAAGCAAGAAAGAAAAGCAAGCAAATTAATAAAGTTATTAAGTTCTCTCATTCAAACTCTCTTTTTTCTTGTATTCGAATTTTTTAATTTCTTCACCTACAATTTGAGAGTTTCACTGATTTAGTAAAGATCAAAAGGTTGATTAAGTTAAAGCCAATATATTTTAAAGACAAGGGAGCTTTCATGTTTCTCAAACATGGAATTTTTTAAAAAAGTAAGTATAAATTTGTTTGAGAAAAATGCAAAAATCAATGTTAGTTTCACACATTTTGATAAATTTTTCGTTGTGGCCCCATACTATAGCTTTTGGATTTGTATTTGGTCGTGCCCATGATTTCTCAATGTAGAATCAATCTGGCTTTCGTTGACTAGATCCTCAACCAGCAATATATAGGTAAACACATGATCATAAATAATGGTGGAGCCATATGTACTTGAGGAAGGACACATGCACCCCTTCAATTTAAAAAAAATTATAAATAAATAATAAATATTATAATATTTACTTTCTTTAGTCATAAAATTTTGAACCCCTTAAAAATTAAGTCTTTTTTTGGTGAATGTTTTAACTTAAGTTTAATTATGAATTCACTAAGTTCAAAACTCCAACATAATTTTTAGAAAAGAGTATACTTATTTATTTAATTTTTTTAAATCTATGATTTGTTATTAATTTGTATATATAAATAATATTATAAATTAGTGATTTATATAGAAGGAAATTTTTAATAGCATTTGACAATAAATAAAGAACAATTATAAAATATATGATTATTTTTAAAAAATGTTAAATAATTTTTTTTGAATTATTATTTTTAAAATTAATTTACACCCCTAACATGAAGTCTTGGCTTTGCCATATTCATGAATCATGCCAACCATGAGTAAACAAGGGGATATTTGTATTAAAATATATAAAAATTTGCAGTGTTAATTCTTCTTACACCGTCTTTATATTTCTTGAAAAATCTTTCTCTACACGTCTCCCTAGTTTAGTGTAATTTTTTATTTTTTTTCACACCTTCACAATGTTTAGATGTGAAAATAATATAAGTTTAAATTTTCAAAAAATTCTAAGTTCATTTAATATATTTCAATTCAAAAATCTGAATTTGATATAATTCTTTTAACTTGGGATTCTAAAAAATGAAAGCACCAACGTAAAGTATTTTTGAAAAATTAGATGTGGATTTCGCGCATAATCTTCATCTGCTTTTATCCTACTCTTCAAACGGTATAATTTAGTAAAAGTAATACATTTGCAAATAATATAAAAATTTTACAAAAGCACGCATGACAGAGCTCCGCTAATTAGGCACTTAGCCAAAATAAATCATAAATGCCATTCCTTCTATATTTTTAAAATCCAAATTCAATTCACAGCTTCTCATGGTTAGCTTGACAAATAAAGACATGGCTTTGACTGGCGAGAGATTATTACCAAGTGGGATTTCATCCACCTTTGCCGCTGGAATCGGACCGCAGTCTCGGACATGTACCAATCTGCGATATTTATTTTGAGTTTTTGACCTTTTTACGTCTCTCCTGCTTCTGTTCCTGAATTCATCACGTTCCTCCCTGTAAGTGCTGACCATTCGGAGTTTAATTGCCGATCCTCTCACTTCGGAAACGAAGACAAAAACTTCCTTCTTTTGCCACACTCTCACGCCTGGAATTCGGAACAAGTTAAAATCGAATTTCTGTTACTGCAATAATTGTTAGATTTGGTTTCCATGTCCATTCCACCGAACTCCTTTCACTATCAACTAATGTGTTCAGCTTTGTGATTCCTTCCTACTGCGTACCACGACTTTCATGAACTAGAGCCATCTAGATTATATATCCTTTCAATACCCATTGAACCTTCTGTCTCTATAATCACTGGATCTAAGATTGTAGGGGCATTTATCGCAATTCGCTGGATTCCACGCCCCTCCCGGCGCCCCCTTCTAGCCTCACCCCTCAATTTCTCCCTTTCGTAAGCTTTCTTAGTTGCTTTGTGGGTTTAGCTATAACGTTTTTTGCTTGAAAGTCTTTCTCTTGTTATTTGTCTTGTTCTTTGACTTTGTTTTGACGTTTTGAATTTGGCAGTTTTGAGCTTTTGTATTGTCATAAAGCTGTTGGAGCGAAGACAGAGATGGGTGAGGGAGAACGATTTCAGCTGGGAACTATGGGGGCGTTGACACTATCCGTGGTGTCATCAGTGTCGATTGTAATTTGCAATAAGGCGTTAATGAGCTCACTGCACTTCATTTTCGGTATGCTCATAAAACTCTCTATGGTAGTTGCAAATAAACACCTTTGTCTACTTGAGTGATACTCCGTCAGTTTCCGGATCATCTATGATGTCTACAGCCGTATTTGTTCTATTTCTGTGTCCTTTACCGTGATTTGATTTTCAATTGAATAAGGTTAGATAAGACTTTGATGACAAATAAGAGACTAATTTGAGTTATCGTTTTATCCGTTTGAATCATCGAATCGAGGCTTAAGGCTTTGGAACAACTCTACCTTTTACTTATGCTATTTTATATCCCCTCCACAATCTTTGTGGACACTAGAATGCTTACGCACGTGTGTACAAACATGGACGTGACAATTGCAATTACCAATAAAATCCAACCACTATTCATATGCTACTGGTTTTCTACAAAAAATTATATACTGATTATTGATAAACTGGAAGTTGCTTATTGTACATGCTACTTCCGTATTATATGCGCCTTCATTTCTGCTTTAGATAATCGTATATCAATGGTCCGGGCAACTAATCCAACTACGGCCTGACAGCACTGCAAACATTCCTTTAGGTTGGATTTGTTGATTTTGACCATTAGTTTTTTTTTTTTTTGCTCTGGTTCTGTAATTTATTTACTGCACATTATTCTTGCGAAGGTGAGGCAATCTCTAGGCATATCTCTCCTTGTAAATTAAAGGGCAAAGGGGCAAAAATATCTAAGAAATCATTAGCCAGAAGCATTCAATAGTCTAAAGTGAGTAAAAGTGTACAAGCGTCCATAAAGTTAGGTTTTTTTTTTTTTTTTTAGTGCATTTGGGACCAAGCTATTAAAAGTCAGCGATGTTGATCATAAATTTGTGGACGTGAAATTTAACGGTTTGGCCACAAATGCACCGAAGAATAACTTAACAGGTATTTGTGCATTTTTTCTCATTTTAAGCTATTGGATGCGCTTAATCAATGACTTTTTAAGTACTTTTGCCCCTTTTCCCTAAATTAAACAATGGCTCTTTGGAAGTGTAAGTAAATCCATTTTTCCTATCAAGTCAAGGTTTAAGCCTACTTGCCATGCTAATACTAAATAGATCATCGTGTGAATCAGAACTATGCTATTATAATTCAGTCCAGTGATGAAGGCGAGTTCATCACCTCACTTATTGGGGATCTGCTAAAGGCTTTGCCTTTTTCCTTTATATGTTAAATTTGAGTTTACCCTTTTAATGTTTTTTTTTATGCATTGTCTGATACACATGCAGCTACAACTTTGACAAGCTGGCATCTGCTTGTCACGTTTTGTTCTCTTCACGTGGCACTAAAAATGAGATTCTTTGAGCACAAACCTTTTGAGCAGAAAGCTGTTATGGGATTTGGGATTCTTAATGGAATCTCAATTGGACTTTTAAATTTGAGCCTGGGGTTCAATTCTGTTGGCTTTTATCAGGTGAAATTCTGTTTTTCTCGTGTGTGTTTCTGTCTTAATGTTTGCTCGGTTCTTTAAGGTATTCTGAATACTCGATTACAATTCAGATGACCAAGCTGGCTATTATTCCGTGCACTATTCTGTTGGAGACCCTTTTCCTGGGGAAGAGATTCAGGTCCCATTTAACTTCCTTTCATTAATTTTTGTTAGGTCTATGAAAGAATTACTGTTGTTGTTGTTGTATGAAAGAATCACTGTTTTCTGTCTTAATGTTTGCTCGGTTCTTTAAGGTATTCTAATACTCGATTACAATTCAGATGACCAAGCTGGCTATTTTCCGTGCACTATTCTGTGGAGACCCTTTTCCTGGGAAGAGATTCAGGTCCCATTTAACTTCCTTTCATAATTTTTGTTAGGTCTATGAAAGAATTACTGTTTTGTTGTTGTGTATGAAAGAATCACTGTATGTGAACCTAGCTTTTTGTATCACTTCCTCTTTCTGTTCTCATTCTCATTCTTATCTCGCAAATTTCAAGTCATGTCATTTTTCTGCATGTCAAATGCCATTTTTTGCTTTGAGGCGTCTACTGATCTATGATATTGCATCGAACATTCCATTGCATTTTGTTTGCTGAATTTAAGTTCTTTGATAGCATTGCATAAATTTTAAGCTGTATTAATTATTCTCAATTTCCTTTTACCGTCATTGCAGTAAAAGAATTCAACTTTCCCTGGTTATCCTCCTTCTAGGTGTTGGGATTGCAACAGTTACTGATTTGTCAGCTCAATGCTTTGGGCTCCTTTTCTATCATTTCTTGCAGTGGTTACAACATGCGTTGGCAGATTGTATCCTTTTGAAAATCAAATTTTCTCAGTGAAGTTTTAGCATAGCTGAGGTATTTTTGTCATTGATTAAATAATTAAAAAGCTTAAAACTAGGGGAACTAATTTTTGTATCTGTTTTGCTGTGCCTTGTACACTACGATTCTTAACCTTATAAAACTTCTTTCAAGAATCAAGATAACTATGCAGCTAACCATGCAGAGAAAGATATGCCATCCAATATACTCCTATCTTATCTGGATCTCTTAATAAAATGTGAATCTCATGCATATATGAAATCCACATTAGCTGGAAGAGGTCTCTCACTATCTTATCTGTCAAGAGATTCTCGTACGTGGTTTGAGTATCATTGGGGAGGATATTATTCTTTTCGTAACATTAAAGCTTGAGAAAGATTATTCTGTGGATCACAGCCTTTTATCTTGTGTCTTGTTAAGAACTTAATCTGGCCCTTTTAGATGACAAATACCACCAGAAGAAGTACAAGGTTTCGTCCACCCAGTTGCTGTACCAATCATGTCCATATCAAGCGGCCACTTTATTGATCTCTGGTCCTTATCTGGATAAACTTTTGACCAACCGAAATGTATTTGGTTTCGAGTACACAACACAAGTGACGGTGAGAGTTTGAGTTTAATGAGGTTATTTTTGCGCTCTAACTTTTGTTTTGATCCGTTCTTTTCTGTCTCTTTCTGCAATGCAGTTTTTCATCGTTCTGTCCTGCCTTATCTCCATCTCTGTAAATTTTAGTACCTTTCTCGTGATTGGGAAGACGTCTCCAGTCACTTACCAGGTTCTTGGACACTTGAAGACGTGCCTTGTTCTGGCTTTTGGCTATATTTTGCTTCACGATCCATTCAGCTGGAGGAACGTCCTGGGGATTTTGATAGCCCTCATCGGGATGATTTTGTATTCTTACTATTGCGCTCTTGAGAATCAGCCAAAAGCTACAGAAGCTGCAGCCGAAGCGTCCCAGGTTTTGTTTCACATAATCAATTTTGCATTTCTCGAGTGATCTTCGTCTCTGTCATTTAGTGGTAGAACGCGCTTTGTTTTCCGGGTTTATGGGAACTTATCCAGGCAAGAGAGGCTGATTCAGATCCTCTGCTTAAGGCGGAAAATGGAAGTGCAGCAATGAATAATTCTGCTGGCCCTGCATGGGGCAAAGACAAGGACTAGTACCCCTCACGGTGGGGCTTTTGAAATCATCAACCAGAGGCCCAAAGTACAGAGTCCTGACAAAGGTTTTTATACCAAATTGGAATTAGAAAGTATAACCTCCCATGGTTTAAGCCTCATATAGTTTGGTCGCTTTTCGCTTATGAATATTTAGCCGACAGGCAAATATTGGTGATGATGAACAAATGCGTGGACATGTTTCAAATTTTATCTGGTGGATATTCCAATTGCTGTGGTTAGCTATCCCAGTTTTTTCGGGGGATGTTAAGCTGTAACTATTTCGAAAAGGCGTCATGAGACTGCTATTGCATTCAAGGCTAACCTTTACTAGTATTGATTTATTTGTCTTGAATATTTTAGAAATAATGCTGATTGTGATAGAAATGAACACACATTCGAATCCTCTCTTTTGGCTATCAAAAAACACAATTTCAAAATTGTTTAGTCTAAGTATTGTTAATTTTTTCGCCATCTTTTTTGCACAATGATATGAAATTTATCTTGATCATCGTATGTATATTTTATTTATTATATTAACAATTAACAATTGTGAAATCATTCTAGCGTCAAATTTTTTTATACTCATAGTCATACATATTCTTTTTATTCGAGACTATTCTATTTGAGTGTCAATTTTAATCTAAGGAAAATGTAAATTCAAATATTGATTTTTTTTCAAAGATATGTTTATTGATGATTATGTTTCATTTCCTGAAAAAAGAATTGCCATTCTGTTCTGTATTATGTATTACTTTTGATTAGATAAAAGCAAGGCAGTAATAAAAAAAAAAACATATCATACTTTCAATGTAAAAAATATCTTAAAAATTATAACTATTTATTTTAAATTTGCAAAGGTATAAATATTTTCATTTTTTTGTTCAATCATCTGTTCGCAGAAATTTGCACCCACCAAAATTTAAGGAAAAAAAATTTACTCACCAAAAGGTAAATCTTCAAGAGAACTTTATTTAGGGATTCTAGAACACAAAAATTACATTTAGGGCCAACGTAAAAAAAACTTTGGGGCATGCAATGCCTTTTATTGTTGACAGAAAAAATGCATTTATCCTTGTTTTAACAAAATGTTCATACATATATAATATAATATTCATGAACTCTTACCACAATATTATGAATACATAACATATTTGGTGAATATGATTTAACTTAAAATAAAATGTACAAACAATCAAATGATAAACAATATAATATTTAGGAATGTACAATACGATATTATTAATTTCAATACAATAAACACATATAAACTTGCAACATCTGTGCAATATAAAGTTATAATGAATAACATATTTTTATTAAAATAACATACTTCAAATTGATGTTCGTCGATTGATTGTGTGTTTTATGAACATTGTATTAAGGATTTATGAATACAATATTGTACATATATGGATATTCTAGTGAAATAAGGGTAATATATTTTTTTATTTGCAGCAAAATTTATAAGAAGGACTCTCAAGCCCGTAATGCATTTTCATAGTTTATTAAACTCTGAAAGCAATTTTTTGTGTCATGGGAGATCTAAGTGAGGTTGTCTTTAAATCTTCCCTAATACTATTTTATAGCGTGGCCGACAGCCTTCTCAACGTCACTAGACAAAGAACAAAGATATTATATACGGGTTATTAAAAAAAAAAAAAACAGAGATATAAGTCGAACATGGAGTTATTGAAAGGATATCAATCTCCAATTATCATAAAGCATTGACCCCAAATAAATTTCCAAACTTGTTTTCGCTCAAATAATAAATGATAATTATCCTATTGAAATTGAAACAAATGAAAAAGTATTTCATGCAACAAACATACATTTTGAAACGTTACCCTTTTTTCTTTCTTTATACCTTTTTTTTTTTCTTCAAAATTTCTTCATGCCTCAAAAACAAAAACTTACGAAGTAAATGGGGCTTCGACCTTCAAGGCTTAAGAAGTAAATAAACGGAATAGGCAAATATATTTTTTTTTATAAAACCCAATATGAGTTATAACTATTCCTAGCCTATAAGGAATTAGAATTAAGACTCCCTTAATATTAATTTTTTTGACGATGTGATATAATATTGATTAAAAGAAATAAAGGTTACTATATTATATATAATATATGCTCAAAAGAAAGAAACACGGCTTATGATATAGAAATTAATTAACTCTATTAATCAAAGGGTTGTAATAATAATTCCCTTGATCCATTGATAAAGGCTTGTGACATTGGGTCGGGCCCATTTAAAATCCAGAAATGTGGAACTTAAAACCCTAAGTTTATCTCTCTCGTCTTCTCCACAACAATCGTCGGAGGTGCGCAGCTTCGAGCTTCGAGCTTCAAATCCCATCAGCCATGGTTGTTTCTTCTCCAAAACTGCTTATTTCGGACCATTAGCTTTCACTTACTATTAATGTTCGTTTTCTTCTTTCACTTGCTTCTGGCTTACTCTTTTCTTAATCCTTCTGCAGACTTTCAAGAGAAGGAATGGTGGTCGCAACAAGCATGGCCGTGGACACGTTAAATTCATTCGCTGCTCCAACTGTGGCAAATGTTGCCCCCAGGTATTGAATCCGAATATTATCCTCAAATTGCCGTTCCTTGTTGTCAGTCCTCCTACCTCTGACTTGTCTCTGGCATTTGTTTTTAGAAGTTATGCATTTTTTTTATTTGGAATTCATGGTTTTTATTGTGGTTTTGTGATTTGCGTGGAAAAAATTATAGGACAAGTCAATTAAGAGGTTTCTTGTGAGGAACATTGTTGAGCAAGCTGCAGTTAGGGATGTTCAGGAAGCCTGTGTATATGACCGTAAGATTCTTTACATTTTGGTTTATTTATCTTTTCTCAACTATTGATGTATACATATCCATTTTATCGTATAAGCTTTATTTCTTAATTAATTGTATGCAGAATACACCCTTCCCAAGCTATATGTTAAGATGCAATATTGCGTGTCCTGCGCAATTCACTCCCATGTTGTGAGGGTTCGATCTCGCACAGATAGGAGGAACCGTGAACCCCCACAGCGCTTTATCAGGCGCAGGGTATGGCAATTTATTACGGCATTTTTCCTGTTGTATGAATTGTGTGGCTTAGTACTCTATATCTCAGTATTGATGGAATTAGATAAAAAGTGCATTATAAAATTTCGGTCAATATATGTTCTAAAACATGTCTACATACAAACATTGCAAATACTTAAATGGCTGTTGAATATGAAATCACTCATGAAGCATTATATAATTCTGGAATAACTTGAGGAAGATACGAGCCTGATCAACTAGATAATTTAGTCAGGGTTTGTCCTACTCTATCTTAATCAGTTGATCATTAAACCCCAATTTAACCGTGTTTTATTATTCAAACCAAAACAGCCTATACCTATTTATAAGTTCGTTCACTTCTGCAAGTTTGAACTCATTGATGGGTTAATTTACAAAATATTATTCTAGTAGTTTTTTAATGGGATTTAAAATCAGTTATTTGGATTTTGTCCCTGATAAAACTACTTTTCGTCGAGTCTCTGCTTTGATGTTGTCTAGCTTGTTGAATATAAAGGGATTGACAGCTTTTTATCCTTTTGTTTTCCCCTCTTTTAAACTTCAGATTCAGATTCAGTAACCTCGCTATAACTTAATTTATTGCAGCTATTCATTTGATGATGAATTGAGTGATTGGCCATTGTGAATTTATTTGTTTCCTTTCTATTATAGCTTTTGTGTAAAGTTTCAGGCTATCAGATTGTTTTATTATTCGTGCTCATGCTTTGGATGAATCATGTTATGATGTGTGCCTTTGAAATAATTAGTAATGTTAAGTGGTATTTTTTTCTTTGGGTTTTTAAATCACTGCCTTTTTGTTTCACGTGCTGACATTTGATGAAATATTTGTTTTTTATTTTTTTCAGGATGATCTACCAAGGCCTGGTCAGCCTGGGCAAGCGCCCCGTCCTGCGGGAGCTGGAGCTCCTGCCCGTGCCTAAAAGCTATTCTTGAATTTCAATTGTTTCTCCGATATAATATGATTTACTTTTGCCTTCTGGATATTTAGGTATTTTTCCCCTTTATTGTCTGGTTTAGTTTATGGAGGATAGGTAACTTTTCCAGTTAATATAATTTCTTTTGGGTGGCAATGACCTCGAGGAATCATAAATTTTGATGTTTTGGAGCGTTCTAGTCATTTTAATACTGATTTCATCACTCTACTTAATAGCGGCACAAATTTTTTTGGGCCCTTCATGCTACATCACCTCGTTTCAACTTTCAAGCTATCTGCTTGGATCTAATTTAATGCTTTTGTGATAAGGGGAAAGACTGAATCGTTGCCTTGAGGATTTGTAGTTTTGTACGGGCTAACTGTCCTTTGCAAGCTACTAGTGTTCATTACATCCGTTTGGGCTTTGGAGGCAATAACTATTCTGTCCTGCAAATTTCATATACGATTGCATTATTTCTCTTATTCTCTATGCTGATTGAATGCAAAAGAAACCATTTTCCCTGGAGCCTGGGGCACCTGCTGCAAATCGATACCCTTCGGTCGAGTAGGTCGTGCAGATGTGGGTGTATATTCATTTATGGGTAACGTGATGCTCATCGAGATTTTTTTTATTAGCTCAAACCTCAACTAGCTGTGAAGCTAGCTTTTTTTATCCGCTTCGAGCACCATGCAGTAACAATGTAACAGTAGCATTCTCGAGAGTGATGGTGATGGTCGTGGTTCCCTTGAGAATTATCATGTCAATTGTCACACATTAGCCGTGAAAGGAATTGAGAGTTTACAGTGGGAACAATGTTATTGAGGCGGAACTTGGGAGATAAAATGGCCATGGAAGAGAGAGAATTGTGAGGTTTGCCATTCATCAAGGCTGAGGGTGATTGGAATGAGTCAAGTTAGGCTCGTGCAAGGCTTCTGTAGTCAAAGGGCGTGTAATGCTCCCAACATTTCCCTGTCCTCTTTTTCATGGGTTTTCCATGGGCTTTTTTTCATTAAAAGAAGAAAAAAATAGTGACAGAGCAGCAAGATCTTCATAAGGGGAGGGAAGACGTAATGTTTATCTGGTATCTTGCTCCTTATTCTTTTGATATTTTTTGTTTTTATTTTTGGGGAGGGGGGGTTGGTTTTAGCACTCTTTTTAAGATAATTTAGGGATTAGTACAAGAACTCGTCAAAATCGTTAAAATTTAAATAAATGATTATAAATTTATATTTTATTTGAAATTAATTAATAAATAAATTTATTTAAATTATTAATTTAAATTTTCACGACTCAAATACATATGCATGTACCAAGTACAGAATCTAGAACCATAATTTTAGTGGCAATAAAGATGCGCAAAAGCAAAACAAAGAGCTCCTCTCATTTTTGGTGTATGCTAGAATGCCACACAGTCCGCAAACAGCCACCAGATTTTGAGTGGTAGCAGTGCGCCTGACCAATTGAAGAAGCCAATGATGCTGAATCAGATGAAGACACCCCCCAGTTCCCAGGCTCGGCATATAAGAAAGGTGGGTTGCGACTGCGTACCCTAAGTTCCTTAAAGAAGCTATAATGGGTGTGGGAACTCTATCCTTTACCCCTCCCCGCACCGCTTTCCTTTCAAATCCTGGACTTGTTCACGACCTGTCCAGTCAGAGGCTCAATAAAAGCTTCCAATTCTCGGTGTCGGCAAAACTAGAGAAGGAAGGACCGAAGGCGAATAAGAAATCTCTGTTTTCAAGCGTGACCGAAGCTCTGGATTTTGCTCAGGTGAGATCCGCGGAGGATGCCCAGCTTCTCGAAGATGCCAGACAAGCCACGAGGTCGGGAGAAAGGATGACCAGAGAACAGGTATATATGCGTATCCTGATCCTTCAAAACTCTTGTCTTCTGGATGCGAGAGCGCGCGGTACATATTTCTCTTAACTGAAACGCTGTTGCTTTGGTTATATAGTATGGAGCTCTTCGGAGGAAAATTGGAGGGACATACAAGGATTTCTTCAAATCTTATGTTGAGGGTGAGTACTGTTGCACGAGATGTAGTTTTCTGGTGGAAATTTGTGTGGAATTTTGATTTCTGACTTACTGAAATCAAATGGGCGCAGTTGATGGGGAATACGTGGAGGAGGGATGGGTTGACAAGACGTGCAAGATATGCAGAAAGGATACGAGGGGCGAGGCTAGGCAGCTGGACAAGTTTGGAAGATATGTTCATGTGGCTTGCTTAGAGAAATCCGAATCCGGCAACTTCTTCACCAGATTGTTCTCGGGATGATCCAATTACCTCACCTCTTTTTTTAAACCCTAGTTTACTTTTCATTTTTCTCTCTTCTTTTCATATACACTACATTCATTGTTCCTCAAACCATTGTGCAGTCACGTGCACGTATTTTGCTTTTGTACTGGGTTCTTTATATATAGAAGTGAAGCTTCATGCTTTTTCCTCTCTGCGTCAATGAATTTGGAAATCTTCAAGCAAATGTCACTGATGGCTATGCAGGGTCGCTCTTTTTAACTACACCTCGTTTCCAGGTTGAAACGCTCATGCAACAATATACAGAGTGCTGCTCACGTCATGTAGTGCATCAAGTTTGTTGCCCCCCCCCCCCCCCTCTTTATCTGGAAGACAAAAACCAGGGTCTGACCCCTCTTCTGGTGCCCCAAAGAAAAAAAAAAAAAAAAAACTCAATTGGTCGTTTGCCCTCCCAAATTAGTTATTAAATGTACTTGACTTCAGTATGCCGCATATGTTATTGACTGAGAGAAGCCACTGTGGAACATAGCAAGTATTTCAACGTGATAAATCAACTATTAGGGTTTGGATTCTGAGAGAGGTGTTCATAATCGTGCCTCCTTGAACATGATGATCTCTAATAGAAGTATACTTGTGAAAAATTAGAAAATCAACTATAAATCCATTACAGGCTGGCTAAATTGTTGAACGCATTTAAATAGAAAAACTGAACTCTGTTTAACATTAAAAAATGTAGAGGAATATTTTTCATATCAATTAATTTTTTTAATCCCTTATTTTAATTACTGATTACATTGTCTTTCTTGTTTTATTTGATGTAAAAAAAAAAAAGCTGTCATTTATGTTAACTAAGCAAAAATCAATAAACGTAGTTTTTTATTGGTACAAAAGCGAAGAAAGTTTTGTATGAAAGCCCAAGCCCCATTTGCTTTCCGCCCATCGCAAGCCCAATCAATGCCTGAACTAGCGTGCTGGAGTGAACCGACCACGGTGTTTTGGCGGGAAAAGGACATTAAAAGCTCCATTTGGCGGGAATGTTGGTTATCAGCCTCCGTTTGGCAGTGGGAGTAATTGACAAGTCAGAAGGCCCAGAACTCAGAAATGGTAGGTCCGGCGTACGATTTTCTGGTTAACCCTCTCGGTGCTGTGAGAATAACATTCGAGAAGGCGATCGCGTTAGGGTCAGACCCTGCCTCTCTTGACGGCAAGGATTGGGGCGCTAACGATCTCTTCCGCCACTTCCTCCTTGATCAGGGTGGTCTCTCTCAGGTTAAGTCCACCCAACTCTTTTTGGCCTTAATCGTATTTGATAAGTTTTCCTTTTCTCTCCTTAATCTATTGGTGATGTTATGTTTAGAACCACATTTTGGCTTGTTTTAAATAATCAGGAGTTAGTTCGTCAGTTGCATTTTGGTTTTTGAGAAGTTAGTTGTCAATTTAATGGCACATCAGTTTTCTTATTTAGATAATAAATCACAGTGGTTTTCTTTTGGTAGATGTGCCTGCTCTAATATATTGAATATTCATTAAAATTTTCCGCGGGTATGTGCATTTTAGGTTCCGGTTCTGACTCCTGCCACAGTCAGATGGGCACAACCCAATACTCTAGTTCGATTCCTTGGAATGATACAGGACATGCTTGGAAATGAATTTTATGTTGGGGCCTATAAGGTATTTCTATCTGTGATCTGCGCAGATTTGGGTATCAACTTCAAGCATTAAGTTTTGTACTGACAAACATACGTCTGTGTTTTTAATTAAAGGATGGTTCAGTGTAGAGGACCAACAAGTTTGCGGATGTTTTACATTGTCCTATGAGCTCCTAGGCAGATCCGCGAATCCGGGAACGCCGGCTACTATACTGTGTTCCAGTGAGTCGTTTAGAATTACGACATTCTTGACACCTATGACATGAACGCGCCCGCGGGGACGAGAGAGAGGAAAATGAACAGAGTCTTTTATTTCACCTAACTCATGCGTACAATGCTCTGTTATGTACATTAGTCAAGAACTACTTTAGAACTAACTCTAATTAAGTATCTGAAGAAAAGCTATCCTTTTTCTCTCAATACTCATCAACCTATATTCTTACAGTGTCCAATTCTAGCACTTTAGCTCAAGCACATGAAAAATTTGGTGGTGTGTTACTTGTGTAGTCTCATTCATTGACAAGTTCAATTCTCCATTTTCAGTTATCATTCTGAGAAGTGGAGAAAATATGCAAATGCACGAGTGAGGACTGTGGAGAAATCTCATGACTTGCCTAATGAGTTAACTTTTAAATTTACTTATTTATTTTTCTCTTTATCAGGTCCCAGGACTGAATGCGTGGGCCGAAGTTTCATCAGAAGCATTTAAGAATAAATTAATGGACTGGGCATCCCAACAAAGGGAAAAGCGGTGGAGAGTAGGTCATGAGTCTACTGATTGCGAGCAGATGCCTGTATTTTCTGGCCTCATGTTCTCTCGTATTTTGTGTTTTGATTCAATTTACTGTCCACGAACTATCATCATAATTATTTGAGTAGGGAAAGGTCACTGCGATATTGACTTTTGACTTTTTTTTATACGGGTGTTTCACCTATTTATGATTTTGGACTAAAATGCAAACACTAACAAGTAATACCTGGGTATTGTATTTTCATCTTTCTCAGTTCTCATTAGCTGAATTTATTCGCAGGTTTTTGATATCGAGGTTCAAGGTTCTCCAAATACCAAAAAAATGGTACATAGAATTTTCATCATGTTCCTGATTTTATTTTCTGGAAAATAATCATTCAAGATTTTCTCCTTAATCGATTGCTTAAAGTGATTGGAACACAAGTTTGCTAATCTTAGTTGTTCACTTGTTTGCTTATAACGTTTTATTTTCAAATTATAAATACTAAGGTTAGGTGCAGTCTTAATAATTTGTTTGCCTTGGGGTAAAGTGCCATGTAAAACTGGAAGTCTGCCAGAATTTTATTTAGACGAAAAGGCTGTGATGTCTATGATATCAGTGTAGTCAAAAACTTGATTGAGATTTTAAGTTACAGCAACGGTAACAATTAATGGTGCAATTTTTATGTTGGTCCTTTTGTGATTTGATCTTCCATGCTTCAGAGAGCAGATGAACAGGCTTCCCATGCTTCTGAATCTTGGGACCTGTGCTTGAGGCTTCTGGCTCTAATCTAAGTTTGGGGCCTAATCTTGATGGCAATTTACCTCCTTGTCTTGTGAAGGTAAAAAGTAGTCTCCTTTCTCTGTCTTATGGGAATTGTTTTTAATATTGACCTGAGATTTATTCATTGTTGTTTCCAATTCTTCATATTATCATATTATCATAATTCTCTTTAATTTTCTCCCTCCCTTTGTCATGCCAGATATATGAGTGTCCAGAGTCTGACTAAAAGCTGAATGATGTTTTCGAGTTTACTGGTGTGCTTTCTTTTGATACTGAGCTTCAAGTGGACAATGATGATCATGATTCTTCAATTGGGTTTTCTGAAGATCTGATGCCCCATTTACCCGCCATCAAGGTAAATTTACCTTTGTATATTCACAGGGTCTGAATTTACTTTTGGCAACATTGACTGTGGTTTTTTGAGCAAGTTCTTTTCTTTGTTTTTTTTTTTTTGTTCCCATGGTTTAGGTACCATATGTTCATTGTACTATTCACAGGAAACTTGCAGCTAAGGACTTCCTTCATAATAACCCCATTATAGGGGTGGTTTTCATGTGTACCTAAGTACAATCTTTTAAGAACTAACTTCCATTTATTTCATCTTCTGCATCAATGATGTTTTTAACATTCAATGAATTGGGAGTTTTAAATTTTAATCGTATATTTGGCATCTCGAATTGTTTCTCTCTAATTCTATTCTAGTGTAATACATTGATTACAAACACCATTCTGAATAAACCCTGTCTCTGATCTCCCAGCTGAAACCTAATGATTAAAGAGATAAGGAATGCTTTGTTAAGATATCTCGCATCTGTTCTCGGAAATGATGGTTTAGCTGCTCATTTCATGTTGCTGCCTCTCCTATCTAGGGTATGCAGTTTTAAACTTCACATTTTTCAGTTTTATGCCCATGTAAATGCTGCATTTATTGATTTGTTTTTCTATCCTTTACGTAATTCACTTCTCTTCTCCTAACTCATATCTAACATGTTTGCTTCCCACTCCAATCCTAATAACAGTCTTGAAACTTTTTGTATGATGGACTGTTCTTGACCAGGTGCATGCTAGAGTAGACACAGTTGATGTGGGCAAGCTTTCTCTGAATCTTAGTTGTTTTAGCAAAGAAATAGTGTCTGTATTTGGAAATCAACTTACCACTACTATCAAGCATCTCTTGCCTTTCAGTTTTAGTATACTTCTTACAGTGGACTATCTGAACACTGCTTCACTCGCACCAAGAAAGGATTATGATAACAACAGGTGATCATGATTTATAATATTTCTGAATGAGGCACTTCTAATTACATTTATGTTTACAAGTTTTAGTGTTGAATGTTATGATGCAGATTGGCAACTGGAGTTCTGCAGCTAGCTGAAGGTTCACACATAATTTTTGATGAGACAAAATTGGAAGCTGGAACCCTCAACTCTGTAGGTGTGGAGAATGCAAGGTTGCTGAAAAGTTTCGTGGAGTTGCAGCAGGTGAGTTTTTTTTTTTTTTTTTTGGGTCCCCTATATTTGACGACTGTTCACTAATAATGTTGCCTAATGAATCTACACCTATGAGATGCAAATTACCGTGCTATTCACAACTGCTGAAAGCCACTACTATATTTCTCTATGCATCACAATGTAAGATCAACCCGCTGATTCTTCGAAATGCCATTGTTTTCGTTTGAAATTTCATTTTTCAATGTGGAAGTATAGAAGCCGACATATGGGTAGTTCATGTTTCACGTGGAATATGATTTCAAGTACTATAAAATGGAAATGGCAGCTGATGTCCAACTGTTAGTTCTATCCGAGGGGAAATCAAATATCTTGCCAGCTGATGTAATCGTACCTTTTCGACCTTCTGCAGTAAACCATTCTGAAGCTATAGTTGCTGAATCTGTGGAAGCTTGGAGGTGGTATTTGGCCACTGTTAGACTGCTGCGACATTCTATCGAATCAGAAATGCAAAAGGTGTACGAGTCCTGCTGACTACAGTTTTGATGAACCAGGCTCCTTTTAAGACAGTCTGGTCAACAATTTAGGTTAGTCTTTGATGCATGCAATTTTAAAACACATCGCAAGTATATGGATTTAACGTAGTATAATAAATCAAGGTTGTCTCACAAGAAACTAATTAAAAGGAATTAGCACAAGCGAAAGTTGTTTCATCTCAATTAAATTTTCCAATCAAAGAATGAAGTTTTTGTTAAATTTAAGAATACAAAATAAATAAAATTAAAGCTAAAGAATAAATCCAAATTAAGGTAAACAATTTAAGAGCATCCTAGTAATTATAATCCTCTTTTAACACTTTTCAATTCAATTTCTCCTAATAATTACATTTAATTTAACTTTAAAATTAAGGTTTTAAGTTAGATTATGCATCTACCAATTACAAATCCCGTAGCTATTCTGTAATGTCTCAAGCAAGGCTTATCCAATTATGCACATGTTTTAAATGATAACTTAAGTCTCTGGAATATATGTCTATTTTAAGTGCAAATTAGATTTAATTTAATCCTAAGTTGCTTAATACATGGTCCATTTGAGATTCTATTTTGTGGAAGGTGGAAATGAAGATTCACACACACCAAAGTTGGCCACCAATAGTATGAGAACAAAATAAACCTTATTAAGTATTAACTTGTTTATTAAAATTGCAAAAAAAAAAAAATCTATCTACAAAACATTGAAGGTTCATGGAATTCCTAAGGATAAAAGAAAAATTAGCCACTTATAGCTTTAAATGTAAAAAAGAAATCAAATTCAATTCAAAGATTAAAAAGCATATGGAAAAGAATGGGAGAGCTTCATAATATTTGATCAAGAACCACTCAGTTGTCTCCTCAATCATCAAGAACACCTCTCGAACTTTGATCTCAATTCCAAAATTGCCTTCTCAATTTTAGATTTATACTCGAATAATCTCAAAAGTTTGCTAGGACTTTATTTATATCTTTTTCTTACCCCATTTGGCTTCCCATTTTCGTCTTATCTCATCTGATTTGATAAGATATTAAATTTTGCATGTGGATTTTTATTAAAATTCTGCCACATTTGCTGTATGTTTGCGCGTGGTCGTATCTTTTAGTCCCATGAACGCACGATATATACTTTACTGATAGTAAAATTTAATTTGCCAATATATAAAACCATATAAATTAGGTTTACGTGCATAAACTTGCGCAAGAATTAAGATTCAAACTCCAACAATTTGTTTAAATGATAATAAATCTCTATCACGTATATCAACTTGGTTTGTTAAAAAAATTAAATAACAAATTGATCATAGAATGATCAAAATTACTTTAAACTATACAAATGATTTTAATAAAAATTAAAAATAAAATAAATGATTCCACTAAAAATATAAGATTAAAAAAGCTTCAAATAAAAGTCTAAAAAAAAAATTGTTCATAATACTTAAATTATTCTAACATCTCAATGACCTATTGTGCCAAACTTTCATACTCTCATTGTCAACTTCACTTTTTCTATTATTTTAAATTTAAAGTTCTAAATTCAATTATACTCCTTTTTCCTCCTAACAAATTTTGCACTCTAACATTTTACTTAGGTCTAGATAACTGACATCTTTTTCTCACTCCTTGTTCCTCTTTCCTTATTTTTCGCTCAGTTAGTTAATATATTAGTATGGGCAAATTAAAACCCAATTTATATTCACAAAAGCTATTACAAAATTGAGTGGGGGCAATTGCCCACCCTCAAATATATGTACGTCTGCCACTGCATGTAGTTGAACATCGAAGGGGCAGTCTCCCCGAGCTTCTCCACGCGTGGTTGATTGTCGATGCTCCTTGTGTCCTTGCGCGGAGAAATCTTCTTCACCCTGTCCCTGTCTCCTTGCGCGTATGTGTTTCCTAGAGACGATTGTCCTCGTGCTAGTTACGCCCATGCACGGCAAGGACTCAATTCTTCTCTTGTTCATGAGTGGAGACTGATTTTTGGGCCTGATGGTTGGGCCTTGACCTTCATCTGGCTGTTTTAGGTCTCTTTTTTTCTTCTTTTTCCTTCTTTTCCTGAAAACACCTTAAATTCTTTAAGCAGGAATTTTATTATTCTTTTCCTCTAAAATTGTATCAAAATAACCAACTAAATAGGTCAATTATAACAATAAATTAATGTAAAATTCCCGCTTATCAGTCTTGCTCTTGGCTGTTAGCATACAGAGCCAATCACTAGGTCGCAGCTGCATTCATTAATGTGATTCATAATTTATATCTAATTGAAGAGGTTTATGGGGTAGCTCCCTTATAGAATTAACAGTAAAGCACTATGCCGATTGATCTAATACCCTCACCATTATCAGGATTCCCCAATTTGCTTGACAAATACATGAAGAGCATAGTTTATTTTTATGGCGAGATCGCATAGGAATCCTTTAGTTTCAATTTCAGGTGGTAGAAAATGATTTAGTTGTGGCAAGACAAGCAGACAGGAGCTTGAATCCCCAAGATTTTAGCAGTTTACTGACTGATAGTTTTAATTGCATTGCTGTTTGTTTTTGCATTACAACGATACGAACTGTCGTGTTTTTATTTTCTTCACTCTCTAGATGGCTAACAATGGGCCGCCTTGTGTCCTTGAGCTTTGGTGAGACCAGCCTATCACTAGAACATTGGCAAACGATCAAGGAACTCAAGAGGCTCCGCAAGGAGAGGTTGAAGTGCAAATTTTGAATGGGCTCTCAAACCAGAGTCAAGTTTATGGCTTTGTATCGTTAGTTCCTTGAACAGATTCTGGCAACCGGCTTTAGATTGGTTCAACGAGTCTGTTGTGTTGGATCTGACAACAAGAATTGTTCAGCTGGTTGCTGGCCCACACCAACATAATGTCTATACTGGATTCACGGCTGTAAATTTGATTGAGGTTGCATCTTCATTCAAATAAAGTGTTGCTTTCAGTAAATAAGAGTACCCCCCCCCCCCCACAAAAGAAAAAAAAAAAAAACAGGAAAGCATTGAGTTGAATTTCAGTTTGATCCTATCTTTTGACCACAAAAACATGCAAGACTTCATGAAAATACAAAAATGGTAGAAAGAATCCAAGTATTGCAGATCGGGCAATTAAAACTATGACAATAGCCATTTAACCAATAAGGATTTTCTCTTGCAATATCAAAATGAAATACTAACGACTTAAATGAAGCCACGATCATTTAAAAATCAAAGTCAGTTACCGATTACACTGATTGTGGGTAAGCATATCTGATATTTTCCCCCTCAAAATGTCACCTTCAATTTGAAGATTTTTTTGTATATAATTTTTTTTTAAAAAAAAAACAAAGTATATGGTCTAAAGTTCAAACATGTTCATTTAATAAGAAATTCAACACCAAAGGTTGGCTTAGATATTTGGTAGGAGGTTAATTTATCAGCACAAACCGGGTATATAGTGCCCTCTGCAGGTTCATGTTTTACCTATATATATATATATATATGATTTAACTATTCTTTTATTTTAAAAAAGTATACATTGGTAGATAGAATTATTTTTAAATTTATTACTTGAGTGTGACATAAATAGTAGTGGTTTGAGCTTCTTAAATATCATTTCAAAATTCAATTTATAGAAAGCATTATTTAGGAATTGACAATTCCTTAAATAACATTCAAATTTATTGAGGTGACTATTAGCTTTGGAAAAAAAAAAGTATTACTTCTAAATTTTAATTATAATAGGCTACGTACAAACTTTAAAAAATCTTCCAAATTCAACACGAACATGCGTGATGCGTCGATGTGGAAAATGCAATAGGAATTAAAAAAAATATATTCGACTGGGGACAAAAAATGCTGTTAGTTTAGGATCTGCTGACTTAGAGCGCAATCTCGCTTTCTATTGTAGGTGTCATGTCGTTGGATTCGGTGCATGCTACTTGAGACATTAAACAAAAGAAATATTTTCACTAAAAAAAAAAAAGAATTGAAAGGGCGGATCATATGCTGTGGTAGTGTCATAGGAGGACTGTTTGGCCTTGCTGCTTCACCGTCGCATACCAAAACGCCACTCAGAATTAAATTAGATATAAAATCGTGATTAATTGTAAGCCTCTGAATATCCGTGCAAGTAGCATTAGTCTTATAATCATTTTCCTAATTAAACTTGAGAAAACAAACTACTTAGGTCCCTCAATTCCATCAAGTATGGAAAGGCGGAACACAATGTGGTTGGTTACCCTTCTTGAGTAGGGTATGGCGAGTTTTCTTTGGATGTGATAGGCTAAAATAGTTTATTTTTAGTATTTATGCAATTATCAGTATTCAGTATACTTGCTTTGATTTGCATAATTAAATTTTATACCATATTTGAGTGGAAATCATTTACTCCATTCTTGGGTAATTATAGTAAGTAGCTTTCCTTTTTTGATCTGCTAGTTGCTACTATTAAAAAGAAAAGCATCATGACATTGGTATAAGGAGGCCCAAAGATATTTCAGGGACGAAAAAATTCCAGTCCCTGCGCTTGAAGCAACAAATAAGCCATGACATGGTAAGATTGAATGCAAAAGCAAAACGAAAAAAGTGCTGCATATAACATAATACAAATGGGCCTAGCGGGCGCCTATAGCTACCACAGCATCAGCCATTAGAGGCCACATCGGTATCTTCGCATTTTCCTATTCTAAGAAAGAAACAATGCCCAATTTTACATGTAGAATAAGACGATGAGGAGCTCCTAAAATTGTCCGCCCTCAAAGGTCTGACCAAATTGCCAGTTAGCAGGTACGACGTTGTTGCTAGTAACGGTTCTGCCATTACTAGTAGTGACCTTGAACGAGAGACTCTGTCCATTCAGGTACGAGTTGCTCTGCCAGTTCTGCCCCCAGTTTCTTGACATGGATTGCCACCCCGTCTTTGACCCCATGATCGACACCGCGTGTACATCGCCTGCTCCTCCCACATTTGAAATCAAAACCAGATTGAAATACGAATGCCCATTGATCGTGAATCTGATCCCTCCTTTCTTCACACACGACACTCTGTTTTGACCCCCAACGCAAGCAAGCAACCACGTTAGTGAATATAAGAAATCAAAAGGCATGTTTATTTGGCAGCATATATTTACCTTCTGAAAGAAATGGGAACAATGCCAGCTCTGTACTGAGCAATCTTTAAGAAAGCCGGCTCGGCGAGATCAAAGTGCTGGAGAGGAGGGTTGCACCACCCACCATTGTCATTGGACAGACCATAGTTAGGAGGACAGAAGTTGGTGGCACTGACGGTTATGACGCCGGGGAGGCACCATTTGGGGTCGTTGTCGCATCGCATCTCGAAGCAAGACCCACAGCTGAGGCCACTGTTGAACAGAGCAGTGCTTAATGCTGCCGTGTTTGTCCCGTAGCCTTGGCTGTATAAATTGCCATACCCACAAGCTCCCCCTGCAACGCCAGTAAGAATAACATCATGAGAAGGGGAAGGAATCCAGTTCTTTTGTTGATGGTTCGAGCACTGGTGCGTGAAAAAGGCCCGGTCTTGTCCACAGTGATGCATGGTGGTGGTGTCACTTGTCAGGCTCAAAAGAAATGAAATGATTGTTGTAACTTCTTGTGCACTTTTCAACCTTCCGTGACCATTGTATTACAACTTACCCATTGTGCCGGACGCATCTCCGCCGCCATAAAATGTGGCGTGGCCACTTTGCCAACCTCCGCTGTCACCCAAAGTGCTCTGAAGATGAAGAATGAAGAAAATAGCAGAGATGGCAGACAAGGGTGAAAGAGCCATTGTGGGTGAGGGGATGCTACTTGGAGACGGGGTTTGAGTGCTAGGCAAAGGGTTGTTCGGTTATATAGGAAACGTGAGTTGACTGTGGGTGACAGGGACAGAACATTCGCCCTTGGAGGCGATGCGAGCAGAGGATCAGGGCGCACATGCACGTACCAACTTCTTGAGCTGCGGCCCCACCTGGCACATGCGTTTCTTAATCCCTCTTTTCCATGCTGATCAACATTACTTTGGGGTTTTCTACTCCATAATCGCCTCAAATCACGGAATCAACCTGCACTAGAGAGCCCACTAATTGCATTTGCCCTGCGAGTGCTGTTGTGTTGCGATTTCACGTGTGTCCCCTGCCGAGTTTTAGAATCACAAGATGTTTTTCCTTGAAGCTAAAAAGCTGTATTGCCATGATAACCAAACCCCCAGAAAGGAAGACAAGCCACGTCTCTTTCTATCCCTTTTGAATGATCTCCATTTACGATTTCCCACTCCCTCATAATCTTTGTTCGTATTTTTTCCTGTCGGCAGCTGTAATGTATGTGACCCAACCTTTACTGGTTTTCTGATCAGCAAAATATAAAATGGAAAACCTCGTCAAATTTATCTCTTAAATTATTTAATTCAATGATTTACTGTCTAATTTATTTTTTTAAAAAAAATGCTGCAATCACAACGCCAGAATGCTTATAAAATATTAGGAAGAATGGCAGTGGGAGCTCAAAGGAATATAGCAGTGAGAGTCAAAACAACTGAAAGTTTATCTATACAAAAGTAAATCGGTGAAACTATACTTATAAATAGACAAGTGTCAAGTTGTGTTCATCCCCTCATTGTTATTTTTCTTCTCTAAAAACTCTCACTGCCGTTCTTCCAAAATATCAGCGGAGAGCGTTGGCATCGATACAATGAACTAGTATTACAGGTATTAAAACGTACCAGAGATACTGGATTAACAAGAATTATGTGAATTCAAAAAATAAAAATTAATACAATACAAAGTGATTTTAGAACCATTAGATTCTTGTGAAAAACAAGATGTATATAAAAATGGGAAGGGGAGAGTATTAAAATTCAGGAGGCATGGTGAGAAAACGGAGAGGCAAATCGAAAGGGGGGCCCTACCATGTTGCCATCACATGCAAACTGCCGCTCTTGCCGCTTTATTTCAGTTCACGCGTCCTTTTCACCCACCTTCACGATTCTCTTCCTCTCTCATCCATGATGATGGAGGACAAAACCAGAGGTGAAAATCTCTGAGAAAGTGATTGGGATGATTCCACTGCATGAAGACACCACTGACGTCCCTTTCGAATCACCGAAAGAACGTGCATGCTTGAATATGTATGTTGTTGGGAAATAGGAACCATGAACGAGGTGAAGCAATCCGCTGCGATAGAAGAGGCCCGTCCACGAAAGAAGACATTCCCATTTTAAAAACAAACCAGATTGCATTAATTAGGATGGCGATTGAATTACATTAATGAGACTGGTGCTGCTCGTGATGCGTGCTAGTCTTGCCACGCACACCTCCACTCTGTGCCCACAAATCCTGAATACAGTCACTTTGACTCTCACTTTGCTTGTTCCGCGTTGTGAACGCCTATAGTTCAGAATAAACGGTGACCGCCATTACTAGTCAAACCCGAGTCCACTCCGCCTTTCGATTTTGACTCGAGTCCAGCCCAATGGATCTCGCCAGACTCTAAATCCAAGAGAAGCCGCGCCATTACTTTTCTCCACTTTCCTGATTTCCTCCCCTTTTCTCGTGCCCTCCCATTCCCATCTTAATTATCACATTATTTTTATCCCATTAAAATTTAATATTTTATAAGATTATCACTAAATTGCCAAATGACTTTTCCACTAAAATTCTAAATCGTTCGATCCAAATTTTGATACATTGAAATCATTTCTATATTTTTATTTGTTTACTATTTTAACAATAATTTCATAAAAGAAAAATTAATCTGGGAGTCCTAATAATTTTATCAAATTTTAAACCAGGTTTCTCTATTTTTTTTTTTATTGGGGCCTTGTAATTCCCACCGTTAATGGCAATGGTCCTTCTGTCCAAATGCCATTCACTATGCTGATAGAGGATGACTGGCGTTGAAGAAGCCACGCGTGACCCCAATTTGTTTCCATACTTGCATTCTATCTCCATCCTAGTGTAGATGGTCAAGGGCTCTTCTCTCAAAGTTCGACGACACCGATGATGTCGAGAACGAGAAGAAGGGCTCCGCCAACGTCGATGCTCTCATCATTCGGTCCCATGTTGTCCTCCAAGGCGAGATCATGGACACTCACATCGACAGCTCCTTCAAAATCCCTCTAACATCTCCGTTATCTGACACTCTATCTCGTATAGGCATCAACCTCTTTATCTCGAGCTTCTTCGTTCTCTTACATGGGTTCTTGAACTTGTTATAGATTCAAGATTGTGCAGAAGCACAGTTACAATGAGAAGAAAGAGAAGCACAAAGAAAAAGAAAAATAGGAATGGAGAAAGGAGTGAAAGAGAGGCATGGGAAGAGAGAATCACAGAGCTCTTGCTTTGGGAAAGAGTAAGTCTGGAAAAAAAACAAAATTGTCCGTTTGTGTTTTTTTAAATCATCCTATGTCAGCATGCATTGACGCCGTTAGGAGCACTGATTAACGGAGGGACTATAGTCTTCAATTGTAGAAACTTTTAGGATCTAGTAAGGGGGGGGGTGGGAATTAGAGGGACTTAGATTGATAAAATTATAGGGACTGGCAGATTACCTTTTGTTTTCATAAAATATAAAGTCTGAATCATTTTAACAATAATTTCATAAATTTAACCGGTGGCCGTGCCTAAAATGAACGATGGAAGCAAGCCGTTCTTCCACGATCCACGAAATCCATGTTGCTGGCATCATTGGAAAAATGTCCACCCCACGACCTTTGGTGACAAGAGAATGAGGAATGTTTGGACTGGGCTGGCCCATCCGAAGCAGGGGAAATTAATTAATATTTTCTCAACCCTCCAAACAAAATAATAATAATAATAATAATACCCATCATCATTGATCAATCAAAACTGTAGTGTAAATTATAACATTTATTTTTTTAAGGGCATATGAAATAGACTTTATTGACAGTAAATATTATTTTCCTCAAAAATACAGAAAGGCAAAGAGTAAATTTTCAACTAAGTTACTACATACATAACATAATATTCATAATGGAAGGCAGATTTAATTATTTTGAGATCTCCGTCACTTAGTTCTTGAATACTTCATTAAGCTATCAAGTTAGATGGTATTGGTCATGATAATATTAATTAATATAAAACATAAAATTTATAAGCAGTTGTATCATATGCAAGCTTTCAACAATACAAATTCTCTCAGAATTCATGCATCTACACGTTTCAGTTGGGTTTAAATATTAGAAAAAAAAAATAAGTAAAATATTTGTTATGAAATGAGCTTTATACATTAGAAAATACACGGTTATCCTATAAATTCAGCGATGTGATAGGAAAACGTAGTGGCGTATGCGTAGGGCACGTGGGGATATTGAAAAAAATAGGCCGAGTCTGTCGATCATTTGGAAAACCTCTACAAGGCTTTAACGTTGAAGCTTGAACCTTGAAACACGGACAGCTATCTCCGGAAAACATGGTTTAGGTTAGCTTCCTGTGAAGTTACTTACATTTGTTCAATGCATTACCTCCTCATAAAACCACGGCCGAGTTATGTCTCAATTACAGCCTGGAAAAAACCACAATTGACCTGAAAGAGATGTCACTTCTGTTTCAATGCCTTCAATTTTCCTCTTCCCTTCTCATACTCCCCCCCTCTTTTTGACTGACCCACAGAAAAGACCTTTGTACCAGAGTGCGAGTGTGCCCCGCGCAGAACTGTAAGGTTTCTGTTCCTTTTTCTTTTTGGGCCCTGCTGATTCTTTCTCCATGCAGACTTGCAGAGAGGACCCAGTCTGTTTAGAGAATAAGTTTATTTGACTTTGGGTTCAAAAGTGGATAACAAGGCATGGTGCTAGGCATCCATGACCCAACTTATTTCTTACTGTGCAGAACCAAATTCAGACTGCAAAATAAAAGTTGACATATCATTTTCTTGCTTGTCCTGGGCCTGAACCTGAAAGGATATCGCTGATTGCCGAATCAGTGTACAAGACACAAAATCATACAAGCAAAAAATAGTGTGAATCTCCTAGAATGAGATTATTATACGTTGTAAAATCCATAAAAAATAATAATGAGGTGAAAGGATTGCTGGGGAAACAGTAGAGGCATAGCAGAAAATTAGCAGCGACACAAGTGCTGGGGCTTGCTTGCAGCCAGAACGAGAGACCAGGACTGCGAAATAGACCCAATAATAGAAACATATTTCCGACTGAGGCAACCTCGCTCCCATGTGACCTCCTCAAGCTTGTGGTTTTAAACAGTTACCTTCCGGTGGGGTCATCCCCATTGTAAGACACGCCCAACAAAACTCAACTGGTTTAATGTGACTTTTTCATTTCCGCGTGATATGTTGGCAAAGTTGTTGAGAATATTTAATATGGGTCTCACGATGCAACTTGCATGGACTATGTTAAGTCAATCCTTTGGGGCCGCATGGCGTTCTCACAGGGCCTATCACGGTCTGCTCAGACTACGACCCATGTGGACCTTTTTTTCATTTGCCTTTGGGGTGACCCCATCATCACTCACCCACATGACTTCTGTTCTCGGTCTCAATTCAAAGTACCGCCAGAAAATTTCTCTTGCTCTCTTCACTTGCTTGATCAAACACGACAAACAGATATTTATAACTAACAGCTAGCTATCTGATGGTTTCTTTCACCATCGCCTCATCCACAACAATCACACTTGTCCTTAGAGAAGAGCACTTGCACACCTAGAGCGAATTATGCAAATGGTTGTTTGGATCTGCGTGCCAGGTATCTTTGAAAATCTACCACCTGAATCAGTCACGCGGCTGGGTTCAACGTCTACGTTATGAGGTTATCATTCACTGATCCAGAATGGGTTTTCCTTAATCAACTAGTCTTGCCATATGCATAACCTTTGTTTAATTGAAAAAAAAAAATTAATGTTGTTGACAGTAGTTCAAACATTATAATCAAATGATGGGCGTTGGACATGAAATAAATGAAAAATACTAGCTTTGTTTATGTACATATGTGTAAATTTGGTGGGGTGGATAAGGATTTGGTGCTTAGAATAAGTATTTTTTAAGGGAAAATAAGCTAGTTGTAATTGAGTGGGATCAGGTGCCATAATCGATACTCCCGACCACCATTTTTCGCCTTGCAAAATTTAACCCACTGCACGTTACATGTATCTAACATAAACAATAAATGGAAGGAGACACCAAACAAGCTGGGAGCCCAAATGCCTCAGCAACATCCAAACACTAGAAAGCACTTGAAACCAACCACTCCCCTAATTCTTGCACAAAACAGAAAGGCCACACCCTCCCTCCCTCCTTTCTCGTGCATCACAAAACTGACTCTCTCCCTCTCCCTCTCGCATTTTATTTTCTGCATATTAAGAAAATCCCCAACCACTCCTCTCCTGGAAACACCGATTCAAAATCTGAACCTTCATTCACAGCCTGCTTTTAAAACTATACCATAGCTCTCGCCAGCCCATGTATGTAGCTATGTAAAAGAAGGGTTTGATTGGGTTATAGTGTGCACAGGCCATTGCTGACATGAAAGCCAGAGATGCTATTCAGTACTGTTGACCATCCTTTCTCTTGTCCTTGTGACGAGAAAGATGCTTCCTTGAAAGTCCTCAACAAACTGCCTTGACCTCTCGAAAGGCCTGCTTCTGCCTTTTGTCGTCGGATCCAGCGAGGAAAGAAAAGCTATAAGAAAAAAGAACCCAAACCCTTCTTTCTCACCTTCCCATACTTACTTCCTCTTAACAAACTCCAAAATCCTTGAAACCTAAGCCTTAAAATCATCCACCCCAAGAAATTCTTCGTCAGGTAACAGAAGGTTACAAGGATTTCACCTCTTTCAGGTGACATTATACAATGTCTCTTCATCAACGTGCTCGCCGCCTTCTGCTGAACCATGGATCAAGCCCAACCCCACCAGATAGCATTTACAGGACGAGGGTGACTTATACAAGTGACGCTAATTTTGACACCAACATGGTGATTATATTAGCAGCCCTGCTCTGTGCATTAATATGTGCTTTGGGGCTGAATTCAATAGTACGATGCGCTCTCAGATGCAGCCGAAGGTTGGCTTTTGAGACAGCAGAAGAGGCGGCTGCTCGTTTAGCTGCAAAAGGGCTGAAGAAGAGTGCGCTGCGTCAGATACCTATAGCCGTGTGTGGTTCATCAGGAGCTGAAATTGCAGGCACAGATTGTCCAATTTGCCTAGGGGAGTTCGTGGACGGAGAGAAAGTGAGAGTGCTTCCAAAATGCAACCATGGATTCCATGTAAAGTGCATAGACACGTGGCTGCTTTCTCACTCCTCTTGCCCTACTTGCAGGCAGTCTCTTCACGAACCCACCGTTTCTAAGGCTGTATCTGTACCTGCGGAACAGGCTGCCTAATACCAAATTGCGAATATAAGACCATCTGACCGGAATTAATACGTCCATCAATGCTCGTTGTGTCTGAATTGTGGAACGTAGTGCTCTACGTAGGTTGAAGAAAGAGTTAGGCTCTGGCTAACAACTATTAAGAACTTGACCTGGCAAGGCACTCGACCTTTGGAATCCACACCCAGTAAGAGGAAGATTGTTTAAAGCTTGTGGTATTGGATATTTTTATGTTCAGAATGCACTTAGGAAATTGTATAGCAAAATTCAGTTCCTAGATGATGGTTTCTGAGGCCATTCGGTGTTTTGACATGATTTCTGTTTTACAAGAAAGGATTCTGAATCTTAGTTGTTACCTGTAAAAAGTTTGAAAAGCAAAGGAAGACATGCAATTCGATGGATGGCATTTTTGTTTCAGAGGAAAAAATGAACGTCAACACTACTAATATTTTATTAATGCAGATTCTGTTTAAATCACTGGCAGATTTAAGTTGATATTCTGTATGGGCATTCAGTTTAAGATCAGCAGCTTATGGATTGTAGAAAGCTGCGAGCAGCTCAATTCATAATGCCAATGCACAAGGCAGACAATTAGCATAAGCGATAGGGAGGGAGGCAAAAGCTATCAACTTTCCGTGTGGAAGGCGTTGCCACACTCTCTTCTCAATTTTAATTCGAAGCTTTTTTTCAGAAACCAAACACATGGTAGTTTCAGCTTCCGGTGGTTCGCTTCGTTTTGCATTCCATTATCAAAAGGTTCAGGCTTTGGGATTTTTTCTACCCCTTCACGAGCAGAGAACCTGCTTCCGGTCCCAAGGCATAATTAAAGAGAAAAGCCACCCGTTGATTTCACTTCACTTGTTAACCTGGGCCGGCTACTCACCAGCAACTTTTATCGGTAGAATCTGCAGAAAACGAAATTTCATGACGAACGAACGTGAAATTCTACGCTGTCATAGTGACTTTATTAGTACAATCGAAAATCTGGAGCGTATCTTTCTCTTAGTATTATAACCAATCCTCTTGAGCACCATTCGGATTCGCCCTCGTTTTAATCCACCGCCAAATAATTCTGATAAGCGTGACGAGATGATTGAAGGGCACAACAGATTCGTGCTGCGCAGGTTCGGGGAGCAACTCGGGAGACAGGAGGGATAGCTGGAAAATTGAGTTTCAGAACCAAAAAATAAGCCATGTGTACTCCCAATAATTGACGAGCCTACAGGTCTATCCCCAAAGTGAAAAACAGTCTTGTTGCTTTAACGCTAAGGAGAAGTGGGGGGATGGAAATCAAATAAAATAGAAAGTCGCTTGCAAAGTCTCTCGTTAGCCAAGGAACCGATAGTCCAGTACTGATCTACTGCTCAAGTCATTTTCGTTTATATCCTGTTTGATTTTGATGGGCAATTGGAGTACAAGAGCATACAGAACAGAACAGAATCGAGATTGATCTGCCCTAAACTTTGTTTGGCCCACCCTTTGAAAATGGAAATGTCATCCCAGCACTACCTGTGGATTTGGTTTGGGTAATGAAAATGGGGGGAGACGCCCTTTGAGAATAACAGCTAGTGATGGCATCATTCCTCATTTGACCATCGGCACTCACCACCGCCTCTCTTTTCGTCTTCTCGTACCCTTTTGATCGCTCCTTTTCCAATCCCAAGGTCGATTCAAATGATTTGTTCATACCGCGCCTCTCTTTTTTTTTTTTTTTAACTTGTCTTGAGCCTGCGAAAGATAGTCCTATTGCTGGAATACCGATGCGTTGGCCCATGTACTGATGATGTACAGCAACGTGCACATCAACTTGGCTGTTTAATACAAAAGAAGGGCTACCAAAAAGAAACTAATTGGTCAAACTGACAATCCTTCAAATCTTGACGGTGTCCATGCCAGATTCTATCGTAATCATTAGCATTCCGTGTGGTCATATTTCAGTCAGATAGCCTCGGCTTTTATTTACCAGGGCTTACAGTCTCCAGGACCAAGGTTTGAGGAATATGACAGAACCCACGAGGTTGGTCATGTTAGTTAAGTTCTCTGCAACAGGATGAAAACGGCTTTGTAAAATGGCCTGTTATTTCTGTCAATATTAACCGTCTCGGCCTCCAAGGCTACAAGCGAGATCCAAAAGACCAGGAAGCACAGAAAATTATTTGCTTTGAAGTTAGATATTCAGAAAGCCTATGACAGATTGACCTGGAACTTCATTAATAACATGCCAAAGTGATAGAATATTAAATTTTCTACGAATTGGAGTCGAATTCTTGTGCAAGTTGCTGCGCGTTTCCCTTTGCCTTTCTTCTATCAATTGTCTGCCCCCTCCATATTTATTCGTGTTTGTGCTGATCTTGCATGATTTGAGAAATCCAGATTACTTAAAGTCTAAAAAGCTGCCCCATCGTTTTATGAAAATCACGGCACGTGTTTTCACTCTGAAATATAAGTACAATGGGAAAAAAACCTTGCATTTGAACCAATGTATTTAAAACTAGACTTGTATTAAAGAATGATCAAACCAATAACATAATAATTAAATTAAAACAATTACATAGGTATGCAATAATTTAAATATAATAAATAAATATAAAATTGTTACTTAACTTAAAAATAAAATTAAATATTTTAAATTTATCATAACTTAACAAATTACATGATACAACATAATATTAAATGATTAAAAAAATTTTGATAAAAAATAAAAAAAAGTTTAATTTTTAAAATCAGATCCAGCTCCTGACTTGATTTCTGGTCTCACCTTGCCCAACCTGACTTAACTACCAAAACGATTTTTACATATTGATCGAATCAAAATCTGAACCGATTCAGTTTTTTAATCACTGATTTGAACAAGCCCCATGCAAAAATAAGTGCTCCTGGAGATATGATTGAAATTCAGTGAAAAAAGATAATTACATGAACGAAAATCTCACATTTGCACTCTTTTAGATGAGCGAAAGATTCATCTCAAATACTTCCTAGTCTCTCAACTATCGTATCGGCATCTAGCATCTGTTCGCTCAAATCTTTTTTTTTTTTAAATAATAAAGGAGGGAACTAGCCCAAAGTTAGAAAATCAAGGAGATCGGGAATTTAATCCCATAACTTCGCTCTCAATCATTGCCCATAAGAAGTTAGGGGCAGAATAAAAAATTCCAGAACCTGAAAAACCATGTTTAGCTAATATATCCACAGCACCGTTGGCTTCATAATACAATTTTAAAGCACGAATAAAATAATTTAGTGGAATTTTCTATTTAGCCTGTGACCATGTTTGAAAACAGTTCTCAATTAGAGATCCATTGGTTGGCTCGGTCCTATTTCCCCTAAGCCGAGGCATCCATGATCCAGTATTGGACCGGGCCCTTTATTGACCACAGCCCATGATTTTGCCTTCAATTCCATTTCTTCACCACGCGCAGGATGTCCCGACTCTTGAGAAGCCAGGCGCAAGCCTTTTGTGGCACCCTTTCGACTAGAAAGCCTTTCGGTAAAGTACATACTAATTAAAATAAGCAACGAGCACCATGGCAGTACAAGGAGAAATGGAGCCAAATCTAAAGGTTTCAAATGTGAATGATGGTTATAGAGACAATGGGTTGGATCAACTTGTGAGTGTGGATCCTAGGCTTAGTGAAGGTGAGGATATGATGGAATTAGTGGATATTTCTACACAACATAGTCTCGAGGCACGTAATTTGTCTACGAGTCCCGACACTTCCATGCACGAAGGTGATTCTACTAAGCTGGATGCGGTAAACCATGAGGTTGTTTTGAGCCCTAAAGCTCGCACACGTCTATCCGTGTTCAATGAATTTCTTATTTTGGAATAGCAGAGACACAGGTTCGAAATCTTTCCTAGGCTTGATTAGCGAAATTTCAAAGAAACATTCAGTAGACTTTATTGCTCTTGAAACTAGAGCTAATGGAGTTAAAGCTCCTCATTTGGCAAACCGGTTGGGATTTCGAAACTTTGAGATGGTGCGATCAAAGGGCTCTAGTGGTGGACTATGGGTTCGATGGAATGATGTGGCTGGGCGTTTTGAAGTTCCAGAAGCCCATGAACAGTTCATTCTTTTAAAAGTTAATATTGGTTGCATTGAGGCATTTTTTACAGCAGTTTATGCTAGCCTAAATCCCATCAAACGTTGAACCCTCTGGTCTAAGTTGAAGAAAATTAGCCAGACGTTGGTAGGCCCTTGGTGCATTGATGGAGATTTCAACAGCACCCTTTTCATGCGTGATAGAAAATCTGTGCATCATACCGGAGCTAGCATCGATAGAAACTTTTGTTGTTGGGCTAACGACCTTGGGCTTTCAGATTTGGGTTGCAAAGGTCTACATTTTACTTGGCATTGTGATAGGAGCGAGAGCCGGATTGATGGAGTTCTAGGTAATGGTTTATTTTTAAAACAATTTCCAAATGCTTCTGTTACTCATCTACCCTTTTTCAACTCTGATCGTCGGCCTTTATTGCTTCGTATGGTTGAAGAAGGAGACCGGATTAGAAATAAAGATCAACTATTTTGTTTTAACGCTTCCCGGGTGCTTCATTTAGATTTTGAAAGATTGATTCGTGAAAGTGATTGGATTGTTAATGTTCAATGTTTGGCTGATGCTGTCAGTAAATGGAGTTATGAAGTTTATGGGCATTTGGGTGGGAAGAAGCATCATTTGCTTAATAGACTTGAAGGCTTGCATAATTCTGTGGCTTATTGTTATAGTCCGAACTCTTTTGAAGCTTTCAGTATAAACTTTGACAGGAGTTTGAAGAAGTTATTTTGCAAGACGACCTTCTTTAGGCTCAAAAATCGAAATGTGATCGGTTTACGCTGGGTGATGGAAATTCTAAATATTTCCACGCACATGCGAATGCTAGAAGGAAAAGAAATAAAATTGAAGCTCTTCAGAATGGTAGTGGTGAGGGGGTTTATGACATGGAAGCAATCAAAGATATAGCTCTTTATTGTTTCCAGAATCTGTTTCGTGATGATACTGGCATAACTGTAGGTAACTCGCTAACTCTTCATCTTTGTCCTATTTCATATCCTTATCTTGCTAATGATTGTCTGCACGGAGTGGGAAACAATTTTATACGTAAGTTATAAATGTCCAATGTTCAATTATAAATGCCTTTACCAAATTGTAAAAGCATAGAATTTGCAATTAGAAATTATTTTGTAAATTTTATAAAACATCTAGATAATAAATTCTCTTTAGACCTAGGCGTAATTTTTCCTTTTATTTTCTGATTCTCACTCAAATTAATGTCATCCTGCTCCTTTGTTTGCCTCACATAAATTCAAACACAAAACAACCGTTGGCATGACCGCTTCTATATAAAATCTGACGCAATGAGCGTTAAAAATCAGAGACGTGTCCTCAAAAATTCATTAAATATTCATGTAGTATAGATGCTATTTTTAACAATTTTTTAAATAAAAAACTAAGAGTTTCCCGACATTTTTCAAACAACTGTCACGATCAGCTAATCAGGAAATAAGGCATCGTTGTAGCGTTGTTGACTCAATACATCTACAAGAAATGCATCAAGAAGCAGGATGGAATGCTGAGAGTCCGGGTTATGGCAGCGGCACAGAGAAGAGATTACCTACGAACAGACTCAACACGATATAGTGTAGCAAAATGAAGACACAGAAATGAGACAATAAAACGGTGCAAGTAGTATATTTATGAAGACGGATATATGTGTTTGCAGAACAACGTGGTAGGTGATAGAATTGAAACTCACACAGACCTAAGCAAGGGTTTGTCATGGCAACTGCATAAAATACTATCATGCTTTACCAACCATTCAAGAAGCGAACAAAACTCATCGAAGTGTCATAAGATTAACATTATTCAGAATTGCAGGGGGAAAGGGCATAGAAGGACAGAAATGGCGGGGAAAGGGTCATTGAGTACATCTCGCAGCACAAATCGGGAGTTCACTTGGACAACTCGGCTGAAAAAGTGGTGGCCAAAGATGTGGTGGTTGACGGGGACACAGCGCTCGAGCCACCCAGGTACCACCTCTTGATCGCATCCACCACATTGGCATTCTCTACCACAAACTTGGAGTCTTCCTTCCCCTCCAACGACACCACGATCTGCACACAACCCTATGCAAGTTAGAGAGAAGACCATCAATTTTGGCAACCAAAGTGCTCACTTATTCCTCGAATTCACTTACCTCAGCTGTTGGAGAATTTGCTGGGAAATAATAGGTGATGACAGAGTGTTTCTTGAAGTATTTGGACTGAAAAAACTCGACGACTTTTTCCAGAGCTTCCTCCTCCTCCTCCTCATACTTGTCCTCTGCTGCCAATCGATCCCTCACCGCCGTCTCTATCTGTGTTCCATACTGAGAACCCTTGATCTCCTTGATCACCACTATTCTGATAAATTTCTCCACCGGGGCTGCACCGACACCCACGAATTACACAGAGGTGTTTCATTTTATTTTTTTTAACCAGTTCTCGAAGCCTTGATACAGAATTGACCGAGACGAACACGTAATCAGGATTCTGATGACTTACCAGAGATGAGACAGGCGAAGAAATCATCGCTGTCTTCCAGCTCCTTTGCGGGTTTACCTTTCCATTGCTGCAAGTGATTCACTATGTCCGGCTCGAAATAAACTCCGATCGAGTAGAACTTCACTTGGAGGAAATGAATCTCCATGTCCGTGATCCCTGATCAAAACAGAGCAATGAAGCTGCAGTTAGGGCGACTCAATCTAGGGTTGAAATTGGGAGCGTTGACCTGCAAATCCCAGGAGAAAAAGAATTCACGAATTGCAAGGGAGACTAACCGTGACCGAGCAGAGAAAGGGGCTTGGCAGTAGTGATCTTGGAAGGATAAGAGATTTCATCGACCATCACCGTTTCACCCGTAGCAGCCACTGCGATTGAAAGTCACAAAAAAAGAAAGTTACATAAAAGAAAGAAACAATGGTTGGAAATCGATATGGTAAAGAAAGAGCAAGGGAAAGAGGAGTGTTACTAGCTAGTTGTGGTTGGAGCAGAAGACAGAGAGAGATGGTGAGCAACAAAAACAAAGAAGGAAGAAGGAAGGCAGACCTTATAAGGCAGTGTGTGAGACGAGTGAGTCGTCAAAATGGTAAAAGGTGGGTAGGTTGAGGGGTTTGATGCGCCGGTGAGATTATCATAAATTCCATTACTTTATCCTCCATTCTGCTTCAGGTCAAAAATCCTCCATTCTGCTATGCCCACGAGATCCTCCTTTTTACCGTCATTACTATGTTCCTCCAAAAATATTTCACCCCTGTTATTATTATTATTTAAGACTTGGATTGGATCTTTATCTTTTGTTGCCTTAATTAAATATTTGCTTCCGCTACTTGATCACACTTCTGGCATTAAATGGAAAATCAATAACCATAGCATTTACTATGATGCGTGTGTTTATGAATTGATGTATGATTGTTGACTCGGGTTCGTTCAATTTAGTTGGGTTTGAAATCCTGTGCAGCCTCCACAGCCACCGCCTGATTTGGTGGCACGAGCTCTACCCTTCCTTGTACCTACCCATCTATATATCCATAAACGCACACATCAAATTTTTTTTTTTTAATCAAAATGCCAACAATTACATCGTGCAAAAAATTAGGAAAGACAAAGATACAAAAATATTTATAAAGTTTTCTTCCAGAAACACCCATTATCTTTAAGTGAAAAATGATATAGCCCATAAATTAGCTTTAATGGATGCATCGATCTCCAACCTGTTAAAGATAATTGACATCAGTTGAAATTTTATTTTAAGCTGCACAATCCATATCAGGTGGTTGCCACATCGCCACCTCTTTCCTCCCTCGATCTCCACTCATTGCATCAGAGTCCCAAAACCAAACAAGGTTGGCCATCGTGAAACTGGCCAATATGATCAATGTGCCCATGTCCCTTAATGTCGTCGTCTGTCTCAACGTTCCCAACACCATTTGGCAGTCCAGCTCCAACGCTCCCTTCTCTGCACCATCTGGTAGTCCGGTCGGCTCTAACGCTCCCCTCTCCGTTTCTGATATTTTTTAACGCGTCCTTCCTTCCTACAACAACATCAAAAACCTCCAACACATCCTTCGCTTGTCCTATGCAGCTTATGTGCTCCAGTGCCACTACGTCCTTTTGAAATCTAGCACAATTACTATGTGCAATGAGAAAGGAGTTTAGCCTAGGGAGCTACTGACAGGGTTCATATACCTAAATACCCTGCACTCCTGTGCCCTGTTCATCTAGACAAGTTGATTTATATACCCCTCCCGAATGAGGAATCCCATTATCAGCTAATTAAATCTTGCCTGCGCAAGTCCCATGTTTCAAAGGATGTTGATATGAGAGCTCTTGCCCAGTAGAAGGGATGGTGAAGTAAGAAGAAGGAGAAATGGCAGGAGGAGAGAGAGATATTTGCAAAGGAGAAATGGCAGAAGGAGTTTAGGAGATGCCTAGGGAGCTACTGACAGGGTTCATATACCTAAACACCCTGCACTTCTGTGCCCTGTTCATCTAGACAAGTTGATTTATATACCCCTCCCGAATGAGGAATCCCATTATCAGCTAATTAAATCTTGCCTGCGCAAATCCCATGTTTCAAAGGATGTTGATATGAGGGCTCTTGCCAAGTAGAAGGGATGGTGAAGTAAGAAGAAGGAGAAATGGCAGGAGGAGAGAAATAGCAGGTGAAGTAAGAAGAAGGAGAAATAGCAACATTTGGAAGAGGTATTTGCAACGGAAGAACAGATGGTGAGAGGAGTGAAGGATTTGGAGGAAGACGACAGCTGGGCAAAATTTTTAGTCTATCTCAGCTAAAAATGGTCAAACCATTTGCTTAGATGTAGATTAACGCGCAACACCAGTTACCTTCAACGGTTAGAGACGGATGCACTTATTGAAGCTAATTTATGAATATTTTTTCACCATTCTTTACTTAAGTATGTTGAACACTCATGGAAGAAAATTTTATAGGTATTTTTGCACATATTTTCTGAACCAGGAATTACAAATAGGGACCAGGCTCTTGATGGATTTTGTGTTGATCAGAATATTCATCTTTATTTTCTTAATTGTTTGGGTTAAATAGGTCACAAAGCTAGTTGGGCAGAGCAACTAAAGGGTCTGGTCCAATACAAATAAAAGGGCTGGCCCCGAACTCAATAAAGGCCACAATGAGATAAAAATGCTGAAATCCCACTAGTTACAAACATTAGACCATTGGCATAAGAAGACATGATTGCGAGTAATTTCAAAATTCACGAACATCATGCCTGAGTATCTCGATGAAATAGGCTGATTATTAAAAATGGAGAATACGGAATAAAGATTATGCCATGAGTTTCGCAAGATCCTTAGTTCCTCAACAAAACATGCTAGGTCTTAAAAGAGAGGCTACCACCACTTTATCACTATAAATAAAAGATGGAGACACAAAAGAAAAACAATCAATACTTAATTAAAGACTCGCATTGTTACACCATTTTTAGTCTTTCCAATTAGTTTTATTTTCAATTTAGACTTGTAACTTCTCACATTTCAATTAAAAAAAAAATCAAACACTTATTCTACCAAAATTTTGTATATCTTTTACATTCGAGTGAACTATGGTAAGGGAGCTCCAGACCCTTTTGTTATTAATTGAGACCTAGCGTTTCTGACACGCCTAGTATTTGTTGTTCACCACTAATATTAATAATCATCTTTAATTTTTTTAATATCTAACTTAGGTTTTTCTGTGCTCAGTTTTTAATTTTTTGTAATATTTACACTTGACACAGTCCCAAAAAAACATGCACTAATTTGTTTAGCTTTTTTTTTTTTTACATTTGGAACTTTTTATTAAGTGAAAAGCTTTCTGCTAAAAAAGATTAAAAATGAGCACAGAAAAATAAAGTTAGTTGCTAAAAAATTCGGGGAAAATACGAGTACTGGAGAAATTTGAAGAAATGTATTGGAAAAAATAATAGTTCATCTTTGCTATGAGTGTTTTGATGGAATTATTGTAAAAGGAAAAGGAATGTGAATAAAACCAGAAAGAAAAAGAAGCGGGCCTTTAAGAAATGGTTGCTTATCCACAGTACAATTTTTGCTTGGTGTGTATGAATGGAGATGGAGCAGGGAAAAGAAGCCCGGAACATGAAAAAGAGACCTCGATGCCCTAAAACAAAATCAGAACATATTTCACCCTCGGATTCATGAACAAAGGGTGAATCATATGGCGTTTATATTTAAGAATTGAATCCAAATTGATGGGAGGGAGAGATGGGGGATGCCGGTGCAAAGGTTTGAAGTTTTACTGCATGAAGCTTGCATGTTTGAAGGGGGATTGCAGATAGGGGGAGGGAGAGAGCGTGTGTGCAAATTAAACTCAGACCCTGGACCTTCGCTGTCTTGGATCTCTGAATGTTGAGGGGAGAAGGGTGATCTGTGTGGTGATCTCTACCGTGTTTTTCTTTAGATCCACTGTGAGAAACAAAGAGGCAGGAGATGCCATGTTGTGTGGTCGCAATAACTGTATGTTTGCGTTCAAAATTCCGCAACTAAGGTTAGGATTGGCTAGAATTAAGAGGTTTGTAATTGTATGGTGATTCATGTTTTAATACCTCGTTTTCAAAAGTAAATTGAACAAATTAAAATTTATTTGTATGATTTAATTCAAAAATTAATTGAAATGTGCAATGAGAAAAAAAGCATAACTTTTATTATATATATTTTTGTGATTAATTTAATATTTTTAGAAAAAAATTAAATTTAAAATATCAATTTTATTTTTAAAAAGGTTGAGATAAAGTTTTAAAATAAATTGATAAATTAAAAAATATTACATTCATGTGTATATTATATGTTCTCTTAACAACAAATTCTCATTCAGGGAGAAAAAAAAACAAACGTCTCATTCACATTTTAACAATAATCAATTCACTTATTAACAAACCCTAAAAATTTAATTTGGTGATGGAGAGAAACAAATATTATGATTTAGTGAACGAGTTTTCATTAAAAAAAATAAGTTTCATTTCCATTATTAACAATTCCAAAAAAATAACTTGTTGGTAGAGAAAAAGAAATGTCATGTCTTCATAAAATAGTCCTCATTCAAGAAAAAATAAGTTATATTTTCATTCTAACAATAATCAATTCCTTTATTGATAACTATAAAATATTAATTTGATAGAGAAATTATTATAATCAAGTGAACAAGTCTTTATTTGAGAAAAAATAAATTTTATTTTTATTTTAATAACAATTAATTCTCCCACCACAACAAAAATACATCACAAGTAGTTTTATCTTTTCATAATAAATTTTAATTACATTTAAGTCTTTTGGTGCAATGTAATTTTAATATCAAAATCCTTTGACTTTGCAATGTAATTAATTGTTTCTAATGACCCTTGATTGTGATTTTTCTTATTTTTTGACCTTCTTCTCCTCACAATCTTTTAAATTAGTTACTATATTTTCACCCCCTAACTTTTCCTTGGCTTATACTCCTCTCCTCCATTCAAAATTACAAAAAAATTTTAATCAAATATCAACTCTTATTAATTAGTTAGTTTTCATTAAACTAATATCAATTTTGTCATATATTTACCCTTTTTAACAGGGTATTTTTAAAGTTAAAAATATAAATTTTTAAAAATATAATTCATTTAGTATAACTTTAAATCTATTACATTTAATCTTATTTATAAATCACTTCTAGTATGTTTAATTAGAATAAGAAAAACCTTAAACTTGATTAATTCTGTTTTAAAATTTAATACATTTTTACATTTATTCTTGACAAAAAATTTATTCTCAAAATTTTTCTTAACATTTAATAAGAGCGAAAATGTAAAGATGAACATAAAAAATAATAAAGTGTTCTTTAAATAAGATCAAAATTAATCTTCTATTTATCCTATAAATAAGTCAAGAGAAATATACAATTAATTATTATATATATGATCATTAATAAATCTGTAATGAGATCAGACATAACAGAGGAGTAATATTAAAAAATATGAATAATAAAATTTTATTTTTATTAAATTGCCTTATACTTTGAATAATAAAATATTTTTAAAATTACCTTATCAATTAGGATGGGTGGGACATTATATATGAGTTTGGGCTTTTCTTCACTTCCATTCTAAATACTAGTTTTTGTCCAGTCATGGGCTTAGGTCCCTTCATAGATTGCGATGCTCAACCCTTAATTTTTGCAGAACCATTATCTTTGCTGAAAAGAAAAAGTTTCGGAACGGCCAAATTCTTCCGGATACATGTAATCTTATTACAGACACGCGAAGCATTTCGTTTTCGTTAAATTGGATGGACGGGGCTTTACGATAATAAAGCAGCAGCAGACTGCAGAGGTTCATTTTTGAAATTGCTGGAAGTCCATCCGACGCGTTAATGTGCTGGCAATTAACCGCGAAAGTGACGACGTGGAGATCCACCTGGTCCAACGTGTCACGGCCTTTTGATTCTATTGGCCAAGGCTTTACTCGGAGCGAACGCCCGCGTTCGAAATGCATGCGCTTTTCGCGTGAATCCACGTGCCTCCCCACAAGAGCCCCTCCCACCAACCTGCGCCAATCTCGTCTTCGCTGCTTTACGTCACACGCCACCATCCCCTCATTATTGCACGCGTTCATTCTCCCTACCCTTCCTTTACTCCAACCAATCTCCGTCTTCCATTTAATTATAACCGCGTCGAATCATTACCGATCCAGGATCTACGCGCCTTCGAGGCTTCAACATTCTAACACTTCTACGGATCAAAACCTCGTTAGGAAAACGTCGCACCGTAACCGAGTAGGTTCGGCCACACAGAAAAAAAGACCCCCTCTCCTAAAGCAAAGGAATTCTGTTATTGGGATTTTTGGGAGTTGGCGCACGCTTTAACAAATCTGAGAAACGTTAGAAGTGTGACTTCGAATCTCCAACTCCGTCTGTTATATATGACGGTGACAATGGAAACGAGGAGTCTCCTCCTATCTTGATCGTCCTATATGCAATTCATCCTTTTTTTTCATTTTAATTTAAAGCTTCACAGCATCCATCACATGATCACAATCCCTGCCTTTCTTCCAGCCTGCTGCTTCCTCTTCACTTTCTTCTCCTGACTAATAACACAACTCCTTTTTCCCCCCGCTGATTGTCGGTTAAGATCCTAGTCGGACTCGCTCGTCCTCAATCCCAGTAGATGGCGTCGGCCACAATCGGCATCGGCAACAACATCTTTGTCGGGGATCACGTGGGGAAACGGGAAATCAAGAATAGGTGTAATGATCAGTTGGTGGTGATCGGCCATCAGAGCCGCTCGAGAGGAATACGGAAGGCGAGGATGTCGACCACCACGGCGAGTGTGGCACCGATTTGGAAGTACGAGGGAGGAGGAAAAGATAAGGATCGCAGAAATGACGCCGTTGATGTGCACGAGAGGCTGGACGGATGGATGAAGGATTCAGTGGTGGAGATCGTGAAGAATTTAAGGGAAGCGCCGCTGTTAGTACAGGTGTATCCTAAGAAGAATGCTAACGGCGGCGAGGCGACGGCACTGAGGACGGAGAAGGCAGAGGTGGATGATTGGCCGGGGGTGGTGCAGAAATGGGAAACAGGAGAGGCGCCATTGCCGGAAGGGGTCATATTGGTGGAGGAGTTGGGGGATGAAGGGAAAGAAGGGAAGGAGAGGACGACGAAGGCATGGGGGGTTGTGGTTCAGGGGAGGGGGGTGGGAAGCGGGCCCATATGTTACTTGCTGAAGACGAGTCGGGTCAAATCGGGTCCTGGGATGAGCCCGTTCTGCACCTATTACTGCTTAGTCCGAGTGAAGAGTTTCAGGGAAACCGTGGAATCGCAGCTCAAGAATTGTTGGCTCTTACCGGGCCAGGACTCCTGATGGTTACCGGTTCTGGAATTGATTTGAAAGATTGTGCAAATTCTGAAGATCATTATTATTATTGCATCTTTAAGGCCTGAAGTCTGTTAACTTGTATACAGTCAATCCAAGTGAAATTGTGCATGCCATCATTAATCTTGAGTAGTAATATTAACAACCATTGATTTCGATGTTTCAAAGATGTAAGTATTCTCAGTCCATCAATGTTTTTATTGATTTCGATGTATAAATTTTGTTATTTTTTTAACTACACACTAATAAAGTAATATTGTGTTGTTTTGCCAAGAGAAAAAGTAATATTGTATTGGTACCCAATAAAAGATGAAGATTCATTCCACTTAAATGTCTGTTGCAGTTGAAGTTACGGGCAACCACTGCTTTGGAAGATACTCGTTTTAGGGGTATATCTATTCTTTGGTAAAAGTGACGTGTAGAAATTCGTAAAACTTAAAATGGTCTGCAGGAATATAAAATATACTAGATAGGAGTAGATTGTTTGGGATGAGAGAGATAAGTTTTTTAATTAATGAGAGGGCAAGTAGAAGTAAGTTTTGAAATTATTGAGTAATTGACTGCCACTTACTAATGTTCATGCAAGTGGCAGTCAATTATTGCACCCATGGCTGCAATTTTGAGACCCAATGATTTGAGAAGCCTCGTGAAATTATTCGTTACGGAATATGAAATGTAAGTCATGCATTCTGAAATGATGTAGTACATGTAATTATTACATGAATTATATGAATATGTGAATATGAATATGAAAGTAGGGTAGATGATATTGATGCTGATTCATCAGATTCAGACTTTCCAGTCATTTTTTATTAGCGAGCCAATTTATTGATCGTATAAATTAGAACCCGTTCGGTTATCAGACTATTCTCTTTATCCTGGACGACTAAATTGAGTTTTTTTTTTTTTTTGGCATTGGCAATTGAAAGTTTTATAAGCAGTAGTCAAGTTATTGAATTTCATAGTGTAGGTTCAAACGTTTTCAACATATGTTGAATTCACTGAAATAAGGTACTCTTATAATTATATTTGTAAGTTATTTTTAACTTGTTTTATTGTAATTAAGTAAAAAATTTAAAATTTATTAATATGTGTAAAAATTTAATAAGTTATCATTTTTATTTTTATTAAACACATATACTTTAATAATGTATTAAATAAAAAATATGATAGAAATTTAATAAAATAATTTATAAATAAAACAAAAAAAGACTTTTTTTTTTATTCTACAAACAGGACTGGAGGGAGCAAGTCAGTAACTGTGGCCACAAGTCGAGGACACGGAATGATGGGGATGGCAACGGAATTAAATGGGATTGGAATAGTGGATGGAGTGGAGCGAAACAAGTTGTTCAGTGTTCAGTATTCAAATTTCACTGTTTCATTTAGATATTTTATTTTTGACAATCCGTTCTTGATTGTATAGCTTATATTATAGTTTTTGATATGACTACACTCAATCCCTTTTTGCACGGTTTTTCTGTGGCTTTATATTAAAAAAAAAATTTACTGTTTCGTAATCAAGTAATTTTGCAGGGTTTTGAAATCCGTGGATGCTTAAAAGCTTTACTCCTATTGTGGCTTACTCGTTCTCCTTCGTTTCGTTCCGTCCTAGTACATAAATTATGGTCAAATAAAATGTTTTGAAATTTACTCGGGATTTATATACGCAAAAGACTTCACTCATATTGCGAGATTGTCACATGCCTGGATTCTCTTAGGTGGTCAGAGATGGAGATTTCCAAATAAGGGAGGTTTCTCAAGGCACGGAGCAGTGCAATCCACTGATCCAACCATGCAATATAGCACCGACTCTCATTTATATAAGATTCCTTTTGCTTCTTCACTCCCTCCTCCATTTCTTCCTCCCTTTTGACTACTCAACGTTTCCCCCAAGCAACGAATCAAGTTGTTTGCAAATGAATCTCAATCCATCGCCTGCACAAATCAAACCCTGCGCCATTTTTTTTATTTAATATCTGGGAGACCAATAATTGCTTCCACTATATGATCGAAACCATTAAATAAAGTACTCATATTTTAATCCACCTTTTTATAATACCAACTATGCGCCTCCTGCATGTTTTTCTTCTTCTTCTGTTTTTTTTTTTTTAAATTTTGGAGACAATAAAAGTTTCTTTTCTGGGATCTGCTCTTAGATTGGGATTAACAACTGTACAAAAATCTCCGTGGACCAAGGCAAGGGTTGATTTCCGACCATTTTAAAAGTTGTAAATCGGGCAAGAACCAAATGTTCCGTATCCCAGAGAAGAAAACCCGAAAATCTCCCAACCCTGACACTACAGGGAAAGGTAAAGACTTTGAGTTTTTGTTTTTGAGAAGATTTGATCAAAACCATGTTGCTCTCCAAGAATGGGAATAGCTGCAGATTAAATAGCCATTTAACAAATAGAACCGGCTGAAGCCAGGGGGTGAGATGGTGAATCCGGCAAAGATAGGTAAGAAAGAATGTAATAACAAGGGAGTGAGAAATGATTCGGTTTGGGATAGAATCCATCACGAAATCTCTGTGAATTTGATGATTTGTAAAATTCGTCCCCTTGATGGATTTCCATCCGCATTTGCTCTCCGAGTATATAAGGCCACGAACTTTCACGCACTTCTCGTGACTTTCCACTTGGTCCTATCATGTTTCTCCTCGCCTTGCTTTCTTGCAGTCGCGTTTCTTAGTCATTACAGAAACCTAAGACAGAGGTTAGGTAAGCGTATGGCCTCTAGGGGATCCGCCTCTTCTTCTTCTTCGACTTGGATGCCGGAAAACGGCGGCGTTCCTCATGTTTTAGCGGTCGATGACAATCTCGTTGATCGCAAACTTGTCGAGAAGCTTCTCAGGAACTCTTCTTGCAAAGGTAATATTAATATATAATATGCCATTTAATTTTCTCTTCTTCCTCGTGGATGTAAATATGTACTGGACTGTGTGCGCAGTGACAACAGCAAAAAATGCGACGAGGGCGTTGGAATTCTTGGGGCTGGCAACTACTGATCATGATGAGCATAACGCCGAGAAGGGCGCTGTGAGTAACCCTTATATATTTTGAAGCACAGTCGTCCTCTCCTTACTTTCCCATACCAGGCTTTAATTTTCACTGACACATCTGATATGATTGTCTCCATACATGCAAAGTCAATTTGGTTATCACAGACTATTGTATGCCCGGAATGATAGGCTACAATCTACTTGAGAAAATCAAGGTGAATTCAGAGACCATTTCGGTTCTGCACATATATTTCGAGATTTTGCCTTGAGTCTCGTAAAGGAGATGTTTGCGGGAAACTGCAGGGATCATCTATCGTGAAGGAGTTCCGGTGGTGATCATGTCATCTGAAAATGTGCCAACTCGGATTACCAGGTAATTCCCAGCATTTATTAAGTGCACTCCGTGCACACACGCGCACACACAATATATATATATATATATATATCATGCATATATAGTTATCAACACGCGCGCGCGCGCACATCATGCATATATAGTTATCATCGTCTATATATACAACTCTCATTTTGTACATTAGGTTACGTTTATCGATGTCTTTCATTTTCATTGGTTAATCGTTAAATGTTGTGCCATAATAGATGTTTGGAGGGAGGAGCTCAAATGTTCATCCTTAAACCCCTTAAACAATCTGATGTTAGCGAGCTGACGTGTCAATTGATGAACTGCAAAGTCTAAAGCTGATCCTTGAATCGATCGATCAGTTTTCTAGCTATACCTACTTCGGACTAGCTTTTTCTACAGGAACAGATTCCTGATGTTTTAGCCAGTGTAAAGATTTTCTTTTGTTTTTGTTTTTGTTTTTTGTTTTTATCTTCAAAAAGATGTTGTCATGTCTTCTCAAGGAAATCTTAAACTGGTTTCAGGTTTCCTTAGTTGCAACATAATTCGCTGCGTTCTGTTTTCCCACTTTCGATTGTGTTTTTGTTTGAGCACAGCATTTGAAATATACTCGTTTATATTTTACCGATGACATGTCAGCATATCAATTGAATATATTAATATACATTGTAAACTTGATACAATCCACATTATTTTTAAATTGCTAATAGCGCGTTTTATTTTATTTTTTTTCCTTGGCTAAATTACATACAACTCTCATAAAATTTGAACCATATATAAATAACCCTCGTAACCTTTAAAACTTAACAATAAAACTTTTTTAGTTTTTAGGTATATGAAAATAACTCCTAAACATTAATTTTATATTCTCTTAAAATTTATTTTTGTGTGCATTTAAGCCCCATAAACTTTGATTAATATACGAATAATCCACTTAAATTTTAAGTTACATGTAAATAATTAATGTATAAAAATAATTATATAAGTTATTTGCATAAACATAAGAGTTGATAGGGGTTCATTGTAAAGTTTCAAAGGTTAGGAATGTTATGTGTATATAGTTTAAAGTTCAAGAAAATAATGTATAATTTAGCTTTTTTTTTTTTTTAATTGAGTGTAAATGTGTAATGTACAGAGAAATCTGTCTTCATGAAAAAATTCCATGACTGTCGAGAAAAAAAATTCTGGAGATGTTTGTTTTTTTTTAAAGATTAAAACCAGTAAAATTTATTAAATTCAATATCATATATTTTTAATTATGTTGAAAAAAATTTTTAATTTGATTTTTTTATGTTGTTATGAAAAATTATTAGATGAAAATAAAAATTTCAACGTAGATGCGATAGGGCCTTAGACAATTTCTCTACAACAATGGGACTCAATCGTGCTACAAAACTGAACAGGCCCCCAAAAATGTGTATCTGAAGGCAATTCAATCAGTCCTTGTGCCCCAGCCCAATACAATTAATCATTTCGGACATCTGTAAACACAGTCCGCTCAAGAAATCCTCTATCCAAACACGGTTTTCGTGTTTTTTTCAGATGTGTTTTCATCAATGATTTAAATGGCTGTGATAAATTCTGTAAAACTCATGATAATGATAAATCTTATACTATTTTTTGACCTGAATTTAATTATTTAAATACTCCAAATCTCCTCATGTCTTACATTTTATAATCCAAATTCTCACATGCTCTAATAAAAGTAATACATAAAGTAACTGGCTGTATACATACATATTTTTAAGATTGAGAAAGACGTTGTTCAATGGAAGCGCATGACAATAACGGAACGAGCTGTTTAAAAAATATTCTTCAAAGGTAAAACTTAAGAATGAATGCCTCTAATATCCCCCATTCATGAAAATCTTTAAGATATATTTTTTAATCTTATTTATAAATTATTTCTAACATGTGTTATTAAAATTATAAAAATTTTAAATTTTATCAACTCTATCTTAAATTTTAATAAATTTTTATTTATGATATAATTATTTTTAATAATTTTTTTAGTATTTAATAAGAATATAAAAATAAAAATGAACTAAACAAACAGCATAAAGAGTGTGAGCAACACAAAAGATAAAATAGAAACAAAAAAATCCAAGACTTTCTTCATATTTAATTATTTATTCCTCGAAGGCTCAATGCTCGCGCTTCATTTTAAAGGATATATTTCATTCTGCTATTATCTTTTTTACAAAAGGCTTTCGGCGTAATCCGACTCCGAACCTCTGGGTGGCTTTCACCCCGCTCTTGAACTGCACATAGTGCGATTCTGATACCAGAGTTTTCGCAATGGCGACAGTGTTGGAGCCATCAGCTGTTAACCCACTGTTCGCGATAAAGTCCCACTCATCTTATCCAAATTACAGTAATCTAAAGTTTCAGACTTTTTCCCTAACATCCGCTTCTCTCACTCTTGGTCCTCCTGATGCCAATCGTCCTCGTTGTGCTGGAACGTCTTCTCCCTCCTCTTCACCGCGACCCCAAGACACTGACCTCGATACTGAATCCGACCCAGACCCGAAGAGCGACCGCCGGCGAGCCGTTAGGCTGGCCTGGGAGAAGCTAGTCCGGTGGTCCAGGTCTTGGCGCTCCAAGGTCAAGACTGACGTAATAGAACGGACCAACAAGGTTTGCTTTGCTAGTCCGCCTTTTTTTTGTTGGTTATTTCTTTTAATTTGATATTTTCAGTTTCTTTGCTGCTTTTGAGGCATTGAGTATGTTCTTTCCTAGTTTCGGGGAACTTATTCTAACACTAATATTGTCGATAACTTTATTCGCCGTTTTCGATTATTTATCTTGTGGTATGATATTGTTTGTTAACCCATGCATTGAAAGTGTTCGGTCCTGTATCCATAGAGCTCTTGGTTTTGTTCTAGCGGGCCTTTCCATATGAAAATGTAATCTTTTCGTAATTTGTCCTGTGGGGCATTTTGAAATTCATTTGCACGGCAGGTGGTTGTGCTGGGAGGGGGATCATTTGGGACGGCAATGGCTGCCCATGTTGCTAATAAGAAGGCTCAATTGGAAGTCAAGATGCTAGTGCGGGACCCTCAAGTTTGCTTATCTATTAATGAGAGGCACAGCAACTGGTAAACACTTTCTTCTTCACATAATTTACCTTATGGTGTATCAATAACATCCGCCATTTCTATTAAGTGATTGCCTTCTTGCAGCAAGTACTTCCCAGAACACAAGCTTCCGGAAAATGTTGTTGCAACAACTGATGCAAAAGATGCTTTGATTGATGCCGATTACTGCCTCCACGCTGTGCCTGTTCAGGTCATCCAGATCTTTTTGACTTTACAAGTCTACTAGAAGTAGTTACTGATGTTTTATTATGTCTTGATTCTTTTAGTAAAAAAAAAAAAAATGCATTGATTCAATCGTGCACAACAGAAGTGATTGTCTGAAATCTGAATTGTATCTCTACTATTGCAGTTCAGCTCATCCTTTCTTGAGAGTGTCGCAGATTTTGTTGATCCAGGCTTGCCATTTATATCTCTCAGTAAAGGTCTAGAGCTTAACACACTGAGGATGATGTCTCAAATTATTCCTCAAGCATTAAAAAATCCTCGCCAGCCTCTTGTTGCACTATCAGGGCCTTCCTTTGCTCTAGAGTTGATGAATAAGCTGCCCACAGGTTAGGTTGGTAGTTCCACATGTGGATTACGTACTTTCAATTCTCTTCTTTTTGAGGTTCCAAAATAATTAATGTTGGGTTGTTTTCCTCCTTTCTGAAATAACAGCCCTGGTAGTGGCATCCAAAGACAAAAAATTGGCAAATGCAGTTCAGCAATTGCTATCTTCCAGTCAATTAAGAATAAGTACATCAAGGTAAATGGTCTTCACTCGATTCATCATATGAGATCAATTTCATATGCAAAATACTTGAGTTTTCCCTCGAGCCTGTTACAACTAGAGCATCCATATATTTGATCATCTAATGCTTTAACTTTGTCTCCTTTTCGAATGATGAATAATGCATGTATTACCTGTCTGCTTCATTCTATCTTGGCTTGTTAAGATTCCCTGGCTTTTGTGTACAATAATAATTTATGTTCTCATGTTCAGCATGTAATCTCTTTTAACTCCAGTGATGTTACAGGAGTTGAAATCGCAGGTGCACTTAAGAATGTGCTTGCAATAGCTGCGGGGATTGTGGAAGGTATGAATCTAGGAAACAACTCAATGGCTGCTCTTGTTGCACAAGGCTGTTCTGAGATACGATGGCTTGCGACAAAGGTATCCACTATATCAATTCTGTAATTAGTAGTAACTTTCACCTCTCTTCTTTCCCTAGAAATGGTAGATGCAATGCTGTACAGAATGCCCAAGTAAACCTTGATGTCTTGTGCTGTATGGGCATTGATAGTTTTCTGAGTCTGGGTCTGAGCTTCTAGGCATGCTGAACATGTTTATAAACTACAGTTGATGATCTTGTGGTGTCCATGCGGCATGTGTTGCCTTTGTTGCTTCCTGCAAATCAGTAATGCTCATGATGCTGGTGTTATTGTCTTCTGAAGATGGGTGCAAAACCAACAACAATAACCGGTCTATCAGGAAGTGGAGACATAATGCTTACGTGCTTTGTAAATCTTTCGAGGAACAAAACAGTTGGCATGCGTCTTGGATCTGGGGAGAAACTTGAGAATATACTGAATTCCATGAATCAGGTATGTCAAAAGATTCCCAATTGTGCCAAACTGCCAGCTTATGAGAACTGAAGTAAGATGTGTATGGTTTCTGTGTGAAGGTGGCAGAAGGTGTGTCTACAGCTGGAGCTGTGATTGCTTTGGCGCAGAAATATAACGTGAAATTGCCAGTTTTGACGGCAGTTGCTCGTATCATTGACAATGAACTCACCCCACAGAAAGCTGTTTTCGAGTTGATGAGCCTTCCTCAGGTTATATTCCGACCCTCCTTTTCAGGGTTCTTTTGTGCTCAGTTTTCATTGGCTCTTCTAATGTGAGGGAAGACCATTTTCTTTGTAGGTGGAGGAAGTATGAAACTCCTTATCCTCACCTACCAGCCTGCATTTTATTTGGCCATTCTTTTCCCTGTTGCCTCCTGGGTATAATTATTTTTTCTTCGCCGTTGTGCTTCTGGTGCACAAGATTTGGCGAGGACAATTTTGCAAAAATGGGAGTTATGCCGTACAATACTTGGAATTTGAGGAATATATAGACCATAGACAACTCGCCTCATCGAATACTTGTTTACCACGTTGGTCAAACAAAGAATACTTGTTTACCACGACCATGGTTCCGAATTGATTTCGAGATATTTCCCAAGGAAGGAAGTTTCGGTATGTTACTAAAACCAAGTGCTTGTGGCGTTAAATAAGTTGAATTCCATTCAAGTTTAAACTCGAAGCTAAGCTAAGCCCCAGCTACTAGAAATGGAATTTTCGAATTGCTACTGTCAAAGAGAAATATGAGAAGCCGAAGACATTACATTCAGACGAAAGAAACCCCAGGCCTCCTGACGAGGATGCGAAAAGCCAGAGGACGATCCACCTCGAGTCAAAGTTTGGACTGCTTGAAAAGACATATAATTAACCAGTAAGAAGAGCACTTGAATTTTCTTCAGAAATGGAATGCTTGTTCTAGTCATCACGCGATCAGTGATTTTCTCAGTATTCAAATGAAGGGAACCATGGATGTTCCTCTAGCTCTTCATTCTGCCATGTATCTTCTTTATATCCTGCTAAATTCTCTTCTCTAATTGTTACTGTTACAATTTCATTTTTGACGACCCTGGTTCTTTTGGAAAATCTTACCTAAAAATATTAACTTGTTTTCAAGAAGTCTCACAATATATAAATGTTAAACTCAGTATATGATATTCTTTTGGCCAAAAATATATATGATATTTTCGTATACATTCGTATAAAAATTATATCATGTTCCTAATTATAAGCATTATAATAATTCTACTCAAGCCAAACTGCTTGAAAATCTCTTTAACTTTGAGATGAAAAATAATCTTAAAAGTTCCGTGCTATATGTATATATAGGGGAAATGATATTAAAATTTCTTTCAATTATTTAAATGACATTTTAATTTTTTGAAATGTGATGATTTTTTTGAAAATTTTAGAAACTTTTCTATTATTAAAAAGTTAATGTAAAAGATTAAATTGTTTTTTATTGAAATAAAAATTCCAAACATCAAAATAAATACTTGCAAACTTGTTTAGGAAAAAAAAAAAGTTGTGAATATAAAATAAAACTTGTGAATGACAATTAATATTTGTAATATTTAAAAAATATTAAAATTTTAAATATAAATTTGTGAATTGTTATTAAATTCTTGTGAGTTTAAAAAGAAAAATTATGAATTTTAAAATAAAACTTGTGAATGATAATTAATATTTATAACATTTGAGCAATATTAAGATGTTAAATACGAACTTATGAATTGTTATTAAATTCTTTCAAATTTAAAAAGAAAAATTATGAATCTTAAAAGAAAATTTGTGAATATTAATTGATATTTAAAACATTTAAAAAATATCAAGATTTTAAATATAAACTTATAAATTGCTATTAAATTATTGTAATTGTAAGCAAAAAAATTATAAATTTTAAAATAAAACTTGCAAATAAAGGGCGTGAAGTATTTATTTTGAGGTTTGAGGCTTTTATTTTAATTAAGAACAATTTAATATTTTATATTAATTTTTTAATGACAGAAAAGTCCTTAAATACTTCAAAGAAATTACAACATTTTAAGAGATTAAAATATTATTTACATAATTCAAAAAAATTTTGTTATCATTTTCCCATATATATATATATATATATAATTTGTTTGACTATAGTTTAATTAACAAGTTATGATACTTTACCAAAAGAAAAGGTTATGGCTCGAATTTTTGTTAGTTTACATTTTAACTAACAAAAATAGCTTCTTATTTTCATATAATCACACACAAACACACACGCATGCATAACCAGTGCACACTCAATAGAAAGTTTATCTGCATAGGAATAATCACGGATTGGTTCGAGCTCTTCTGTGACTCGTCCCATGATAATATGTTGTACTGTATATACATGAAATCTCGTCACTTCTTCCCTACTGATAGAGATAGGAAAGTCATCTGATTCTTAAATGTGCTCGATCTACTAATTACAATTTTTCACTCACGTGCGTGATTAAGATTATGAATAGTTATTAGTTAGTTAGGAGCTGTCGCAATTTTTTTAAAATTTATAAAAGTTAGATCACTTGTTTTTAAGAATACTGAGAAAAGGGGCGAAGCTTGAATTGGCAATATATGTTGTCCAATCAATTTTCCTTAAAGCGGTTAAGTGATAATCATGATCAATTAATATTTAATACATGGGATTCTGATGGTAACTTCAAAGTGAAAAAAATTAGTCAAAGATCCAGGGATGGGGGTCCCAAAGAGAAACGGTTCAATGGGGCAAGAGGTCACCGCAGAGGGGGGAAAAAAAAGAAGTTTGAACTTCCAAGAAGGTAGCCAAGACCATGACCAAGTCTTCGTTTCCACGTTCCGCTCCCCCTTGTTTTTATTTATGAACCTTTTAACTTCCCGATCGAACCATTCATTTTTTTCTCGCTGGGTCTAACAAAAAGCACCAACATAGAAGCTTGCCCAGAAATTTACCCGCAAGCCCCACCACCTTTATAATTTGCCCGGTGCAAATGGCAAATTCCAGAAAGCAGAAAGACCTAGAAACCATGGAAGAGGCCACCAGTTCTTTAATACGCCGTGCTTGTGAATTAGCTAGAAACCTAGGATCAAATTTCGCCCACTTAGCTTACCTGCAGCCTGATGTACTGTTGGCGTCCATTGATGAGACAGTGACGACGTTTTCGGCCGCTAGAGAAAGCCTGCGACTGTTTTCCCTACACCCAACTTCTGATTCAACGGCGGTTTGGCCAGTTAGGTCCCCCGGTCATGCACGGCCAATGGATCAGTCGACTCATGATCAAATGCAACAATCAGCAGCAGCAAAGATGCAGCAACGAATGCAAAAGACGAGGTATATAAACCTTACTCAAGTTACTCTTACTATTAACTGACTGAATTCTAATTAACTTGTTTAATGCATATACATATGTCTTAATGTTTACATCGCCGTCTTCTCTTTCACGTCCCCCATTATTGGAAGTACTTTTAGATGACTCAGCTCACACCTCATCTCTCATCCCCAAAAATTGAAAAAGGCCAGGGAAGAAAGGAACAAAGTAGTGGAACGTGCTTCTGGTTTTTGGCCTATGACCTTACTTTAGCATAATATCCGCACTCGATGACTGGTCTGTAACCGAAAGTGCAGAGACTTGTTAAAATATTAGGATAATATTTTCTCAGATCTTTCTTAGTAACGAGGTAAGAACGCACTACAAAGCCGCATACATAACTATGTACTGGCTTTTGCTTGCAGCACTTTTGAGTTATATGAAGTAGCTACATACATATATAAAAAAAGATTTTAGTAATCTGACCCATCAATGTTAATTAATGATTGGGACTATCTGCTAGTTGTATTTGATAGAACATATATTACTGGCGGGATGGTTATTTGTGTTTAATGCGTGTTAAAGTAATAGCAGGAAAAATGAATCGGAGACGAAGACAGTGATGGCACCTGCGCCTAGGTATGGAAACACAGAGATACCGCCAGATGATGGCTTCACTTGGCGAAAATATGGCCAGAAAGAGATTTTTGGCTCTACCCACCCGAGGTTCTGTGTTATACTTTATTAAATTCCTCAACTTGTCAACTAGAGTTACCTAGCAAGCAATTGAAACGCTCAAATTGACCACACGCATGCATATATTATTGAATGGTACTTATAAGTAATTATAAACTTTTCTAATGCTACTGCACTGATATACTCCATAAAACAAATTATCTCAATACAGATAGATAAATAGATAGATAGATATTGACAAATTCAATTCAAAACATAACTTAAGATTCTCTTGCTTTGCGCACATGCATCCAATCATGTGCCATTTATTAATAATTTTTCATGATATGTCTCTTTACATTTCTTCTTGCTAACAACTCGTTTTTCTCAAGTGAAAGTTCAGCAGTACCCCCCATATAATTGACCCAATATTAATTCCCCCAGATTACTTTAGTTAATCTGTTGTTATATCTACTCATACACACATGCAAGCTGGCGTTCATGGCCACACATGTTCAGCAAATTGATGCCACAATTGCACTTCCACTTTTTATGGCAAGTAATAACAACTCAAAACATTCCTCGCATAATTAAAATCCATTCATTAATTTATACAGGCCCTTTTGATTTTACTATTTTTAATTGGTTCGTTTCGTTATTATATAGTTCTATGACTTGTAAATGAGGTTCCACAGCCCAGAAAGAAAGCTATTGATTTAATTTCAGTTGTTGAATCTCTATCAATATATATATACGATTAAATTTTGGTTGACATTCTCTGAACATGCATGAATTATGACAACGCACTAAAATTACAAGACATATATTGCAAGCCCCGCATGCATACATGCATAATGCATATTTATTTTTTTGATAATAATAGAATGCATTTTTTTTTGATAATAATAGAATGCATATTTATTATATTTGTCATTTAAAATTATTGCACAGGGATCAAGAAATGTTAATAATATGTAAAAATATACTCTTTCATAAGACATCTTCAAGAAAAATACATCCCAATAAGTTAGTTAATTGTTTTAAAATTATGTTCTCTTTTTATATTTATCCTTATTTAATTAATATGATATCTCAATTAAGGGTATTTTTAAATTAAAAACTTTATTAATTGCTTCTAATGATACTTCAAAAAAATGTCCTATAATATTAAAGGGATGGAGTGATATACTTTACCAAATTTACCTCTCATCTAGGCCAGGTGAGTATAACATATTATTGTGTTAACAGGAGTTTATTATTTAACAATATGAAAAATATCATTAAATAGAACTTTGGAAGTCTAAAAAGATGGGTAGATAAAAAAAAGTGAAAAATAAAAAAGAGTAAAATTTAACAGGAATACGAAGACGTGTCTTAAATAGGATAGCCTGAAAATAATAAAAAAAAATAAAATGATAATTGAAAGAAAGAAAGAAAGAAACTGAATAGTTGCATATGTTTTGGTGAGCAGGAGTTATTACAGGTGCACCCACCAGAAATCATACAAATGTCCGGCGAAGAAGCAAGTGCAGCGACTGGATGACAACCCTAACACCTTTGCTGTAACATACCGAGGCAGTCACACCTGCATTCTCTCCTCCACCGCTCCCTCCCCCATCCCTCCTCCCCACCTCTTCCTCCATCACTTCAACTCTACTTGACTGGCTGTTGAATACATCTCCCAGACTTGTGACTACTAAAGTACTAATTTATGCTATCATTTAGGCTTTGTATTTGAACACATTAATCTTGTCCAGTGACGTGCTTCATCTTCTTTCTTCCCATCATTCCATCTATACTTTAACATAATTGAATGTGTCGGCGGGGGTGAAGATACGGTGTTAATTATTGTAATCATGGGTTACTTTAATTTGTTATTGTAATCATATTTCTTCCCCCTTCTTTCGTTGGGTCCCCGCACCTCTTCGATCTGGAGCCAACTTCGGAGACACAGAAAAATATCTACTTTCTTTGTTATCGCCCTACTAACTAAAGCCTATTCCCAAATCCTTAAGCAATCATGTTCTGTGCGCATACACAGCGTAAATCCCTCATCTCTGGTATTTTTTTAAAAACATTTTGAGGATGTCTTCTACATTCCCTTTAATTCCCTCAAGAAAGCAAGTCCGAAATTCTCACAAGCGGGCCCAGTTGTTTTACTTACTCGTTTACCGTTAGTTAGAGAGTTTAAAAACGTTAGTTAAAGAGCTTAAAAACGTAACATCAAGCAATTCTGAACATCCATAGCATAGAAGCAACAATGGAGCAGCCACATAAAAGGTGAGAAATTAAAGGAGGAAATTAGTTGAGTAGCTATATATATATAGGCTTTGTCTGATTGACCCTCCGTATACGCCTATGGCTGTACTCCAGGATCTCCACTTTCTAGGCACATCGGGGCCCCACTCGCTCCAATCAATCTTTGTCTTGGTGCGCCACACCCTGTGTGGCTCGTTTTCTACTCACTAAAGTCGAGGGTTTAAAGCTTATCCTATCACTCTTTATATACCTGAGGCCCCACTCCTCACTTCCTCTCCACATCAAATTCATTTCCTCCCGGCTTATTACACCACATACGAACTATACGACACTGATCATACGAGCATACATTGATCTATCACATAATTCACACTTGCGCACCATCCATGTTTCTTGTTTATTTACAAATCTCTTCAAACCTCTTAGCTTCTACACTATACAACTCATTCCTCACACATATATGCATTTTAAGTGCTCCTATGCATATTATCCAAGCTCATTCACTTATTTTTCAGTGAATGTATTTTATAACTCAACGCGTTACACGACACATCTTTCAATCAAACTAACATCTTTCACATACTATATCTTTATTAAAAATTTGATAGCAAATATTCAAATATTTATGTTTTACCTAGCCCTGTCGAGAGGATCAGATTAGTTAAGTGATACCATTGTTTGCTATCAAAATTTTCAATAAACACATAATACATGCAAGATATATATATATATATATATTGAAATACTCGATGTTCAAATGTTGAGATATAAAAACTATTCACTCGTGCATGAGAGTTTTTATTGAAGAGACTGAGCTTGGAATGAAAACACTTAGAAATTAAAATTAAATGCAAACCCAATAAAATACTAAATCACAAGTGCCAAACCCTTGTGGCCAGGAAGCCACGGCAGGATGATGATGTTGATGACTTCAGTGAAAGCTGAGATGATGATCAGTGCCAAAACCAGCAGATTGATCCGCTCCAAAGTCCATAGCGCCCCCGCCACCCGAATACACAGTATCTGCATTATGTTCGGTCAACATCTTCAGAGGCTCCGAAAGCTCGAAGTCCTTGAAATCTGACCACAAACTAGGCTCCATGTTATCTGTTATTTCACTAAGCGGCGTGTCTTCCTTGGGATATTCCTGCTTTATGGTTGGGGTTGATGATGTTGAGCTGATCAGAGGACGACCGTGCGCCTTTTGATCATCGTTTTGTGCCTTAGATTCGACCAGCAGATATGATTCCCAATTACCCGAATCTGAGATGACCATTTCGGGAGCCTTGAGGATGTCTTTGCACGTGTGAAATCCAATGTACGTTGTCAGGAACATTTCTGGATTCTCCTGTATGCGCTGAACCTGTTTGATTGCCTTGCAGCCTTGATCGCGCTTCCTTGTGCACCTGAAGTAACTCCTGCAGGTTAAATGAATAAAAATGAGAATGTGAACTAAACATGATAATGGGTATGATTTCAAAGCACTATAAATTAACACAAGAAGTTACACATAACCACTAAGTACGGAGATTTATGTTTAGTTAAACCATAATTAATAGCAAGTTCTGCAAAGGTTACAGTCCAGAAGCTGCTTGAGTTCCTACTTTAATTAGTATGAATCAAAAAGACAAGTTTCCACTTGCAATTTGCAAAATCCCAGATCGATAATTATTGTCTTGGTGATGATGGTTCTAAACATAGATACATAGATCACCCGGCAGCAAATATTCCTTTCTTCTTCAAAAATAGAAATGCAAAAAAAAAAAAGGAATATTTAACTTGCGCGATATAAAAGGAATAGAAATTAGGAGAGTATAGAAGACCTGGGGAATTTAGAATTAAGGATTTCCTTCTGTCCATATTTTCTCCATGCATGAGCATCCTCAATAGTGTGGGAGATTTTGGTCCATGTATCCGCTGTCTTATTCCTGCAACAATTAGGCATCCCATGCATGTTATTCCATGCCACCACAGTTCATAATCTGCTCACTAGTTCTCATGACCTTTCGTCACAGAAACCCTACTGGAATCTGAATCTTAAAATACCCACACCAATCGAAATCAGCGCACAGGAATTCACCCCGTTCACCTATTCATATCAATCAAAGTCCACCGCCCCACCTCAAAGCTTCAATCTTTTTCTTCATGATGAATAGCTTTGACCGTGACGATTTGGGCAGTGTCCGTACGTGTCCGTACGTGCCCCAAATCATGGTGGTGCCTAATAAGCGAAATCGCTCACGAAGCAAGTTTCGTCGACGGATGGAGTAAAGTAATATGAGAGTCAGGGAATAGATCAGGTAATAATAGTTCGCGTACCTTCTCTTGTAGCAGCCTCTCCGATCCTTGGCAGGCGGCGGCGATCTCTTCCTGCTCTGGCCGGATTCGTCGGGCCTCCAGTCATTGCAGGAAGAAGTTACGAGCGGTGACCCACTGTGACCGGAAATCGCCGAAATCTGACCTACCTCACGGCCAGCTTCGGAGGAAATCAGAATGGAAATACTTTGGTTGAAGGATCTCAAAATTTTGGCGACAAGTTGTTCGGCAGAGGGAGGCCCGTCAGGCCCAAGAGACTTTTGAAACAAAAGCTTGAGCTGGGAAGCGCACTCCTTACCCTCAACGAGCTCACTGATGATACTCTCCTTGTTTGCAGAGACATGTTCGGGACAAAGAGTAGTCATTTTTCTGTGAGGTATTAGCTCGGTGCTTTCTTTGTTATAGGTATTTGGGAAAGTTTTTGTGTTGTGATATTTTTGTTTGGATTTGGAAATAGGGCAACGGCTGGCTGGGGGGTGAGGAGTGGGAGAAGAAGATACAGTTGACGGAGAGAAGCAGTTGAAGGGAAAATATGAGGAAGGACTCGAGGAGTGGCGATGTGAAGGAAAGAAAAGAACAAGATTGATAGGATGACGTTGCCCTTGTGATGCTAGGATGACGTTTCCCACTCTCCTCTCTTTGGAAAATTGATACTGCCACTTTTTTCCTTAAAGGATGATCATCAATCATCATGGTTAAAACTCGGGCCAACTTGGTGTAGCGACACTGTTTGTATTCTTATAATCCTTTCTCTGCTTGCTGCAAGGGGTTCGATGGTCAAATTTTCATGCGGCTAAAGTGGGAAAAATTTGTTTGCGTATGGGATACCCTGCCTCATGGGAACAGGGTTAGTTAGGAGGTTCAATGGAAATTTTGAAATTAAACAAAAAAAAAAGTTAATAGTCACTTTTATGCTTGAATTTTATCTTTTAAATTTATGGGCATCCTAAAGTTGAGGCTGGGTATTTTTTATTTTTGAATGGCTGTTATGTAGGTATTTTTTCCCAATATTAATGCACTTAATGGTGGTTATACAAGTTCCACCATTTACATTTTTTAATAATTTTTACAATAGTTATAGGTTATTATGGTTTTTTTATTTAAAATTATTTTTAAATTAATCCTTTAACCCTACAGTAATATTTTAAAAATTTTTTATCCATATTTTTATTAAATTGCCTCAACAATCCTTGAATAATATTTTTTCAAAAAAAAAATTCAACGGCTAAAAACTGTTATATATTGTGAAAATAACCAAAAAAAAATCCTCCTAAAATATGTAAAATGTGGTAATTTCTCTTAATTTCATTGAGACCTTTTTTATATTATTTTTTTTTTGTAAAATGACTATTGTGCTCCTAATTTAAAATAAAAAAGAAAAATGAATAGAGCAAAACTTATTATTTACCATTTTATTTAATAATTGTCAGAAAAAAATAGTCATTACTTAAATTAAAATAGTAAATAATATTTATAACATTTAAATTTTAGTGATTAAAAAATTTACAAAGAAAAAATTATAATTATTCATCTCATTTTAATCATTATAAAAAAATAATTACTTAAATTTTATTAATAATTAATATTTATAACACTTAAATTTTAATAATTAAAAAATTTATAAAATAAAGCTTGTCATTTTCCATTAGTCACTGTCAAGAAAAAAAAATTATTATTTAAACCAAAAGATAATCATTGCACATTTATTTTTTATTTTAAATTAAAGGCATTGCAATTATTTCACAAATGACATAAACGTCATGACATCATAAGAGATTTGAAAAAAATTATTACATTCTATAAAACTGCATTATCATTTATATATTTTACAATAATTTTTCAGTTATTTTTTCTATATTATTTTAAATAGTCAATATATTTAGAAATAAATATCTTTTTCTCGATACAGAAAAAATATTAATTTAATATATATATATATATATATATTTATTAAAAAATAAGATATTTTTAAATAAGTTTAATACTAAAAAATATAAGATAATTTTAATATTTTAAGATATAATTATTATTTTTTTAAAGTATCCATATTGAATATATTACTTTATACTCCCTCTGTTTCAAATTATAAAATACTTTTAGATAAAATCTCATATACTAATAAAGATTATTAAATACACTTTACAACCTTACTTTTTTAAAATAAAAATATAAACTTTCAAAAATTATCCTTTATTTAATACTTTATTAATTAAAAAAATATTGAAAAGAGAGAATATATGAAAAGGATAATATTAAAAAAGTATAATTAATGAAATTTTATTTTAATCAAAGTGTCTTATATTTTAAAACATTTAATTTTTTTTAAAAATGTCTTTTAATTTGAGACAGAGAGAGTATTTTTTAAAGTTAGTTTAAAAATAAATAACTATTTTATTTAAGGATAAAATTTAGTTAAAAATATTTTATATTTTTTAATAAAAGAAGTATATAATATTAATATGAAACGTTAAAAATCAATCTATTCTAAATATAATTCTTATATATTCTCTCTACACAATTAATAAAGATGTTTGTGCAAACTTTATACTGATTTCAGCAGGAAATTAATCAAGTGTTACAGAGAGATTTTCAACTACCCCTCTTTGAATTCACAAGTTCGGTCGTTTAAAGCGGGGGCTAAAATTAGTTACAGGTTTTTTTTTGATAAAATAGTTACAAGTTTTTTTTGTTATGAATATATTTGATTATTATTATTATTTGTAAAATGAAAATGTAAAGGGTATTGTTATTATAAATTTATATTATATATTATAATTTAGTAGTATCAAACAAACACGTAACATTTTATTTTTCTTTCAATTTCTTAATTTTTATACATCCTATTATTGGTTTTAAAATTTTTTCATCAAGCAAGACGATGTCATGTGTTTTATCAAGTCTCATAATTATATACTCCCTCCAATTTTTAACATGAGACAATTAACTTATTAAAAAAATAGTAGTTATATCCTTAGAATTATTCAAAAATATATAGCTTTTCAATTTTACTCTTCCTTACAATGACTAATTATAATAAATTATAATTTAGAAATTCAAAGAATAATAAATAAATAAAAGGTAAAATTAAAAAATGTTAATTACCCTAACTCTATCATATGTTAGGGATCAGAAAATTTGATTTAAAAAAGACCAGAAAAAGCTTTTAAGCTTGCCCGTATTAAAAAATCTAGGCGGAATAGTTTCTAGTACATTGAATAAGATTTTTTTTTTTTTTTAAAACGGATAGGAGTTTAGTTTTAAATTTGAGCAGGCCTCGGTCTAGAAAAAGTCAAAAAATTTTGGCAGGTTTTATTAATACTGTTAGTTTTGCATGCAAGCCTCAAACAAACTGGCTAGACACTGATCAGTGATTGTTAATTAATACTTCCTCCATTATAAAATATAAAATATTTTTTAAAATTTAAATATTAAAAAATATAAAGTATTTTTAATATTTTAAAATATAATTAATATATTTTTAAAATGTCTTTAATAAATAAATTATTTTATATTTATTTTATAATAAAATGCTCTGTTAAATATGAGTAAATATGAAATGATGGTGTTGGCTTAAAAACAACTAATTATTTTATTAGAAATATGATTTAATTAAAAATATTTTATAATTTTAAATGAAAGCACAGGTAAATAGGACTCATCATCAACAATAATACAGAAAGTGATGTGATTATCTTTGTGTAACGAATCACTCCACCAATATATTTAAGTATATCTATAGTTCTACACAACAACGGATGGCAAAAAAAAAAAAAAAATCTATATACGACAACGAAACAAAACCTTAAATCACTGAGCGGGGAATACAAGTACATCCATACAAATAAAGATTTGGACCCCAGCAATGAAGAAAAAGGGGTGAAAATGAATTTGTATCCCCATGTAATATTCATGATTGGATTGAACAGAAACTTATAACTGGAACACCCAATTGAGTAATTATATTCCATGAAATGCATGCAACTTTGTTTTATTAAAATTATAAAATGACTGGTTTAAATTATTGTCAGTATCATGTCAATTGTTGAAGCAACAAATTGGCTCTGCCAACCTGCCGAGGGCCAACTTGAGAGAGTGCCACTTAACAAGTCACCTCCGTGGGCCTCGGCCTCGCACTGTTTTCAATCCTTACTATACGTTGCGTAACCTTTATTTCATTTTAGTCCATCATTAATTAATTAATTACCCATGGTACGGAACCCCTTTCTCTCTCTATCAGACTTTCTTTCATTGGTCCAAATCGTTTAGATTTAGGGAAAATTCCCAACTTGTTTTCCGCTTCTATTATTTTTCTGTTCGATCCCTTTCTTCCGTGCTGCTTTTTTATTAAATAGTCTCCACTATTCTTATAATAAGGATAAGGACAAGTCAGACAGACTTTTTTCCATTCATGAAACCTGAACATGCTTTTCACGTGAACACGCCCTTACACAGGAAACCCAAAAAAAGAAAAAAAAAAAAACTTGTCAAATTTGCAAGGCAAACCAAACCTAAACATATCTACTCAAAGCCTGCAAATTACTTAATAATATGCCTAACATTGTTTTTTCTAATAAACAGCTTAGCTGGTGTTTGAAATCTACACTAATCCTTTTTTTTTTTGGCCGGCAACTGCATAAAAATGGTTTACTATGAGAATGAAAAGAAAAATGGTCCCTCGACTAAGCTATCTCGATTGAATTAAGTGCTTAAATTTAGATCCTCGAGATTTAACTAGGATCGATAACTTAAATTTTATTTCACTTATTTGATCCTATTTATAAATAAAAAAAAAATTAATTTTGATTCTGTCTTTAGGATACCTCACTATTTCATATGTTCATTTTTACCTCTACATGCTCTTACTAAACACTAAGAAAGATTATTACGAATAATTATTATTGTCCTCATTATGGGGCAGGGATGAAAATTTATTTCAATTTTAAGATAGAATTTATGAGATTTAAAATTTTTCTTAATTCTAATAAACATGTTAAAAATAATTTATAAATAGGATCACATAAAGTAATATTTTATTTTTTTAAATAAAAATTGAACGATGTCTTTTAACTACTCATCAGAAGAAACAATTTTCTAATAATAAATTATTAATTAAACAAAGTACCACAGAATATTGTGCCAGTTAAACCATCCAAATTCGGGCAATCGGCTTCCTAAATATCTCCCGAGTTAAAAACGAATAAAAATGTGACATATCTGATGCGTATATGGATATTCTTGATAAAATCGAGTTTCTAAATTAATTAAGTAAACTAAACGCCAACTTTTTATCACACAGTATAATTTTATATGAATGTTATATGTAATATCGATGTACTAAAATTTTTAGTCTCTTAAATTTATTTCAGCTATCAATTTGATACCTTATAATGTGTTTTGTTCTCTTATTTTTTTAAAATTAAAAAAAAATATAACTTTAGATTCTTACACTTTATTTGAGTCTTGTCATAAGCCTTTGTATTTTTTTAATATTTTAAGTTGTTATAATTTTATTTTTTAATATTTTAAATTTTTCTATAAACAATGTTATAGAAATGAGTAGTAAGGATTATCATCTCTTAAGTAAGTGGTTAAAAGTTTCAATGCCAGCTCTTGTTTTCGTGTACATAGTAATTTAATTGTAAGAGATTTGCCTTTTTTTAAAAAAAAAAAAACCCTTAGGGGAGATAATAATATTTTAGTTTACTCCTTATACTATTTTAAAAAAAAAAACCACTTACTAGTAGCACGGAAGGGAATGAAAGGGAAGGAATGAGCTTGCGATTTAATAAAATCAAAGGAGCGGGGTTAAAAGCTCTTACTTGTTTTTCTTATCAATTAATCTTGCGCGTTCTCTCTGTTGAAACTTCATAACTTCATTGATCAATCTATTTTGAATCAATCTTATTCAAATTTTCCCTTCCAACGAAACAGGAGCGGAACACTCTCTCATATAGCGATGTTTTAGCCCAAAAAAAAGAAATAAGATCAAATTATAACAGGTGGGATTTTGCATGCATCATTTGCCTCATCACTAACTCTATTTGCATAACTTTCAATTTGTAAGGAATCAGCTTCTGCTTCATTAAAATTTAAAAGGTGGAATATCATCTCCTCAAGATTTATTGCCCTCCATGTATGTGTATTATTTTTAATGAGATAAGATTTATCATCAATTATAAATTCTAAATAATAACGTAAATTATATACTATAAAAGAAGGCACAGTATTCACATAGAATGATCACTGATGGAAAACTCGGAATTCCTTTTGACGCTGAAGGTGGAATTTCCCCTATCGTTAACACGACTTCTTGTATTCTTGTTATCATAAAATCTCCAGAGTCAATACACGCTACTTAATTTTGTTGACTTCAAATCATTCACACTCATGATAACTTTTTCTTCTGGTGACAGTGATGACGAAATTTGAGGACGTGTTATTATTGTTATTGCGATTGGTCAAACAGCCAAGGCATCATAATTAAATATATTTAACTACTAATAAATTCACTCCCTGATTTCAATGTACAGGGAGGTAATTGGTGATGAACATGTTTTGATGGGCCTGCTTTCGTTCAACCTAGCCTGGTTGTTAGATTCAGGGCTTTGATCTTTTTGGGCCGAACATTTAAGGCTTTAGTTCCGTTTTTTTTGGGGGGGGAGGGGGACCAAAGAAAGGTTCTCATGGAAAAAGGGACGATTGATTCCTCCAAATTAAAATAATAATAATAATAAAAGGTTTGTGAGGGATTCATTTTCATTACAGAATTCTGAGATGCGAAAATGTCCGAAAATTTTGGATCTCCTCTTTCGCCAAGTGACTTTCCTCGCAGGCTTTCTTGAAGCAGTTGTGAAGAAATGATTTGTATTGACATATTTTCTTAAATTTTCTTACTGGCTAGATAACTCGATAATTTCCCCTACACAGCTTTATTTTTTAAGCTATTGTTAAAAGGAAAATAATTTGAAGTGTAAAAGTTGCTGGTATCTTAATTTTTTTCTTACAATCAAATATTTATGTTTTACTTTTAAATTTAATTGGCATTTTTTACCCTATCTAAATGCATGAAACTTGGTAAAATTTCTCCCCAACATTACAACCGGTTACAATGCGTGTTCGGGGCTTGTGAACTGGAGAATTATAGAAATAATAAGGGTATCCGTGCGTCGTTAGATGTTTGTAATTTTAATACAGACCACTTGCCCTTTTGATATCAGAGGAGTGTGTTAAGAAAAACTCCCTTTTGTTCAAAAATTAATTGCAAAAAGGGAAAGAAAACGACAAGGATGACTTGGTAATGGAGCTTTGTATCAATTCACCCGCAACTCCAACCGTCCGATCTTTCCTCAATTGCTTACATCTCTCGCATATATACCTACCTTACCCTCTTTTTGCCCCTTTCTTCTCTTCCGTTCCTCATCTCTTACACTGGCGGTCTCCCCTTGGCCGCAGGAGACTTCCGCTGGAGACTTCATTCTGGTGAGTTTTCACCGTCTCTGCTCATTTTCCGTCTTATCTCGCGCCTTTTATCATCGATCTGCTTGCTTCTTGTGCCCAGGAGAAACTATTCACTTTTAGAGGTCTTCCATGGAGAAGGAACTGGTCGGATTGTATGACACGGTAAAGAAGGCGGCAGATTTGGCGAGCTCAACCGATAGCGAAGTTGAAGAAAGCCGATGTCTTGATGCGTTCGAGCAGCTTAAGAAATTTCCCGTCAATTATCAGATTCTGGTGTCCACCCAGGTGCTTCTTTTATTGATTTCTTTTTTCTACAATTTAATTTTTTTTAACCCATTTTTCTATGATCTTGGCTTGATGGGTATTGATTGGTCACACTTTCTGGATGAAGTTGCATGCAATTTAAGAGAGTATGAAATCTGATTAATTGTGAAAGGGGGCAATCAGCCGCGGTCTTGTTCACCACTCACCAGACCGGAAATTGTAAGAGAACAAGGGAGATGGTGTTGGTAAAGTCGTGTCATTGGTCATGCATCTTATATTTGTGAGAGATACAGGCATATAGCTGTTAACAACAGATAGCGTAAGTGAGAGCGAAAACTGTGACGATAACAGTATTTAAGTGTCAAGGTAATATATATGCGCGCGCATCTCAGGCCTTGTAGGTAGTGCTGTGGGAGGAAACGTTCTTGGGGAGCAGAGTGCATATACCGTGGAACTGGGATGCAGTTTTCGATTTTACTTAATCTATCTGGTAGGAGACGCTTTAGCTAGCCTTTCATGGGCCGATAGATTAGACTGTTAATTCGGGGCATGTTTTAGTTTGAATTTGAAGGAGGAAGTCTAAAGTTGCTGGTTATTTTATTGAACCATTGCATATGTTTGGTTAGAAATGGTTGCAACAGTCTAGTTTAATAGTTGGTAGGTTGCTGGATAATTAATCAGGCCATTTAAATTTTCTTATGCTTGGTCAATTGGACAATTGCATCCCATTTGATCTATAGCTTCATGTGCACATATAAGAACAGCTGATTTATAGGATTGGTAGTGATGCATATGAGGTTCTTGTTGCCCTACTCTGTAGGTGCAAAGAATCATTTGAGTAAATCAAGTTGCTGCGTCTTGCAACTGATAGTGACTGAGAAGGAAAACAGAACTATTAGTGTCTTAGTTGGATTCTTAAGCATATCTATTAAAGAAATCTGAGTATCAGTTTATGTCAGTTTAGCAAGAAGGCTACACCTGCCCTTTTTTTAATCATAACAGTAGCAAACTGGCAATTTTTCATAGGTTTTCTGAACCAAGATGTTTTAGATACATCTGTAGGTGACATTGGACGTGACGTTTGTCCATGGGAAACGTAAAAGAAAATTAAAGCTCTAGAGCTTAAAAATGAGTATAAACTAGGAAGTATCAAAGAGGAAACAAGTGGTTAGTGTCATGTGATATCTTCATACTTACCACATAGGTGATCCAAGAAAAATACTAAAGCGCTGAAGCATCTTTGCTTGTAAAACCTGAAGAGAAGTGTTTACAACAATAGGATAAATTGGCCTATTGGCTGAAAAGGCTGAAAAAAATTTTATGCCCAAAAAATATAGACCAAATTTTTGAAAATTTGGAAATGTAGCCAATTCACATTGGTATATAAGGAGTTTATTATTGATATACAAGAGATTTATTATTAAAAATTTGAAAGTTTACAAGAGATTTATCATTGATATGCAATAGTATATCATTGACAAATAATAAATCAGTCATAATGCAAAATATAATAAATGTTGAGCTATTTGCTTGTTTTGGTCCTATAATATAGGTTATATCTGCAAAAGTTCTTTTAAAATATGTTGAAAGTATGAGGCAGAGTTCTTTATCAAAGGCACATTAAGGTTCTGTAATTTTGTTTTTTGTTCGTAGTGGACAATGTTACATCCTCGTCATGTGATGGCATCCACATAAATCAACATTATTTAATCTCTATACTTTCATCATTTAGCTGGATAACTCGAAGCTTGATTTGATCTTATGGCTTTTTCTTAACTAACACAGGTGGGTAAACATCTAAAAGTTCTAACGAAGCATCCAAGAAAGAAAATCCGGGCTTTTGCTATTGACCTGATTGAGATATGGAAAGACATTATTATCAAGGAAACAAGCAAAAATAAGAATGGGAGCTTACATAATAATGTTGAGTTGGCAAATGGGGAGAAAGCTAAAGTTGAGAAGGTTCAGAAGACTCATTCGGTAAAGGTTGAGAAGGTTTCAAAAGCTGACACTGTCAAGATTGAGAAAACTGATAGGAATGGGACATCAAGCTCTGAAAATGTAAAGAAGGAACAATTTTCAGATGTCAGAAGTGAGAAAGCTGTTTCTCCGGCAAATGTTAAGGTAGAAAAAATGGCCAAGGATGAGAAGCAACCTTCTGGAGTGAAGAGGGCATCCTCAAGCCCTGCTGCTCCACCAAAGCTGAAAACTATGATTAAATCGAATGATGTGATGCGAGACAAAATAAGGGAAATTCTGCAAGAGGCATTCTCTAAGGTTTCTGGAGAGGCTGATGAAACAATCATGGATCAAGTAAATGCATGTGACCCTATTCGGGTTGCTGTTACAGTGGAGTCTGTACTATTTGAGAAATGGGGTCCTTCTAACGGGGCTCAAAAAGTCAAGTATAGGTCCTTGATGTTTAACCTCAAGGATCCAAACAACCCAGATTTCCGGAGAAGAGTTCTGCTTGGAGAATTTGCGCCAGAGCGACTCATCAACATGAGCACGCAAGACATGGCTAGCGATCAAAGGAAGCAGGAGAATGAGAAACTCAAACAGAAAGCTTTATTTGAGTGTGAGCGTGGACAACAACCAAAAGCCACGACCGATCAATTCAAGTGTGGTAAATGCGGTCAAAGAAAGTGCACCTATTACCAAATGCAGACCCGTAGTGCTGATGAACCTATGACAACCTATGTTACGTGCGTTTCATGCAATAACCGGTGGAAGTTCTGTTAGGGTAGTTAGTCTAGTGTCTCTCAATGGAGAGCTATTGTCATGATTTGTTATTAATTGGCATCATTTAGAGGTATAAAAGTGCGAGTTTCAGGGTTTTTTACTTCAGCCGTGTCAAATTTTATACTCGAAACTATAACATGTTTTATTATGCTCCTATATGTATTTTTATTAGTTTATCTACTTAGAAGTGGACTTTCTAATTCATTAACATTTGTTTTCCATCAATTCGTGGCCGATGCATTTGGTAACATTTGACAAGTCCTGCTGAATAATCAGATTCCAAGGGCCTGGAACTTTGTACAAGTGTTTGTTTGGCAGACCAAGGACTAGTTATATGTCAAATTTGCTTCCCTGGTGTAATTCATCCGATTCTACACTCTCAAATGCACACCAACTTACCGTCATCATTTGGAAAACCTGAATGTCATGAGTTCCGCATTTTTATAGGTAGTGTGAAATTTATAAATTTAAAAATTTTTTTCATCCAATAGGTTAATTTTTTAGATGAATTCTCTTTTTAGATTTGTGCTTGTTTCATTGAATTACTCATTTAGTTAGTAGGAATTCAATTGATTTGAGTTCTCAATCTCATGCTGGCAATCTTTTTATAAATTTGAAAGGAGACATGATTTTGCAAAAACTCGTTAAGAATATGGATTTCACGCTTTCAAATGAGGAGCTAATAAATATGCCAATCAAGTCAAAGAATGTGCTTATGATATATGGAAGGATAATTTTATTTTTATATTTTCAATGACCCACTTTTGCCTTGCAAAAGATTTTGAGGGAACTAGACAAATAGAGTACATGTTCTTCTTTGTTTATCCTTTTTTCCCTTAAAAATGTGTGGGAAATTCATCATGAAATCTCATAGAAACATTTAAAATACTCAAAAATCTCAAGAAATCACTAAATATTAGTTAGGTTTTAACGACTTGGACGTGAATAAGTTTTTTTTTTTTTTTTGTAAATTGACTAAAATGTCCCTATTTGAAAAAAAGAATTGCGCTCAAACGAACTCTTGGAACCCCACCTTCTTATTGTTCTTATGCCTTGTGCCTTCTTTTCCCAGCCTTTTACACATTCATAATTCATCGCCACTGTAATCTAGTGAAACGGATGCCAGGGAATTCGAGTTTACTTGAACACTCCGTCCGACATCGGAGACACACGGAGGAGGAAGGTGGCGAGCTTGTCTCAGCCGGAGATGTTAACCGAAATATCACTGGTGGCTAGTGGCCTCCAAAGGTGTGACTAAGGCTTTGCTCGAGATAAGGTCTCGCATGGATGCTGCTTTCAGGTAAAGAAATGATCCTTTTGTGGCATGTTGTAGTTAATTCCAGTTGATTATGAAAAGTAAAAGAAGCACGAGTCCTAAAAGAAAGACCCGATTTTTGTAAGCGGGTAAAGATATAAAGGTTTGTAGCACTACTAATTGACATTTGACATTTAAGTAAATAAGCAGGTATTAAATCTTGATTAATTAAAATGAGGTTAGGTACTGAGATGTAAGTAATCGTCATAATTGAGAAAGTGTTTGCTGAGGCAGGGGCAAGACCTAGGTATAGCTTGGTGTATAGTGTAACATTGGACTGTTCCGAATGGAGAGGTGTGCCAGAGAATTTATTATTGATTGCTTGTTATATTTGGGGGATTAAACTAGCAAAGCAAAGAGTAGCTAGGTAGGTGTACATAGTGAAGCAAAGTCCACCTTTGGGAACAAGTTTCCAGGTAGTTATTTTCCATTCGTTGCTTCCTGTTCGATAAAAGTCCCCAGAGAATGTTGCAACATCTCAACCTCTTAAAAATTATGGTTTGACTTTTACGAGAATGCTTCTTGTATTGTATGGTTTTTACATATCTGTCTATTCAAATTCATATACACATATATAGTTTTGCACTCTTCGAGTTTATTTTGTGAAATGTGAATTGTAACGTAATTTTCCTTTTGAACCTACTCGGTTACTGATTTTCCGCTTTCTTTTGCATTAGAAGCATTGTCTTTTTTCTCTGAAGACCGTTGTCGAATTCCAGTTTTCGCACTGATTGTTACTCTTTTAAATTGATCTATTTTTTGTAATGGTTGAGAGTTTTTAATTAAATGTAATGATTATTTTGGAACTGTTCAGGAGATTAGGAAAAACCAGAAGAAGCCTTAGAGTTCTAAAACATGTCCTTATTTTCAACAGCTGAATCCTCTGTATAATAGTGAAAAGCCTAATGAGAAACTGAAGGATTCATCCGGTTCTGATAAGGATCAATTAAAGCCTGAGGAGCTACTAATGCATATAATGGAGGGTCAGTTTCAGTCCTCATTAGAGGATGCTGATTGAGGAGGAGGATCAGAATAATGGAGGAAGTGGGGTTACCTTTTGTGGGGTGTGCTAGGAACTTTTTTTCGATAAAAATGCTGGGAACTTTCTGGACTCATTCATTTTGTATAGAACATTTTGGGAAATTCTAATATATGTGATTACGAGAATGTTTTAATTGTTAGTAATAATTATATCTTTATCACGTATTGACAAGTAGTTAATAGTGATTGACAAGTTGCCAGTCGTTATTGGCAAGTTCTCTATACCATTTGTACGTGTAAAAATTTATTAGGTGAATGATAATATGGTAAAGAGTCATGACAAGTTAGTCGTTAAATATCGACAAGTGCTAATTTATTAGATGAAATAATTTCTTTTAAAACTACACAAGTTATAAAAATAATTTATTGACAATGAGTATTGTTATTTTTATTTGCCATATTGTCAATGGCTGCTAATAAATTGTCACTTGTCACAGGTAGGGACAAATCTAGAAATGAACACATGGGAGCAAAATAAAAACTACTTAAAATATGAGGGTTTAATACTAATTTTTACAAATTTTACAAGCAAAATAAAAAAATTTCAAAAATTTCCAAAGGACCAATCAAATTGTTGGGGCTTCCCCATCCTCCCTATATATGTCCCTGGCTCACTTGTCATCAGCCTTCACCATATGGTTAATGATCATTGTCAGGTTGTTAATAAAGTATTTTATAACTTGTTCAATTTTAAAGAAAATCATTGCACCTAATCAATTATCAACTGCCATTGGCTGATGCTTTGTAACATCTTAATTTTTAGTTATAGATTAATTGTGAAAATTGAGGTTTTGATTGAGGAAATATGTATGATTAGGTTTGATATTATTTTGAGGTTTAATTTAAAGAATAAACTATAATTGAGGTTATTTTAGTTTAACAATGCAATTGGGTATATAACTATGACTTAAATTGAGCCTAGGATGATAGAGTAGGGTTAATTAGGGTTTAAAATAGGTTTTAGGCCGGATTTAGCCTAACAAGTGTGGGCTTAAGTGAGAGGGCAGTTTTTGTGCCATACACCTTGGCGTATGGGGTGTCTACCACAACGCACAACCAAAAAAAATTTAAACCATCATTCTATCATTTGACAAAACAAATGAGGGACAAGTGGTGAGATTTACGTGCAAAAATTAAGGGGCTCTATTAGGGCATTCAGTTCCTACAGGTTGAAGCTTGGTTTTGGTGCATTAAAGGCTTGAGGTAACCTTCCTAACTTAGCTTCTACCTCATACTCTTTATTTCTAGCTAGATTATGCAATGGGTGAGCTAAGGTTTTCATTTTTTGGGTACTCAGCCATTAGGTTTGAATCATATAAGTGTTTTAAAGCTATAAAGTGTAGTTTTAGTTGTTATAATATTGTTTATGATGATAGGGGTATGGAATCCAAAACCCTAAGTTTGGTAGACGAATTTTGATGAAGATTAGGTTGTTGTTGAGTTAAATATGAATGATATAAGTATAATAATGAGGATTACGAGTGCATTTAAAGGATTAAATGGAAGTGACAACTTTAGGTTAATTAGATTAATTAACCTAACTCTAGGTTTATGGTATAATCAATGTGTAAACACTTTGATTAGTCATGATTAGCAATTTTATTTGCAATAATTAGTGCTATATTGCTTGTAGATTGTGAAATTGACATTGTTAGTGGTGATGGTGCACTTGTGCGGGGAGCTATTGTAATAAGGAGCAAAGATAATCAATATTAATGTGTGATTTTATGTGTTTTGTAATTAGTGCTATGTGTTTTTTTGATGTGTTTGGGAAATTTAATTGTGTTTGGAAAGCATGTTTGGTGTTTGAAATTGCTCAAATTGGATGCTTGTATTAGAATTTTACTCGTTTAAAATTTAGAATTTTCTATTTGCTATCAAGCGTTGTGCGCTGCCGTGCATGGAACAAAGAGGGGGTTCCTTCTCTATGCCCTGCTCCCTCACGCATGTTGCATACGCCGTAGCACATGGTGCACCTTTGACAGAAATGCCATTGTCTTTCTAATTTTTGAAATGGCCCCTTTTAACCTTTTTATCTCTTTTTAAGTTCACTTATGGACAAATAAGCCTCTGAAAACCATGCTTCACTTTTAATTATTCCTCTTCATCATTTTATTGATTTTAAACTATTGGTTTTCAACAGGATCCCATTAGGTACAAACTAATCAACTTAGTATTCCATTTATTACTCCTTATTTATATTACTTGCTTCTAAATTTTCCATGGTAAGTATATTTTGATATGTTCAATCTTTTCTACCATGGTAATCCAATTTAAGAAATGTTTTTATATAAAAAAGACTTTCTCTACCATGATAAAGTTTCATAAAATGATTTTGATCTTTACTTATCATGGTAACATCTTTTCTACTATGGTAAAATTTAAAAATAATATCTAAAGCTCTTTCTACTATGATAAAACTTTATTTACCATGGTAGTGTTTTGTAAAAATTAAGTTTTCTCTTTATTATTATGATATATACTTTTCTATCATGGTAATTATTTAATAATAAAGGTTTAATTATTTAATAATATTTTCAAGAAAAATATATACAAATTTTAAGAGTTTTACATGCCTCACTTGTCTGGCTTCTGTCCTATGGTCAATATCTGTTGTCAAGTTGTTATTGGTGTCTAATAACTTGTTTAGTTTTAAAAAAAACTATTGCACCTAATTAATTTTCACTTGTCATTAAACGATACCTTACCTGTCATTAGCTTGTACCATGTGGTTAATAAACAATGTCAACTGTCAATAGAATATCCTGTATTTTTAGTTTAATATGAGATTTTATTGCCTCATAAATTGTTACATGTATCTTATGGCCACTTGTCAACATATGATAAACAAGTAAATACATAATTACCATTCAAATTTCAAAGAAACTTATAATCATAATTCTTATTGACATTTACAAAGTGAATTATACAAAATGAACTAACATGTCACAAAAATCCATACATGATTATCAATCAAGTTTTTATCTTAAAGTCAATCCATGACTCAACTAGCCCTTCTCTATTTTATCTTGCTTTCTTGGGATCCTGCTAAGAGGTAAAAGAAACTTTGTTCTCCTTTACATTGTTATAATGATTCAATATCCACCACAAGCATTCAACATTCTTCATGCGGATGTCTTCTGTCACCACAAATCATTCTTAAAGACACACAGCACCTTAAAATCACCACACCTAATAATCAAATTTGTCTATCAAACAAGCTCTATTGAGCAACCTTAGCTCTAAAATGGTTGAGCCGAGCCGAGCCAAACCACACAACAAATATTAAAAAGAATTTCTTTTTCCATATAGGTAGGCTCTAATTCATAATCCTACCATTTTGAAGAGAAAGCATGCTTACTGAATATAAATATACAACCATTATTAGCATTTCCTTGATTAAGATAAAGAACATTGATCAAGAACATAATACACATTACACTTGAAGTAGTGAGATAAAAAAGATGGAAAAAAATCCAGAACTCTAAACTATCAAATTTTTCTGACAACTTGCATAAACAATAGCCTCAAATTGCAGTTTGGGGAATACTTTGGCTTAACTTGGTTTCCACAGCACATGATTTCCATGTAAAACTGACTAGTAAAATGAAAAATCCAACTGAGAATAAAATTGGATGAACTAACAGCTGCACTACACATTATTAAACAAAGACTTATTCACGCACAAGTATACATCAACACCTCAAGCAACTTCACTTGAGAATGCCAAGGGGCAGAGGATGCAGATAAATTATATCAACTACAAAAAATTTAGGTGTCACTCCAGTTATCATCATCTTCTCCCGTTCTCCGTCATCACGAGAAAAAACCTGGAAAGATTATCAGTTATGAATTATGATAATAAGTTGGTCATGAAAAAAAAAAATAAATGCTGAGACTTGCAAAGGAAAGGAATTATGAAAATAAACACTACTACACTAACGTAATAAAGATAACTTGTCCTGCAATAATACTTCCAAATGTCAGAAAGTTATACTAACCCCAAAATTCTCCTTTGAAAAATAATACATACATACATACATATATAAATATCTATGGTTATATGCGTACATGCTCTATTATCTTGGTATGATAAACGCCACAAGAGACAAGAGAATTACGATGTTTGGGTATGGGAGAGTCAGTGGGTAGCTACTTAATTCTGGAGTTGATAATTATTTGACAGTTTCTAAATTCCCACAATTTCCTTTCATTTCTTTTAACTAATTCTAATATAATCCCTACAAAATTGGAGCCCAATAAAAATAACAATCATCAGAAATTTCAATTCTCCCTTCGGTGAAGCATGGAGAAGAGAATAGAACAGACTTGTACGAAAAATGACTGTGAGAACGAAGACATGGGCACGAAAATAAAAGGACAAAGAAACGAACAGCGAGAGAAGAAAATGGAGAATCAAATGCCTGGGGTAAGGTGGTGGCGAGATGGCGCAAGAGGATGGCGGATGAAGCCATCGTCGTCACTATCCAAAGCTGCTGTCGCCGTTGTCGTCAACGTTCGAACCCGCCACGAATTAGGAACCAGGACACATGACACCAAGAGACGATCGGTGGGCGAGGAACTTTTGGGAGAGGCAAGCTTTCCGAGTGAGTTTCGTGGGTCTTCTCCAGGGCATACTTGGGCGGGTTTCCAGAGTTCACTCTCTTATGTTTCAAAGTATGGGTATTTTACTAATTCTATCAACAAACTCTCTCAAGTTTCTTGTATCTGACAGCTATTTAACAATTCCATACTCCTCCGTCCTATTTATAAATTATTTTTATCAATTTTATTAATATTAATATAATAAAAATATACAAAATAAAAATAAATAAGATTTTAAACATAACTCTCAAATAAAAAATAAAAAATAAATTAATTATATAATATTATTTTTTTGTTTAGGCTGAAAATTTCAATTTAAAATAAAACAGTCTCATCAACAAGTAATTTATAAAATAAATCAGATCATTTTTTCAAAAAAATGATTAATATATTGAACCTGAGGAGTAAAACCTTTGGTATTTTAAATGTTTGAGTGAGATTTTCAAAATGTTTCCCCCAATCTTTTTTACTTTTTTCTAAAAGAAAATAAAAACCCTTTAAATGGTTGCTCTGGATTTGACTACGGATCAGAAGCCTGCATGGCACCTTTCGAGCCAAGTGAAGTGATAGAGTGACAGGTGGCTGAGTCCATGCGCCCAAGTTCGTTCCTATGACGGCGGCACTTCTTGCTAGCTACAATCTGCATTAATCCAAATTGTCTCCCACAAGGCAGAACCCGAGGCTTGGCATTGTCGTCAAAAATAAAAATACAATTTTAGTGGCTATAAACCTATGACAGAACTTAACTAACTGCACAAATTAATTAAAAATGGTTGAAAAAAAAAAAACAGTCGCAGGTGGTAAAATTCATCGGCCATTCTATATTAATATAAAATATAGAATTTACAACAAATTAAGCCATCTTATTTTATTGAAATTTGAAGTTGACACATCACATGCTTCAGCATGAAAAGGAACGATCTTTATTACACTGATGTCACCTAATTGAAAAAGTGAAAACAAAAATATTCTAATATGTACAGTATAAATTAATTTCTAAATAAAGAAAACTAATTTTCGTTGCATCAATCTACAGAGAAAACCTACAAAATCCCCCACCCCTTTGTGCTTTGCAACTACAAAAGTTAGTTTTTTTTTTTTTTGGCAACCCAAAAAATTAATTTCTAAACAAGGCAGAAACTGCTATTGGTTACACTAATCTACAGGTAAAACTAAATTTTCCCTCGCTACTTTTGTGCTCTGCAACTTCTTCTGCCTCTTAATGCCGCCAGGAAACGAAACTCCTGTAAAGTGCAACGATTCCATCTTTGAAACGAAGAAAAATGCAAGAGAAGTGAATCATGCCCTTTGTTCATTAAGTCTCCTCTCAGCAGCAATAGCGGCGGCCATTGAAGGTGGCAAGTGCCTTAAACTTGCAGCGGAATTTTCATCACTTTCTGATCTCGTTAATGGAGCTGTTGCCAACAAGGTTTCAACATCTTTCAGGGTCAACATAGTCTGGTCTTGATTTTTCGTGTTACCGCTGATGACTGAATGGCTAGCCCTGCTCCTGTTCAGCTTATATATGCTCTCTTCAACTGTGTCTTTCACCTGAAATTGCGCAAGAGAAGGTTAGGACAATTCTTAATGAACGGGTTCGTTCCCAATAAAACTTGGTCCAGAAGCAAGAAAGGTGCAGATGCACTCATTAAGTCCATGATTTTGACATCAAAATAGAGCTAGTTTAACGAGTTTCACCTACAAATGCATTGTCAGAAGATGAAACGAATTATATTTTGAACTTTCATGTAGATACAATTGCTTGAGGCGATTACCCACACTTCAATTTTAGGAAAAAGTATAATCTAATCAATGGAACTGCCGAATAATTCCTGAGCATTCCGACGCAAAAATCACACGGCACACCACTATCATCTCAGCAACTACAGTTCTGAAACATTGATGAAGTGAAAATGAATTTGCTTACTTTATTCATTGATGAAGTGGGTACATACAGAGTACATGAGTAAAGAATAAATTGAATATCTGAAACTAATTAACAAACTAACTAATTTAAGTTACACTAACTAATATATCTAATATTAAGTGTTGAAGCAATTTCGCAGCCCGCCCGCTGGGGGTGGGGTGCAACTTTATACAATTGTAGACTACAGGCTTGAAGCTTATACTTCTTACTCTGACAATGTTCAGTCCTCTAAAGATGTTAATAGCTGATATTGAGTACGGAGAATTAGTTGATCGACAGACACTGATGAATTTCAGTCCTCTACATATACCATTGCTTGCTATGAATACTTCACTACCACTTACAATGAAACGATGAATGAGAGTCTTATTTTTCTGCCCAATTCTATGCACACGACTGATTGCTTGTGCTTCAGCAGCAGGATTGAGTAATGGCTCCACAAGGACCACATGCTGTGCTTCCAGAAGATTGAGGCCATTAGCTCCATGTTGAATCAAAATTAATAAAACCTGAATAAATTTTGATGTCGATTCCTGGGATGTTCCTCTTTCGTCATTTTGCTGCCCTTTAAATTGACTGATGGCAACATGAGATTTTCTGAACATAGAAATTCAAAACCAGAATAGCACGAGCATAAGGAACTTCCTGGAATAGTATGTGGGTAATAGAACGATCAAAAGACAAGTTTCCGTATGTGGAGTAAGTATTTCTATTAAATTTCAAACAATTGCTGAATGCAGCATAAACTTAATGTTTGTTGGCTAAAAAAGGCAAAAGCTCATTTTAGAGAACGTACCTAACAATGTACAAGAATGTCTTATCTTTTCATTTATCAAAATAAAAATACCAGTCAATAATACAGTATCCCTAGTCCCTTCACACTTGGGGTTTCTTTTCCTAATAACATTGAAAATTTCAGTGACTCAGCAATTTTTGACATGGTAAAACAAATATTAATTATTTCCAGTTTATTATTGATCAATCACATGAATATTTTCTTCTTTCCATATCCTGTCAATAATTTCCTTTAAATCTCTTCTCCTAGTCCTGCAAAAACACACAAATATTCAAGTGTGCGTGTGTATACTATCAGGTAGCATATCTGACCTGCCTCCTTTCATCCGAATGTAGGTGATATTATTGACAGCAAAAGCATGTTCCAATACATCAAGAACATCATTCCAGCTAGAAAACACGAGGACTTTTGCTTTAGGGTCTGTAGACTTGATCCACAAGATTCTTTTAGTGACTGCTTCAATCTTTAAAACACCCAAGCCAAGGAAGAGTAGAGAAATAGACGTTAGATAAAACCAACATAAATTAATTATGCGTGCAAGTGTTTTGAGGGGCAAGGTAAAAGAATACACATTATATAAAAACAATAAGCCCACACGCGTCCTATTTGAATATGAAAATTACATGGATGACAAGCTGCAGGATATGATATGAATTTCATTACTCATCCTATAAGAAATACTGTCTAAAATCAAATCATCAAAAAAAAAAAAAATAGAAGTCTTTTTTTCCGAGAATAATCTTGAAATTTCATCCTTACCACAAGTGGTAATTAGATTGTATTTCATTAACAGCCATAAGAAAGAAGTTTCCACCATTCACCTCTTTAGGATGAAACTGAAATTCATTCCTTTGATCAAACATAATGTTGTTACACATACATCTTATCTCGATCTAAATTTAAAATTTTTATCGACATGAAATTAAAATTGAAAGGTTAGGCATATGAACACATAAAAGAAAAGTCCTGGAATTTGTATACGCTTTGTTCAAAGACAATCTCAATTTTCAAATGTTAGTCTTCTATACACACTAGTTTATTTAGTATATAGAAATATGTGACAGCAAATAACAAGTCAATGAGACACCAGATACACATTTGAAATTATAAACATGCAAGCACCGAAGAAAGATGCTGCAAGTAGATGCCCGCAGTAGAATCGAGAGTGCATGGTTAGCGCATGTCTGAGGCTGTTGGTTAGCGTATGCCCGTTGATTGAGGCACGTGATACACCACCTTTTTAGTTAGCATGGCATTATGATTAATCTGTCTCTTGCTAGCACGTTAAAATTAGTAATTCCGTTCAGGCTTGTATGGTTCTTAGTGTTTGAGTTATATTTAATCTTTTATTTGTATTTAGATTTTCCCAATATTTTTGGTTTACGATTGGATAGCTTTGGTTTGAATTTTAGCTATTTTTGTGGGACTTGAATGTTGGCACAGAGTTGGTTCATTTCTTTAAAATTGTACACATTCATTCTTCCTAGGGCATTGAAATCTCTGAAGACCTCCAAAGGGAAACAATCTAGATTAGTTGTTAAATAAAAATACCTTAGTTCCGTAGGAACCTTTAACGCTGATGGATGATTCACATTTCTCACTGTTGTCAACATTCTGCAGCACAGAAGTTTTGAAAGATTCATGCTGTCTATCAACAGCATATGCAATGTTACCAAAATCAGTGTGCTGTCGACATGTTGGACACATAACCCATTTATGAAACTTGCTATTTTGGAGCCTTTGCTCTGTCATAGCAAATAAACCTGTAGAAGATAGAAGCATGGTTAAGTTTGAAATATTTATGATGCTTATTAGAGGCAAAAAAAAGCTAAACTTAAGGCTATCAAGCAAAGCAGAACAAAGGTAACAACATAAAAGTCAGTACTTTTGCATTGTTTCAATTCACAGAAAAACATGTAAAAATAAATGATACTTCTACATATCTGCTTGCAAAAAGTTCATTAACAAGTGAACAAGAGAGGTTTCCTATGTTATGCAAACACGATGACCACAGAATTTCAACACAGAAGGATCACGCAGGCATCTGCAATTGGAAATGAGTAAAATATGATATTATAAAGTTTGGTCATTAAGTAATTACATTTACAACATGTGACATGCCCACACTGAAAAACCATTTTCTGGCTGCCCAGCTTTTCTTGGCAAACTGGGCATGAATCCTCATCAGCTTTAGATGCAGGCATGCATTTCTCTTCTGTGAAATTTGACATTGCAGTAGCCACCTGAGTAAATGAAGAACTTTCTGCATGCTCCAATGGCCGTTGTTTCAATTGTACCAAACCCTGAAAAAAATATTCAATTTAGGTTAAATTTCTGGGGGGGGGGAAGCATAAGGATTAGCAAATGATGACCAGCTATTTTTACAGGTTGATTAGCAAATGACAAAGCCAGAAACTTTAGAGAAATCTCCTTTCTTATTAGGAAGACAGATCTACATAGGATAAGTAGTAGCAATTCTACTAATCAGGCCCCAGATACTTTAGACTCATCTTTACGATGGCCTCTACTAATAATGCAAAACACACACACACACACACGCAAAACTGAGAACTTAAATAGGAAATAAAGTTTTCCATAAGTGACTTCCATCTGACCATTCATAAGATCAAGTAATGAAAATATTTAGTCAAAGAAGATATCCATTAGAATGAAAGAATATGTAGCTAGGCATCAACAGAAGAAATTGTAAGGATTTTGCTCCATACCTTTAAGTAGCGAAGTTTTCCTTTTACTTGTGACAATGAGGCCAAAGACAAAAACTTATCATGGGAAAAGTTTGAACTTGCTGCACATAATTCATTTTCACCTAAAGCATCAAGAGACTTGTCATTTTCATTTGCCTTTAGGTGCAACCGGGAAACTGCCATCTTAATTTCATCATGGGCACGCAGATATTGAGCTTGGGCTAAAGCCAAAGACCTTGCATGGCCAAACTCCTTTCGCATACCCTTGAAGACCATAGAGCAAATGACCAGATTTCAGTGAATTCAAGATGCCAGTATAAATAGAGTCAACTAAGTATCATCATTCTTCTGATTCTTAGGGGCGGGGGGATGAGGAGGTATCATGTCTTGGGTGGAGAGAGGCAGGGAGAATAATTTTTGCAGAAATAATTTATCCTAGTGGAATTTGGTGAGGCAATTCAGCTATAAATATGTGTAGCAGATGCTCTTACTATACCTCAAAAATATGTAAATGTTTGGTGGCTGTTGAAACACTATCCTTTCCCAACCGAGCTTTGCAATAGGTCTTTAACACACCAAGAATAACTTCCAATTGAGATGCTGATCTTGAAACCTAACAACCCAGCAATTCAATATGAATGGTCAGAAAAATTGTGCCAAAAATATATGAAGTACCAACCTGATCGTAAAAAACTGAGAAATTATAATGTCATCATTTATGTTCCAAGGCGACTCTAATTTAACAGAGTGAAAGTGTCTACACGTTGAACCTAAATATGAAATGGCAAAGAATATGGGCAGTTGTGAGGTTTACTTGTATGTTTTTCTCTCGGGAAGACTTCAAAGATTTTACATGGTATGGAGACGTTGAATAATTAAAAAAAGTCAAATGAAATAGCTGACATCATGCACTGGAGATGCAAAGTATAATATTGAATATATATCCATGTCTGGCTAACACACCAAATCAGAATTTAAAAACACAAGGTTTGCTAAATCATCTGATATATAGCCAAGGAAAAAGTGGACAGAAGTCAAAGAGAATAAAGAATAAAAAATTTGCTTAGATTACCGCATTGCAACAGTTAACAAGAAAACCCCAAATATTACTTATCAACTGAAAGAGCTTGTGATTGAAAATTACAAGTTACAACTATTATTAACAACGGAGCAAATGCCTTTATCAACGTCCATAATGTTGAACTTTTTCTATTTTCTAGTCATTGTTTATCTTGTTGCTGTACAATTCAGGACTCTGTCTAGCAAATCAATAAAGAAAAGGATTCTGCCCCTGACCAACTGACAAAAAGTAAGAGAGGGGGGAATAAGCATTGTGCTCATGAAAGCCAAAAGCTTGCCAGATCCATTATATTGAGGAATGTATTGAGTTAAATCATTTAAAAAGCAACTAACCACAACTCTTTCTCCAACATTTCTTTTTCTTGATTCTTCATAGCCAATATCAGATGTTTTTGAAATGTGATTAGATTGTGATAGCTTTGAAAGGAAACGATTCAGTGCAAAATTTTTCTTCTGCAGATCCACTGCCTCCTCAGCAGATGAAATTATTCCTCCACGTTCATTCTTTAGAACAAAGAGCCTTGCTTCATAATCCTGAATAATAAAATCAATTGTGAGGGTATATCACATGTCTTGTCCATACGAGGAATCAAATCAACAGTCAAACTCAATAGTAAACCTGAAACAATTCATCAAGTTCACACAAAATGCATGGCGGACCATCAGAATGAGGTTGGCAATTTCGACATTTACCCACACGTTCAATGTCCTCTTCTTTTGGTTTGTCCATAGTCTGATCAATTTCCAAAATTCGATCAAATAGCACATTCCTAGAAGCTTCTAATTGATCCAAACTTGTCTGGATTTGATACTTCAGAGAGTGTATGCTCCGGAAACTGAACCAAAAGTGATACTCAGTCAGTGTGTATATAATTAATTTTACAAGATTGTTATTCATCAAAATCTAAGAAAATTTTCATATCTCATTTTGCAAAAACAGATCACTTCTGAATGCCATTTTAAATGGTTAACAGTAAAGTTAAATTCTAATACAGATGGCACTCCAAGATTACAACAGCTTACCATCCTTGACTCAGCGAAGTATATCCTACAACCTCTACTCAACGTACATTGATCAGGCTAATCAGGAGACTAGAATGGTTAAGGAGCATTTTGCAGATTGAAGGACATGAATCTTTCTAGCTAAAAGAAAGACATTTTATTGTTTGGCCAATGCATGAGAAGGGAAAAAAAATAAATCTTTTTCTATATCCCCAAAACCAGAATTCAACTTGGCTTTGAATAAAGCTTGTAGAGGGAGAGGGGCAGAAAGAAAGTACATTTAGTGAAATGGTCATGGAAAGTTGTGATAAAAACTAGAATGATGTTCTCGTTGGAGATGATGCAAGATTAGTACAGGATGAATGAGGATGCCACAACTGCATTGTGGTTTAGCAGTAAAAGCTCGGTGCACAGGATTTGGTGGTCTGGAGGTCATAGGCTTGAGTACCAAGGGAAAAGAGACTTACGCCCACCACTAGCTTGTGACACTAATCCACTATGCCTCAGTTGTGGGCGGCCAATGTATGGTTGGACCACCTCAAGGGAAGGCCAACCTTATTGCTAGGCCCCAGAGGAATTAGCCACACAGCTAGACGTTCCATCATGGATATTGACTAAAATAGTAACACACAGGGATTGCCTCCAAGGCCAATAGCCCCAAAAAGCTTATTTAGTTTAGCAGTCTATATCTCCCTTGCTTTTTATACAGCACAGTAATTATATTTTTTTTTATTCTTTGATACGTCATCTAAGTATTTTGACTTTCTCACTTTTTATTTTTGATTATGCTATTCTCTCTCTTTTTTTCATTTTTCTTTCAAATAAGTCACATTTCCTAAGTTTGTATTTATCACGCTCGTTGCACAGGAAAGAAAATCCAGTAAAAAAGAAAAGTAAAGGTGCATAGTTGGTTTTGAGCTGGGAACACAGCTTGACCTAGGATGTGTTGTGCTCCACAATCCCTCTAGCATTATATTTGAACTTACATGATTAAAGACGGATCCAGATATGCTATTAACGTTCTTTCTGTATTTTCAATGGTTAACGACTTTTATATTGATTTCAGATATTTGATAAAACATAATTTAAAAATGGAGAGATACACATCATTTTAAAACAGCAATGATTAACAGTTATGCAAATCGCAAAGATGAGGCATCACTGACCGAGCAGTAACTCTTGGTGGCTTTGAATTGTTCAAAGTTCCTGCAATTGCTTCTTCAATCTTCCTAAGCAACTCATCGGAAAAATCCTTGTTCTGTTCAGCATGATGAAGTGCTTCTAACCACCAAATTGTGGGCTCATTTGTACTCTCACTATATGCATTGCAGACCTACCAAAAAGATCAAATGATATAAGAGGCACGTAGAAATATCTGCTAAGCATAATAAGCCCATGAATTTTCACCCTGATTATAGAAGTACAATATCATAGAAGACAGCACAGTTTCATTTGGTATAACATGATGTCAATCATATAAATTTGCTTGGCATCAAAAATGAAGCTAGGTACATGGCATATCTTATTCATTCCTTTTCAGCGCAAAGAAAATGAACATACATGCAAAGTATTCAAGTTTCCAAGGAATAATCTGAAGCAACCAGGTTGTACGTGGTCTTGAAATAAAATGCGCCGGCGTTACTTCAAAGCCACAGAATAACCTCATGCAGAGGTGTCAAGTTCTGTGTACCAAGTCATTCGGGTGTAAGGATGAGCAATATACATAGATCTGGTGGATACTTGTGAAATTTACTTGTTTGGGTCAGAGAAGTATGTAAATCACCCTTCTTTAGCCACATAATGTATATTTGTTGATTTATCTATTTCATCATAATGCCATCCAAATAGCATTCTATGGGCTTTGAGAAATATTAATAGTTGTTTGACACATTTTATTCTTTTTTGAATTTTTAATGGGAACATATTTTATGTAATGAGTATCAACTTGAGAAAAGGTCCTTCGTCTTAACCTTTCCAGGAAAAGGGTCCAAGTTTGCATTCAAGGTTAACTATGCATAAGAAAATGTTTAACCACTAAATATTTAACTGGAGATGGAAGATACAGAAACATACACATACCGTACTCATGATCATCCTAGTCAGATGTTAAAAGGAATTTTGCAGAGATTTAAATGACACAGAAAGTGTCTGAATCAGTTTTATTGTATGCTTGGGTATCTGAGCTCCTGGAGCTCCTAGTAGAGCTTTGGCCTTCCACAGGAATATAAATTTAAAAATAATGATTCCAGACACGACTTACCAAAAGTTCAGTCTTAACAAAAATGAATACTGTTCTAAAGTGATTTAAGTAAATAAATATGAATATATGATTAAAAAAGGTCATAGAGATACCTGCAAATACACTTTCTGAAACTCCTGTTGGACTGCAGATAGCTTTGAACTGAACACAGATAAGTATTTATGTTTCAAATCTTCACATTCTGCTTTCAAAAACTGTAAAGAACTTGTAGATGAATCATTAACTTCCTGGTGCCTCTTTAAGTCATTTTCTGAAAAGCTAGGTGTACTGTTCAATGGTTCTCCAGAAGCCATTTTGAAATATATATCATCAGAGTCATTCCCTTTCTTCTTCTTAACAAAAGAACAATCAACCTCTTCAAGAATATGCTTTTTCGTTGACTTAAGTTGTGAAGTTCTAGAGAACTGCCTTCCTTTGCAGGGGAGCTCAAGTGAAATGTTTGTAGTTAGTGGAAGTATTTCGGCCAGATTATAATGAATGTGAATATTTAACAAAGGATCTAGGCGGAAATCTTCAGAATGGTCTTCGGCTAAAGTCAGTGCTTCAATGTACAGCAATGCTGCTTGAGAAAAATCCTTCTGCATTATGCTTATAGCAGCAAGTCCATTTAAAGCAACAACTGACCTCCTGAGAGCTTCCTCACCTTCTATCTTAGTCTTACTTATAAGGACCTACAGAATTAGATACAAATCAATCGATAGGATCATTGTAAAGAGTCTAATATCTTGTCAAAGAGCTCAACAAGTAACAGACCATCAGTATTTCCTCCATGGTCATCGGGGACTGTTGCAGAGAGCGCAACCCAGAGCTTCCAACCTGGGGGTGACAACAAGCCTGACGAAGCTTCAGCAGAGCATTCAATAACTTCCCAGCCTCTGTGTGAGTTATGAAGGAATCAGAAAAATCATCTGAAGAAACAGAACCTGGAAGCAGCATGAAATATTTCAAGATTAATTATGCCCACAGATTCACATTATTTTCAAATATCTTTTATAAAAGATATCATACAGCATAGCATTAGAACCTGGAACACTTCTATTAAGAATGTCATTTCTCAAACTGTCAATAATTTCATGAACATAGTTAACACAAGTTTCATGTTGCCTTTGGTAAAAGTGCACTTCTACTGGTGAGAGAGAGAGCCAAGTGAGGCATTCCTCCTGAGAAGGAAGCTGCAACTCATCTGCAACATGTTCTTTTGAAGAGCGCCACATGACTTGTTTGAACATTTTATGTGTAAATTCCATAGCTCCAATATCTCCCTTCTGCAAAGGTATCAAGCATTAAGCAATATTGTTAGTCAATAACGCTTGCAATGTACAAGCAGAAGGAGTGGGATTCAATTACAATTAGCAAAAAAATTTAAATTAAATATAAATACCTCATAAGGATCCCGAATAACATCAGCCCACCAACGGTAAATATCAAAAGGACTAGCTTTAAGGAATCGTAATAATCCATGCAAGTCGTCAAGCTTTCGCTGAATGGGGGTTCCCGTAATGCACCAATGATACTTTGCATTGAGCCGCAGTGCCATTTCAGTGGCAGCTGCAGCATTACTCTCCACCATTTGAGCCTCATCCAGGCAAATTCTCCACCAGGATATTCTTGTGAGAAGAGTGGGGACAACTGGGTACCTAAATAAAATATTGCTATAATTACAAAAATGCATATATTGAAAAAAGTTTTTTTCTTTCTGATGCCAACAGATGTAATCAGCCAAAATACTAGCAACTAAGCATCATAAATTCTCTTGTACTCTCTCAATGGCAGATCTGTTAAACTAAAAGTGTATTAGGGTATAAATCTTAGTCCATTTACTAATCAATAACAGAAACATTAAATTGGTAATCAGAGAGGAAGCAGAAGATAAGGAAAAACAAGAGATTAGAAAGAAAAAAAATATCAAAGATAAAGGGAAAACAATAATTAAGTAGAATCAGAAAGTGCATAAAATACAAAAGGGAGAAATATGACACAATTTGCAGCAAACCTTTTTTGAAATCTCAAAAAGTGCCGATCACCTTCATGCCTATCATAATCATGAGACAGATCCTCTTTAAGTACATCGTATGTTGTTAATACAATGTCCGCAGAAGCAAGTTCACTGATATTCATCATAGATGTATTGGTGAAAGATGTGTCTCGCACACCTTCATAAATATACGTTTTCAAGGAGCCTGGACGTGTATGACTGAAAAAGGTATCTAATAGTTAATAGAAGTAAAACTTCTTCATTAAAAGAAAATAAAGAATAATGACAATTCACAAATGATATTTAACAATGGAGATATTGCATGTCTAGAAGACAGATAATTTTTGTCCCCAAAAAGTCAATCTGAACGCATAGTTTATAACATGTTCCATCCCTCTTGGCCACTAACCAAATCACAGATCCTACATGACTGAAAGCATGTTGCTCTATACCAAATTACACTAGAAATTAAGATTTACTCAAACATTTTAACAATTGAACATGATATATTTATAGAGAAAACACATTCACCCAAGTCTATCCCATATTGCAACAGCCTTTCTTCATGGTTGCTATTAAGTGAAGGGCTCGGGACACCATGAGGTATGGTAAGCACACAATCATCAAATAAGATGATTAAAGAGCAGATAGGCACCCAAGTGAGTTGGGGAACCCTCTTCTAAAAGCTAACTATTGAGATGGGAGTACCAACCCACTTAAATGCCTGAATAAAGTATCTTATATAACAGGCGTAGGCATCTCATTGGGCCTCATTTGGTAATGGAATGGAATGGAATGAAAATAATGACTTTTTAGATTTAAAAAAAAAAAGTCTTTTATGTCCTTGAATAAAAAAACTAATACAAAACATACAGTTATTGTAAAGTAATGATAACATGGGCGTAATAGAGATTGCATTTTTTGAATTTCATGTAATGAAATTCCATTCCATTTCCATTAAGGTAACCAAACAGGGCCTTAGTCTCCATCAAGAGTAACATTCATAATAGGAGTCACGTATACAATTTATCTTCCTTCTATTCTTTATAAGTGAAAAGCGCTACAGATAAATTTACATGATTATGCAGTTCAACAACAAACCCAACTTGGTTGCGCCTGTGGAATCTAAAACATGGTTTTCTGCTTGCTCCAGCTAATAATTGCTCCTCACAAAAAGTAAATTCTTTAGAATTTTTTATCCTTTGCTGTTACAAGCAATTTATTTTATATTTCATATAATTGTCTAGGCTCTAGTGCTCTTGTTTAATGACATTGCACATTACTTAAATGAACAATTGAACAAGCATTCCGAGAAGAATCCAAGATTCATGATTAAGTAGGAACAAATTATACCGGATAATTTCATCATGCCACTGGGACAAAATAGGAGCTGGACAAACAATAAGAGTGGCACCAGAAGCAATAGGAGATTCAGTAGCTTGTATTAGTTCTGAGCATATTTGGCATACATAATCCCCATCCCTTACAGCTATGGTGGTTTTAAATTTCTTGCTTTCAGATCCCTCTTTTGATTTCAGTGATTTTCCTTTGGGAGAATAACCAACACAATCTGCATGTTGCCAAGCATCACAAATGTCACACTGAACCCATAGACCCTTATATTTGAGACTTTCACTCACAGCTCCACATGTACACTCCACACGATCTCTTTTGAGTCTTTTAAAATTCACCTTATGATCCTCATTAACCTGCACCTTTGAGTCAACAAGAATGTCACTTTCAGATGCTGATCTCTGATGAGCAAAGATGCAAGCAAGTAGTTCAACAGTTTTGCCCAAACCCATTTCATCTGTTGCATAAAAAGAGAAGAGTTTCAGTTGCCTTAAAAAAATGGAAATATGTATCACCCAACAGCTAGCCAGAGTATCACTGCAAACCATCAACAAATTTTACCATTCAAACCTTGTAGGCTTTGATGCCATGAAGAAAGACAAGAGAAATGATGTTGTGATTTCTTAATTCTTCAGAATGGAAGAAGATCTAAATATATACATATAGGAGATTCCACACAACAAGTCTGCCAGTGAATCAATGAATTAAGCAAGCATAAAGGGGACAAATTAAATCTAGGGAAGAGGGAAGAAAAGGAAATTACAGAACTGATTTAAAAAAAAAAAAAAACACGTGCTTCACATAAAACATGGTCAATTAGACCACAAGCAAGAGGATCACATTTGGAATTAAAGAAATAAATGTGGAGATCAGAGTCAAGTTTTAGCAAATAGCAAAGACAGGATTTAAGATCCACCGGCAGCAGCATAAAATCAGAAGGTTAATTTTGATATTGCAGCCCCTAGGTTCCAGATAAATTTGTCGTAAAATAAATTGAATTGAAAACAGTCGAATCATTACAATTGTTGGTAGTGATGGACCATGGAGCAGCCTGCAGAGAATATATAATTCTCCACAAGATCTTTGGTTACCATTTCACCAGAATTTGCATGCTAATTTGTTTAGATATATAAAAAGCATAGAATAATTGACGGGATTTCAGAATCACTGGAAGCAGGATAACATCAGTAGGTTAATGTTGATGTTGCAGCCTCCAAGTTCCGGACGTCATTTATCATGACATAAATTTAATTGGAAGCACTTTGATCATCGAAATTTCTGATTGGAATGGAACACTACTTCAGAGTAGTCTGATTCATTACCACAATAATATCTTGACCACCTTTTATAGTTAAAATCTTACGAAAATTCACATGATTACTAGAGAAAATAACTGACATATGCAGCATAGCTTGGGACATACCTGCAAGAATGCCTCCAACCACACAAGGTGCATGAGTCTCTGGGTACAATGAAATATTTCCACTGAAGCCACATATAAATCAAATTAGCATTCAGGGAGGAAAGAAATGATAAGGCTGTGTAGGCAAACACACTCAAATCACCAAGATTTGAATTATGTGATAAATAGGGTCACAATTATTCTGAAACCAAGTCAAGAAATCATACCTGAATGGATTAAAGAACATTTTAGAGCTCATGTCAATAAAATCCACGGGCACACACAAAGGAGAATGAAAATGACTTCTCTCTCTTTCCCCCTGACCTCCAGCTCTTTTTTTCTCTCTCTCTACCATCCAAAAAGCTGCACGCCTTTGATATGGTCTCAATTCAGGAAGTAAGTCAGGTATGTCTTCCTGAAGCATTGGTTCTGATCTGCTCAAACAAAATCCAAAAAAAAAAAATCATGTGTTAGATTGAAACATGAAAATTAAAGTACTTTGCTCCATCAACATAATTATCATTATTGTTAGTTTGTTGCCATCAAATAAAGATCAAAGCAAAAGAAAATGCTAGACTTACTTTGAAGGCCTAATGGCTTCATAGAAACCTGCTGGGTTAAAGTTCACATGTTTCTGGGTATAGCGAGTATCATCCCTGATCTCAGTCTGTGGATCAACTTCCACTTTCATATAGCAACCCACCCCATATCTAACCTCGGACGTCATAATTTCAGGGCGTAGCCAAGACATGACATTCATCATACTCTTCTTCCATAGTTGTCTGGAACTGTCTAGAAGTGATTCACATGCATCAAAGGCACCCTTTAGTATCTCAACCCTTAATCTAAGGGAGGGCATGTCTTCAGAAAATCTACTCCCAAGAACTGGCCTCAATGTAAGAAATTTCAAACTTGCCAAGTGAATAAGACCAGAGACACCTTCATCAGGTCCATCAAAAACCCCAGATAACAGCACCGTACATGTTTCCCCATGATCCATTACTCTTTTTACAAACTCTAGATGAATATCAGAAGAAGCCAATATAGGCCAATGGCCTAGTTTAATTCGACCAAGGATCTGATTGGCATTAAACACCTGAAATCTTAGAGAATGTTGGAAATCCTGATAAAAGTCATCGGAAAGTTCAAAACCCGAAAAACCTTCTCTCATCTTCAAATCAGTTAGAACAACTTCAGAAATATCAAGGTGTTCGTTTGAGAACCAACCGGACCTATCAACTTCCACAAAGTAGGGATTGTGAACTTCACCAAAATCCTCCCTCGCTTGTCCCCCAGTTTCCAGCACTTTCTGTTTATCCAATTCTGTTGCAACAGTTGCCTGTGTTTCTAGTACTATCCCGCCAGATCGATGGGGTCTACTTTGTTTTCGTCTGCCCATACTTGTCACTACTGGCAGAAGAAAGCAAGATCAACTTATCTCTGTTTTTGTGCGTGAATTAACATGAACCAAAAGAACTTAAATTTGACAAGTTGGACTTCCCGACTCAAATGCCACAAGTGCGAAACCAAAGGGAAAATAGCATATGACAACAACTAGAGCAACATAATCAAACATGAATTAAAACGGTAAGGGGTTGAACGGCAGAAGCACCAAATAAATTCAGCTGGTCAATGAATAAAAATCAACAGACTTGACTGAATTTAACTGAAATGAATCATGGAAAGGGACCGAAAACGTAGAATGGAAGATACAGCGCAATAGTCGGCAAGCAGAAGAACAACTGGCATTCACCTTCTCTTGGGTTCAAGGGTTAATACCCCGATGGATAAGCTCAACCAAAGCAAGAAAATTTCCGGCCTCATTGAAAACTCTCACAAAAATTCAGAAACCAAAACACAAAAGTATTTCGTTCGCGAGTCTTGTGAATTGAGAGGAAAATAATTTTCAATTATGAACCTGAAGATACGAAACTGACTGAACAGAACAGGAACCCAGGAAACGAGCGTGCCGCTGGAGCTCTCGTCTCGCGCGAGTTTGCGAAAATCACCAACAGCTTGGAGAACGTTGCCGAGATGGACAGATGCAATGGTTAGAATTTTTTATTTTTTATATGCAAGCGTAAACGGCACTTTCGAATTTCGATAACTAAATAACAAGGTTTTTTTTTGAGTAAAAAAAATAACAAGTTTTTTTAAAAAAAGAAAAGAGGGGATTGCAACGCACGAATCATGGCCAATATATATTTGCATAAATTGCAAGATAAACACATTTTGAATGTTATTTACAAGTTTTTTGTTTTAAACATTATTTAGATGGTTTATAAATTTTCTCAAAAAAAAACCAGGTGAACTATATAAAATGAATATAATTTTTTATTAATAAATACATTTTAAATATTATTTGCAAATATTGTGTTGTGTACTCTTTCAGATTCCATTTATAAAACACATTCTATAAAATTCATTTAGTTTCATTCATGATTTACGATATAGATTTTTAGGTAATGTTTAAAAATATTTTTAAAATTACCTTTTATGAGAGAGAAAAAATAACATAATATCATTCTTTAAATTTGTTATATACTCCCTCTATTAAAAAATGTAAAATATTTTTTGATAAGTTTGATATTCAAGAATATAAGGTATTTTTAGTATTTTAAAGTGTAATTATTATCTTTTTTTAAAAAATGTTCCTATTAATAATGATTTTATGTTTATTGTGGGATGTTTAATAGGGACAAATATGAAAAGATAGAATTAATTAAAAAGTAAATAACTACTTTATTGGAGAGTAAAATTTAATTAAAAATGCCTCATATTTTTAAATGGACGGAGAATGAGCATATTTAAAATTTTACACACTTTTATTCCTTATATTTTTTTTGCATTAGTATTGATAAAATTGATAGGAATGACTTATAAAAAAAATTAGAAGAACATTTTATAAAAGAGCAATTCTATTGTTTTATCGAAAAACTTAATTGCAATAAAACTTTAGACTTGCAAGACTATTTTAAATGTTATTGGGGTTTAATTATCAACATATTTAATATACATTGAATATGTTAGTTTTGGGCTTACAGTGCAATGTTTTTTTTTATAAAAAATACAAATAAGTTCACAAATTAATAGACATTTTGAATTTGACTTGTTGTAAACTTATGTTAAAGTACAAAGAATAGATTGAAAATTTTTAAATTGTAAATGTTGTGAAAAGACTTGTAAAAAGATTAATTTTGTGATTTATGGTTTAACTAAAATTTTTTACAAGTATTTCTGTCATGCTTACGAATTTATTTTCAAAATTTGCACTAGTTTTTTGAATGAAATAATAAGTCGGATTTAGAGGATTTATCAAGCAATGTAATAAAAAAACGATTTATCAATGATTAATTTTCTTACTTGTGAAGTTACCCGCCATTTTTTTTCAAGTTTTAACCTTAAAATCTCTAACTTTTAAGGATGCATTTGAACTTGGCCCTAATTAGATTTTGCTTTAACCCTATGCCAAGTCCGATCAACACGTCAGGCTAGCTGAATATATAAATGATTAGATCAAATTCAACCTATTTGAAAGTGAAAGAGGACTTACAAGAATATTAAAAAATGAAAAAAAAAATACTTCATCAACATATTAAACATGAACACCACTATTCAAAATACATTCGCTTCTCTAGTCAATTTTAAAATTTAAAGTTATAAATAATTGACATTTATTTTCACATAATAATATTAAACTAATTTACTATTATTTTCAAGTAATAAATTAATCCTCATTCCCTTGAGAGGTTTGCTATGGCTTTAGACGTAAGATATCAATTTATATTATATTTTATATTTAGTATTTCTTCCCCAAATTATCTATACTTTTTCCTGGCCAGGCCCATATCACCTCTATTGATATTTGCAGGCGTTAATGTGTGCCCTCAGTAAAAAATATTGAAATATTTGTAATCATCAATATAAATGATTAAAAATTGTGTGTTTTAAGTAAACTAGCACACAAATTTATAAATGAACGAGTTGACTGAATTTTTTAGGAATTATAACAATTTAAATTCGCGTGAATTAATTATTCAGTTTCTATATTTAAAATTAAACATGTAATTCAATACTAAGAAATAATCCATCTAAACAAATTTAGACCGCACATGTGCATATCATACGTGACATGCGACCCCGTAGTACTTGCATATTAATCATTATTTGTTATTATTGTTATATTATACTCAGGCCTTATTTGGTATGCGAATTAATTTTGATGGGATAGGAATAAGAACAAGAGTGGGGATGAGAATTAAAAATATGTTTGATTTGATATGTCAATGAAATTATGATGTAATCTTTATTTAATATATATAATTATACTATCTAAATAGTATTTTACCCTCAGCCTGGAAAAACGACATGCAACCTGAAAATAAACTATATGCAAAGTGAGTCAATAGTTTGTGGACACTGAGACATCCACAACATTTGGAGATCAGTTTTACACAGGACATCATCCTGTCCAGGTCAGTTAAAGGCTAAAGTGAATCGCATCATGCACACCCGCGAAAGATCCAGAAAAAACGTTGCCATTGCTTTAAACTTTGTGAATCGAATTATATTTTTGTTTAAAATCCACTCTTGAAACAGGAGGAATACAACTGTCTGGAAGTTATTAGCTTTTGAATCAAGCATGGTTTATGTCAAGGGAAGCTTAATATCCAAATAATACATGTTCAGACCCATGGAATAAATCAGAACACCAAAATCAGTGATCAAACCAAAACCGTTTCGAATGGATCTTAATGGACCATTATACTTGCAAAATGGAAATGGTTGCTAGCATGATAAAACCATTTGCAAAGAAAAATCCTCTATTAGGACGAGACAGTAGATGGAAGTCTCTGCCCAATAATCACGAAATCGAAGTATTTATCTAAGTATTTGCCCAGGAATCACGGAATGGAAGTATCAATCAATATCACTCCTCATGCTCCTCCAGCCAAGCCGAGAAAGTAAGTGGCTCCACCCTCAAAAACCTATACCACTGAATTGCCTCGGCTTATTCTTGCGCGTAACCCCGTTCCGGCTAATGAGCCACATGGTCTTTGCTTCTTTCAAATTTTAACCCCCTTTTTTTCAGGGAGAATTTTGGTTAAGGTCTACAAAAGATACTTAATTGTTGATGGGTCTCAAAAAATTTTGAAACTTCAATTCAATTCAAGTGAAAAAATAAAATTAATAACTAATGATTATGTATAACAAGAAAAAAGTATTTTGATCTTTTTATTGTTAAGATTATTTTAATTTTTTTCTTAAACTGAAGTAAAATTTTAAAATTATTTAAAACCATCAATAATTAAGTTTCTTCCATACTCCAAATCCATCTCTCTTCATCTGTATTCTTGTTAGCTTTTTCAATCCTGCACACTTTCTCCGTCTCCCTTCTACTCTCCATTGCTTTGTGTGTCCATCTTTTTTTTTTTTCTATTGCCACCATGACTCCTTGGGCTTTTCCCTGCCACTAATTGTTGATTTCTCGCTCCCTTTGATTTTCCTTGCTTGCAACCCCTGCACTTTCACTCATTGTGAGATACTCCAGCTGTCTCTTTCTCTCTTACTCTCTTCACCCTAACTTCTCTTAAAAAAAATTGATCCAAGTAAGTGGGGGAAGAAAGCGAGAAGATCTAAAGTAGTAGGAGGAATAGTCTAGGTTTTGTCTAAGGGCTGAGAGATGGTAAATATCACTTCCCACTAAGTCAGTTGGTTGGTGGTCAAGTTAGTTGGACTAACCTTTCGGTAACCTTCTTCATTATAATTATTTATATATTGTTATACATATAACAGATACCATGATCATCAAATCTGTAGGCATTATTATAACACTTGTTTGACCTATGACTCTATAAGTTCATTTCTTATCAATCATCAGTGTTTGGTTTCACAAATTTCTATCGTGGTATTATTTGTGCGGGGACTTCATAAATGGTTTTATGTGATTTATGCGTCTCTAGATTTCATATTAAAGGTATTATTCAACTGGTTCATGCATTTAGTACTTATTTCAGGCTATAAAGCTTCAATTTCGAGGGCAAACAAAATGGCTTAGTGCTATTGATGAGTTCATTCATGTCTAGGGGAATGCAAAACCCATACCAAATAGGACATATCTCTTTCTATTGTAGTTTGTTATCTTTATGCTTATGGATTCTAACGCGTGGATAAAAAAATCAACTCTCCTCCTTGGATGCTTTGCTGGTAGTCTGACAACCGTACTAGATTGTGATTTTTTTCCTTTAGCTTAATGCTTCTTTAATTTAGATGATTTAGTCGTTATCTCCTGCTTCAATTGATTAAATAATTGGAATTTCTGGGGTTTATTGGGTTTGCTAGCTGTGAGAATTGATCATTTTAACTTTATTATTAATTTGGATGCAACTAGATAGTACAAGTAAAATGGTTGATGAAAAAATAGAGCTGTGACTTGTGAGGGAATGGATTTTCCACTATGGTATGCTCTGTCCTCCCGTTTTTATTTGATTTTTGTGCCACTAGTAAGGCCATTCAATGCTTATAAAAATTATTTATACTCCTCGTATCTCTTTCATTTCTCTATTACTTGTATGTTCATTTTCTTCCCTAAAATTTAAAAGAACATCAGAAAAGGTTCAATCTTGATGTGAGATACTAACCATTCATCATTTTCGTATTCTTTTCTAGTATTTATTGGGCAAGCAAGCACACATTTTGAATTACAAACTAAACCATAAGCTAACTAAAGAAATCAGAAACAGATCGTTACATGATAATATTGTTCATATCTACTATTTTCATCTTTTACTCAATGATTTTAATCCTGCTTCACAAAAAAGAAAAAGCAACTTGAATATGTTGTCAACATCTAAATAAAACTTTTTTATATATTATCACCTGTATTGATTACTTCCTCTCTCTTTTTTTGCTATGAAAATTCAATGCAAGTTCCTTTTAGTTGAATGTTTTAGAGTTTAGTCCTTTTGAGTGGTTATTTTCTCACAAACTGTGTTTTTCATTTGAAATTATTTTCTCTTAAATTGTTATTACCTGCAAAATGTTTTATGCAACTTCCCATGTTGAGACTAATATTGTATGTGATTCTTCTTCAGGTCAAGAATGCTATAACTTCTTTTTCCCCGTTAAATGCTCATCTTAGGTTGACACTAAAGATAGGCATGGGTCCCTCCATTCAAAGTTGTATTTATTTGTTATTTAGTAACTGTAGCTGTCATTCTAGCTTATAATCACCATCTATTTTGTTAGTCGGTGAGATTAATATTGTTCCCTCACATGTTTGTTTGTTTGTTTTTTTTTTTTTTTGCTTAGGCTCATACTTTTATGTTAGATTTTTTATAAACTTGTACTAGTTGATGGGTTATAGCTCAAGTTTCTCTTTGATCTATATGATGGATGAACATTGCCTAAGCTTTTGTTTTATTAATTGATGTTTCTTGGTTCACTTTCATATGTCAATTGCAAAAATATTTCAAGATTCATGTTGTGCTTTAAATAAAAAAGAAGAAGAATTCAACTTGTATTGAATTACAATCATAGTTATATTTAAATAATAAGAAACCTTAGCTTTAGCTGATTGTACAATAAACTGATGCTTATCCCCCACGGTACTAATTGAAATGCAAACACTATGTGGAAGAATTTGTTTGAAATGGTTTTGATTTTAACTTTATTTGCACCTTTAGTCAATTAGCTCTTGGCCTAAGGTGTCAAGGTATTGTAGTAGAAATTGTGGTTTGGATTTTGCAAGTAATGACTGGCGAAAAGCATTATAACCTATTAGTTAGTGTATTGTTTTGCTTGATCACTGAGGGTATGTTTATTTGCTCAAGGAAAGTAGTATAACAAGGTAGTATGTGTTTTGTTGTTCCTTGTAGCAAATTGTATTTGGAGATTTACTTTTATTTATCCTTTTGCAATCGGTTGTAACTAGGCTTATTGCTTTTGAGTTTTTCTTCTTTTAGTCTTCTTTGCTATTAGCGAGTGTAACTTTTTTTTAGCTGAAAAAATCAAACAAAAGACATTATACATCTTGTCCATGCAATTTAAATTTTTAAGAGGATTTGTTTGTAGTCTTTCCTAATTTTTTTATTAACTAATTACTTAATTTACTTAATATTTTCCCGCTACATTTGAATAAGTATAGTTTTAGGATGCTTTGTTCTCTTTTCAAATGTTTCCAAATACTGTTCCTAGGACATGTTAGTTTTCTATTTATGCTAAATTGGTATTGATTTTTATTATGAATAATCATTCAAATTTCATTTTAAGTGATTTTTAATAGGATTTTTATTAAATCGATATATTTAAAATTTTTACATATGAAACAGTTTTTTTTAAATGACTCAATGACGTGTAACAAGTTAAAAATTATTCAAGTGCCATATTTAAGGGAGAGCTGATCACACATTTGTTTGATAAAAATGAAGGAAAGTGATTTTTTTGTTTTATTTTTATAGCCATGTTTATATCTTTAAGATTATTATTTAAGAGTAGTTATTATATTTAAAGTAGAGGCAATTTTTTAAAAAATTTCAAAATGAACTTTTTATCTTACATTATATCATGTGTATCTAACATGTTCTGAAACTAATTTAGCCCATGTTCATGTTATTTGACTATAATTGCTTTTATACAATGTATTTTAAATTTTAAAATAAAATTTTTATTTGCATACAATATGCATTTTGGTATAGCATCAAAACTATGCATACATTATTCCCTATTATTATGCATGCAGGGCTAAAATTATTTTAAATATTATAGTTTTATTATTACTATGTCCTAATTAGAATGTAATTTAGTGAAAATTTATACTTTCCCGTGCATCATTGGAATCTAGTTTGTCAATAAATCAATATATATTTTAGCATTGAAAGCATTACTTGAGAGAAAATAAACTCTTGAAAGGTGATTGTTTCCTTAAGAAATTAGTCTTATGGCCACAGGTCGTGAAGATGTCTATGGGAAAAAAAATTTTATAGGTATGGATTCAATATTAATCTAATACTCAACTAATACACCACTGGTAACAATTGGAATTTAACCTAAGTACCCAACCATGAGTTTCCATCTCAAAGAATTTCAGAAGCTTAATTGTGCTTTCTTTCAAAAATTGGGACCCCAAGTTTAATTTTTTATAAAACAATTCAAATATGGCTTAATTAAGTCTAAAACAAAGTAAAAATAAGCATAGAAACATGGGATGCTATTTAGTAGTCAAAAATCCTCAAAAACCATTGAAAAATATTGAGTAGGAGAAATGATAGAGGGGCATATTGTAGCTTGTTCCTCCTTGTGCCAAGTTGCAAGCACCATGTGCCGTTATGTGCTGCATAGAATTTAACAACACAATGCTATCACATATAGCATATAGGGAGAACTTTTGACGAACCTCATTTCTTCATCTAACATTTGATCAAAGTGATATGGGTGCTCACAAAAAGCTCTTTAAGTTATCTAACTAATGATACAGATCTTACCTTTAAAACATTTCACACAAAGGAGCTAGATACCCTAACACAATTTTCTCGCTTTCATACACTTATTCACAACAAAGGCATCCAAGACTCATCACATGTGTCAAAAGTTATCACCAACACCTAACCCATACTCAATGGACTTAAGATTACTTATGCAACATACCATGATCACAATATAACACTTAAATCCCTATTTCAACTCTCAACCCTTTAATATTGAAAACAGAAGGGGGATCTAACATTGCAATAAAATCATAATATCTATATTTATGTATCATTTACATACTTACACTATTAATTTGGCCTCATAACACATATCTCGTACATATGAAATAACCCATGGTGCAAAATACACCAGCATGTCATTTAAATAACTTAGTGTAAGTATAACAAAATAATGTAGTCTTAATTGGCAAATATCATCATAAATTACATATAAATTTAAATAGAGAGAGGATATACACTAGGAATGTCAAATTCCTGAGCCTTGAAAGCTTTCCTTTTTTTGACATCCGAGTTAAAACCTGTAAAATGTTTAAAAAGAGGGGTGAGTACAACTATTTAATAATCATGATACGTCATCATATGCAATTACTTATTAATTGACAATTTAACATGTGCAAATGCTTATGAATACATACATTTCTGAACTCGTAAGGAACTCACATTTTACCACATGAACATTCAAGCAATCACGTTATCATTTTCAAAAATAATCTCACAATAGACTCTACTATAATAACAACCATGTGATAATAGCAAATGTAAATATAACAACTTATAACAAACTAAGCAGCTATATGATACGTTGAATAAGAATGTATGATCTGACCATCTTTAAATCCTCCTTACACCATCTGATTGAAACCGTGGGCTACAATTCAATTAGGGTTTCGTTCATGTGAATGAACCACCTAGGTTCACCGATCATAAAGAGTGATGCGGCTAAAAATCACTACACTCACTCTTAGACCACAACTTCCTACATTCTTAAATTCTTGAGGTGTCGTAAACCCTAGACAATCTCCTTGACAAGCTAGTAAAATTAGCTAAGTTCGAGTTCCTTAACAGATAACGAGACAGTCCCTCAACAAATAGTGGAATAAGGCTACCCCTCTATTCCAACTACTGGCAGCTATTACCATATAGATTTTATCTATTCCTCTCCCTAAGAAAACTCCCATAAAAAATGATCATGCTATGAATTATTCTCACTCATTTCACATATTCACGTATACAAATACAAGCTCATTGAATTCATACAATAAGCTATCACATGTAAGCATAAATTATCTTTACTTATCATACATAACTTCTACTCTCAATCTCATATACTTGTATCACATTTGCATAATCTCCACTTTACTCGTATAATGCATTTAAGCTAGTAAATCAACACAATCATCTCATCAATTTGTCAGCTTCTTGCTTCAAAATGTAATCACAATGTTTCAAATATTTCAAATTTATACATCAAATTCATAACCAGATGGGTTAATCAAATCTTACGTATTTTGCATGTATTGACGATAATGTAATTCAATCATTCATGTCAAATCTTTATCTTTTCCAAAAGCACAAATTAATTAACAAATAACTATAAATAAAAATTTTCTTCAGTTATCTCAAACTTTTAAGCGGTCAAAGGTTTAGCTCTCAAACCAATGCTTTTCAAAGCTTACTCTTAAGCCAAATAGGTGCACGGATAATTAATTTATAAGTATGCATGTTCAAGCTCATCATTGTCACCATTTACACAACTTAAATTTTCTATTTCCAACACTTCAACAACCTTAGATTCACTTTTGTAAATACTCATATTCATTAGGCCTATTAACTCCTACTAATCTCATTAACTTAAATAGGACTATTAATAACTGTCATTATTACCCAACAATCATATTTATAGCTCTCAAACTACTATTTTAGTCCATAATGATGAGCCCATGCTTAATGATACATAAAACCATTAATATTATGTTTAAATAATTTAAAAAGCTCCTATTGACTTTATTTAAGCTAATGGGTTTGTACCCATAATTTTCATGGATCAAAAATCACTCATAATTAACGAACCCTAACTTTAGAACTTCTAAAAAGTGAAAGAGGAAACAAGAAAGGAGCTTATGAAACTTACCTTTTATGTTTGCTAACCTCATAATGCTTAAAAATCCTCCAATAAGCAAACCCTAGTGGAGCTCTCAAGCCTTCTTTGTCCTTCTCGTCTAGTTTTTTTTTTTCTTATCTCTTTTTTTTCGTGTCTGAGCATTATCCTATCACTATCAAAATTTGGCTATGCATCATGACACTTGACACATGCACCACAGCATGTGGCATAGAGAGGGTTCCTTCACATTTTTTGGCCTATTACACCATGGCACATGACTTACACATCATAATATCTGGCACAAAGTTATTCTTCCTTGTTTTTCTCTCCTTTAAGGTCCAAGTAACTCAACCTTACTCCGAACCCAAATTTAAGGCTAAAATCATAACCTAAAACATTCATTAGTCATCTCTGACCACACACATCGTACTAATTTTACTTGATCACCTTTGATAGTTTGATTAAACGGAAAGTAAATTTTTAAGATGTTACATTGCAATAGGTAATGATAATATTTTTCATCAGACATGATTTGATGGCTTATTTTAAGGTTAAGTGATAAACTTGCCCATAAATTACATGTTTAACACTAAAACTCATTTTTAATATAACCTTCCTCTTCAACATTTCAAAACAGCATAACATTGCACTACCATTAACAAATATTAATTTCAATAGTTAGTTGACAAAAAATAAAAAAAATGATAAAAAATTGATTAACTATCAAAATTAACTTTTTGTAAACAACAGAAGCAACATTGTACTATGTTTAAAAGTTGAAGAGAAATATTATACAATAAATGAATTTAAGTTTCAAAAGTTAAAGAGAAACATTATACAATAAATGAATTCAGGGTTATAGACGTTACCTAGACTATAGTTTAAGGGTAAAATTGCCCTTTAATCTCATTTTATAAATTTAATTTTGTCATTAAGTTGCATAAATATATAAAATTTAAGAAAACATACTATTTAACACTTGCTTCATTCAGATTACAATACAAGTCATTGCCAACTAATTTACATTTCTCAAAATAAGTTGGTTAAAACATTGATTCTCTAAATTTTTTCATTCATGTCATTGAGTGTAATAAATATAGCATTTAGCTTATTCAAAACATTATCATTAACTATCTAATGAATTAATGGTGTAATTGAAAAAATATAACACATACACAATGTCATATATTTTAAACCAAATAAATTTTTTTAAAAATAACTTATAATGTAATTTAGAGGGAGTTTAATTTAGAACTCTCCCCAAACCTCCTTAAAAATAAGAGAAGAAGAGAAAGAAAAAAAAAAAGAGTGAGCTTCCACAAGGAGCGCTTATATATATACATATACTTTTTTAATATATGTACGAATTTTTATGAAATTTTTCATTTTCAATACTTTCTTTCTTATTTTATAATTTTTTATAAAATATAAGATCTTCTCTTTCTTCTTCTCAAAAACAAACTGCACGGAAACTTACACGGATCAATCCAAAGGCGGGCCACAAACTTTGGTGCCACGTGGCGTTTTCCATTCCACGCTTCCTACGCTCGATATTTTTCTCGAGTCTCTTTCCCTGTGGCAACTTGGCTTCTTCCTCTCCTATTTAATTTATAAAATTTTTAAATTGACGTAAAATACTCATCTATTTTAAATTATAAAATATTTTTAAATAAAATCTTACCTATCAATAAAACTCATTAATATACTTTACAATCTCATTTTTAAAATAAAAATATAAATTTTTAAAAATATTCTTCATTTAATATTTTATTAATAAAATAATATTGAAAAGAGAAATATATGAAAAATGTAATATCAAAAAATATCATCAATGAAATCTCATTTTCATTAAAATATTTTATATTTTATGATGTTAATTTTTTTTAACAATATTTTATAATTTGAGACAAAAAGAATAATTTATACAGTATTTTCAATTTAAGACTACAATTAAAATATCAATATATCATTGATGAAAAAAAACGTATTTATAATAACATTGACATGTATTATAAAATTTTGAACAAAATAATGACCACGAATATTTTTATAAAAGTCTTTAATACATGAAAAGCATGTTAATTTACATATATTAAAGCATAAATTGTTACCATCTTAATTAAATGATTTGAAATTAAAATTAAAATTAATATAAAATCCCAACATAAGAATGGGGGAAAAGAACCGGAGGGAAGCCAAATTTGCAATCGCGGGGAAACCGCGAGAGTTTGACTGTTCCTTCAAGCAAGTGAACTGCGCGGTAATTAACGGCGGCGTTGGGAATTTGGACAATTTGGAAACGCCGTTTGAAATTTGGATAATTTAGAAGTTTTCTACGGCACAGTTTCCTTTTTTCTTGCCACAAATTAGTGATTGCTTATTTGGCCAACCAAAAAAGAAAAACGGTGATTGCTCGGTCCTCCCATACAAAGCAGTGACTTGGTTCATTGAGCCGGGAGAGACCAAAGAGATGTCAAGGGGGACAATGGCGGTTTCGGGGTTGAGAGTGGGCCGTTTTCCGTTATTGTTGCATCATCATCACTTATCATCAACCTTCAGGAAGCTTAACGTCCCCTCAAAGGCAAAGGGGTTCACTCTATATTCTCGCTATGCACAAGCTCAGGATCTGTTCTCGTCTCGTCGTTTACAAGGTTTTTTTCTAATTGGATTCTGGGTGTGGGTTACCATGTAAACCTCTATTTATATACAAAAAAATTCTCCTAATTGGGCTTCAAATTACGGAGGTTTTCCTATATCTTGGCTGGTATCTGCTACTGGCTTTCGAAACTACGTTATTCCTCCACCTGTGACACTTTTGATTTGAATTATACAGTAGAAGGTTATACTAACGTTAGTTTCAACCAATCCTAATATAATCGACACTGCCGAAATGTCTGGACGTGGCCAGATCATCAAGCTGCACGGTGTTGATGGGTTAGATACTAGAGAACTTCATGTAGAGCATACCCAAAGATCTAATCTTACCATTGTCGCTGCTTCGTTAGCTCTTCTTTTAATTTTTCCGCGGGCCATAATATTATTATGCTGTATGGTCTGAGTTGACATCTGTAAATTGTGTCTTTACCTCAGAGAGTATTGAAAACCTGCCGAAACTGGTGGAAGACATTGTCCAGACATCTATCAATACCGGTCCTCGTGGTGTGGTTAGGCTGGCTCAAGGTGTTCAAGCATTTATTGGGGTCGGTCAAGAGTGGTTAACAGATGCATCAAAGGTAACCCAATATGTTTGTTTTGTAGGCATATCCTGCAATGTAGTCTGTTATTCTGTTTTCCCTAAAGATCTAGAGGCAATGATATTGCTTTTTGTACATTTTACCATGCATCATTTGGCATCCTGATAGTGGATTTTATTTCTTTAAGCTGTCCATTAGTAATATGTTTGTAGAAGTCAACTGCAAAAATCTGATTTTCTTACTTTTAGTTTTAGCTGTAGTAAGTCAGACTCATGCCTTGAATGGATTTTTTACTTGTCATCATACCATTCCAATGGAGGAGGATATTTTGTTGAACCAAAAATTCTTGGAAAGATATTTGTGGGCAGAAAATTACTAGCTTATAATAGTGAATTCAGACATATCCCCCCCTTCCCCCCCCCCCCAAAAAAAATACTTTTATTTGTCTCCTAATAGACTGAACTGTTAATTTTCTGGCATCATCTGTAGTCAACAAATTCATCTGCTGGGTTACCAACTGAACTGCAGCTTGGTTTACTTTCCCCATTCTATTTGAGGAGACTGTTTGAACGTATGGGGGCAACCTACATTAAATTAGGTCAGGTATGGATTAACAACCTCCCCTTCCCTGTGGGTTCTCTGCCTGGGTTGTGTTTGTTTATGTTATGTCCATTTGATCACAATGATTATGCATGTTTTTTTTTTTTTTTAAGTCTAAAAAGTGTAATAGATGATTGTTAGGGTGGGTAAAGAATGATGCAAAAAGGCTTTTATGATCATTTGATATGTATATTCTTTCAATTACCTCTTTAAAAGTTCTTTCACTTTTATGCTGGCCTTCATACTATGAGCTTTTATACTAATGGCTATTTTTGGCTTCCATTTTGTAGTTCATAGCATCAGCACCCACACTGTTTCCTCCTGAGTATGTACAGGAATTTCAGAATTGCTTTGACAGAACTCCTCCTGTTCCTTTTGAGGAGATACAATCAATATTGCGTGAGGAACTGGGAAGACCAATTGATAGTGTTTATGATTATGTTGATCCAACACCCCTTGCTTCTGCCTCCGTAGCACAGGTGTATAGCATGTATCCATCTTTAACTACCTAGATATTTTCATACTTTTATTGCTGCTAATACAATTTTTGATAATGACATCTAGGTTCATGGTGCAAGGCTAAAGGGCTCCCTGGAGGATGTGGTTATAAAGGTCTTAAAACCTGGAATAGAGGACATATTAGTGGCAGATCTTAATTTTGTTTATGTAGTTGCTCGGATATTGGAGTTCTTGAATCCTGAACTAAGCCGGACATCACTGGTATAAACAATTGGGCAGTTCTTCTGGATTGTCTGCTGTTGCTTTATATGTGCATGTTTTTCTGTTTGTATATTTATTTTTATAATTTTAAGTATTCTCTTGAGCAACACTGAAGTAAATTCTGAAATCTTTAATAAGCTGCCTGTTTGTCATTCTTGTTGCTTTCTCCGACTTCATTGTCTTTTAAATGGAAGGGGACTTGGAAGTTTTACTCTTTGCCTTTTTAAGTCACTACTGTTTTCATCTATGGGCTATAAATCCCTTGTAATGTAATCATCCTTTCAGTAGGTTGGTATTGTCAAAGACATACGGGAGTCTATGCTTGAAGAGGTTGACTTTTACAAGGAGGCTGAAAATGTTGAAGCTTTCAGGAGATACTTGGAAGCTATGGCACTCACTGGCCAGGCAACAGCTCCAAAAGTGTATCGAAACTGCAGTACTCGGCGAGTTTTAACTATGCAGAGACTTTATGGAGTTCCACTGACTGACCTTGACTCCATAAGTTCACTAGTTTCAAATCCAGAAGCCAGCCTCATAACTGCTCTTAATGTTTGGTATAACACCAAATTTCTATTTGCAACAAATATGTATTGTTTTCTTCATTTTATCAACATTAAAATTTATGCGCGTCTCTTGATACAAAATTTCATCTCTTGGTAAATAATGATTTAATAGGTTTGGAAGTTTGCTTGCATGTGAGTCCTTCCATGCAGATGTTCATGCAGGCAATCTGTGGCTTCTTCGTGATGGCCGTATCGGGTTTCTTGACTTTGGTATGCATTATCTCTTCTGTGCATGATTTACGTTTGCCTATACTTTAGCTCCTTCTTATAGGAGAGTTTATTTGCCATCTGTTAAATTAATAAACGTGTCAATGTGGTCTATACGTTCTATGTGAAATTTAAAATTTTCGAGTTTCTAGATGTCTTTAATTAAATAATACTGTGTTTCATCACTATAACTTATTATTAGTCTTCCAAGTTGCAGTTATGCTAACTTGAGTCATAACTAGTATGCTGTGATCATTGAACTGGCCCAATGCTTTAGCTTCCGAAGTCCAGATCCTTGAAACATATGGGCCTTACTTTGGAAAAGCATGATTCAAAGGTATTAATGAACGTTGTAAGTTAAATGATAAGAGTGAAAATGGACAGGCATGAAATTGTTATTTGTCCGCTAAATTATTTGAAATTTTCGAGGTGAATATCAAATGCAAGAAATTATCAGTTGTCTTTTAAAGCAATAAAGAGATATGGGCTTTGGGTTTCATGCAAGAGATATCAGTGTGTAATCCAAATAATATTTCGTTGTATTTTATCATATGGCAAACAAAGGCTAGGTAGTATTTATTACATGCAAATTTTCTAGATAGAAGCTCGCATTAGTCTTTGTCATTATCTCTGTTTAAATGCTCTCTTACCTTGCCCATATCAACTACTAAGAAAACTGGTTATATTTTGAGTGTTTGATGGTTATATCATCCTTTTGGTTATTGCTTCCACACAATTCCCTTGGAAACAAACAAGATAAACTTTTGCTTCAATTTAAAGGAATTGTTGGGCGTATATCTCCCAAAACATGGGCTGCTATGGAAGTATTCTTGGGATCCATTGCCATTGAAGATTATGACTCAATGGCGTCTGCGTTGATTGAAATGGGTGCTACAAACAAAGATATTAATGCTAGAGCCTTTGCCAGAGATTTGGAAAAAGTGTTCTCAACAATTAAGGTAAGCACTGTAACTCATTATGAATGATGTGTGTTCCACAGGCTGGTATGCATGCAAAAGTACCCTGCTTACCTGGAAAATGCATGTTGGTGACATCCTGATTTCCCTTGTGCTTACATAATTAACTAATACATCTGTCTTTTCCTCGGTCTATATTTTTCAGTCTATTCTTTTTATTATTCTGATGCATATTTTAACAAGTGACTGTGATTTTTCAAATTATTAGGAATTAATGGGAAACTAGTAGAGAAATAACAAAGGATAATTCTTTCTGCAGGATGCTCATCTATTAGTTGTGCTATGATGTCAGAGATTTGTATGCCTGTGAAAGCATTCATGCATCCTTGTGCATAAAGAACAATTTAATGTTTGGTTATGATAAATTAGGTCTGACCAATTTGGGTTAGTATAGATGGTATCCTTTGCATTATTGTTATTTGTAGACAAAGAACTTCATCCAGAAAAGTCTTCTTCCTTCTGCTTTGGACATGAATTTTCATCATTTAGTCATTGATTATCAAAACCATGCAGATAACTTAGCCCAGACCTGGTTTGATGTCGTTGCTTGCGTTAACGTATGTGCAGGATTTGGACACTGAAATAGTTGTGGCAACTAGAAGTGGATCAAGTACAACTGCAACTGCTGTCTCTGCTAATATTGTAGTCGATGAGAGGCAGATGAATGCTCTCTTCCTTGATGTGGTAAGCTTTTAGTTTGGACCCCTTTAACTTGTAAGTAGGTATCAATAGGTCCAGAAGGCTCTGACATTTGATAGGCATATGGTAGAACATCTGTCACTTGCTAAGCTCTAGAATTATAATGCACGGAGTACAATTTTTCGCACTGCCCCCCTGATTTGATGGATTCCTACGCGACTTTTGAATTGTCAGAACATGAGAAATTGCCAGATTAATGTCGGACGAACAAATTCCATCATTCCATAGTTGAAAGCAAATTGTGCATAAATATGATCATGATCATAATCCAATGTCTATATACTGTGAACCATATCCAATGATCAATATCTTGTGTAGGCAACTGGCAGTTTGATTATGTTAGTCCCTGATATTACTCTGCTCTCTAACCGGTTTGCAGGTTCAGGTAAGTGAATCGTATGGACTTAAGTTCCCTCGCGAATTTGCACTGCTCCTGAAGCAGCTCTTGTATTTTGATCGGTATACACGGTTGTTGGCTCCCAATTTGAATATGCTTCAGGATCAGAGGATTAGAATCGCCTCCAATAGAAGAAGCAAATATAGAGATAGTTTCGAATGATATTATACGAGAAACTCTATGTACCCCTTATCAGGCGGAAAGCTTTGACCGTATTGTTACTATTGTACATAAGCAAAGTGTCTTAGTTGGTAGTTAACTACTTGATTGGAACACTAGAAAAATCTGGAAATTCAACACTAGCTTAACTCTTACTCATTGGATGATACCGAGTTGGGTTACAAGTTGGAACTGCTCCCTGCAAAAGTTATGATTAGGGAAAGAAAAAAAAAATGATATTATAAACTTTGTCTTAGCAAGCATCTACAAATTGTGTTACTTACTTGATAAGATCGACTATTCTTATTCTATATGCCGTGCTGGTGTTTATGTTTCCTGCAAACTTAATGCGAATGAAAGGAAACTTGTGTGGCGGCTTTTTGGTTGCAAAAAACGGAATCATGATCCAAATCACGTCAATGACCAGTAGAAGCACAGCTCTTACGAGCCCGAAGCTGCCATAATTCTAAAAATTAGAAGCAATAATAATTTCACACTTATGCGGAGTTATACGATGGTGGACTGCGTGATTGAGATTATCTTGATTTGCGCGCACATAGTCCAATAGATGCACGGTCGTCTTGTAGGTCATATATTAGTGCATCTTACACTGATGAGAAATTTCCCGTTCTCAATGTATGCCGGTTTACTTCTGATCCACCAAAGACAAAAGAAATAGCGTTGACTCATGCTCGGCCCTTGACCCGCCTGTCACGATGGTTCCTGAGAACTGTAACTATTTAGCACCATTTCCCGCATGGTTTTGTTCATTGACCATGATGTTACATGCACCTGATGATTTTTTTCCTCCTATCACATGACTTAACGAGGTATACCCCATCAGTTGATGAAGCGGTGAACTTCTTGCTGGTGGAAGTGGGCGAGCATCCATTTGTGATGATGCTTTTTTGGGCACGAACACATCGGAGATAAGTCCAGCCGATCCAGTTGCTCCTATAGGAATCTCGGTTGAACTAGAATGTGTTGAAGCAATCTTCTCTTTCTCTGCTATAGCCTCAGACATCCCTCCAGAGACACTGATCTTGTCCAAAGCCATGCAAAGAATGAAAGGCTGTCAGGGAACCAGGATCTTCAGAGGAGCAGCTTTTAGAAGCAGAAAGTCCATAATTATCTGAATATGAAACAGTGTCCGCTGGTGAAGAATTGTAACGGCTGGCACCGGAGTCTGAAGGCCGATTACTTCCACCAACCACCTTCGTTTGGTCATCAAGCTCGCCTGACGCATATGAAACCATATGACTTCCGTTCATCAGTGAAAATTTGAGCACCTCTGAACAAGAACCACACTTCAGCTTATGATACACCCTTTTGAAACGAAGAAAATCGGCAGGCAGCTGCAATAGCCTGAAGCAGTGATGACAGGTGGCAAAAGGGGCCCCACCTGCCGCTGGGCGGACATGTCGGCTAGCCAAATTCTGTTTCTCCTTGTGATATTTCTTTGCCACATAAACTGATTCCTCTGATCATCAGATTTTGTTTCACAGCGGTATAATGAGGTTTTAGAGTTCAAGGCCCATTGTGGATTCAAAGGATGAGAGCAATAAGGGGAGCAACAATTGTGACCATGACAATACTCGTACGGTCCTTCATTCTGGCAGACATGTGGAAGCAGCCCTGCTGGGCATTGCCACTCTTGGGGGAAGCAGTGAAAACAAGAAAAATCAACATGGTGTGTACTGCTTGTTGCCTCAGCTGAACCAGGATTCAGTGAAAGTTTATGCCTTTGGCACCAATTTGCTCCGTGATTGCATCTACCATAGCACTTTGGGTAATCAAGAGCCCCAAAAAATCTTTCCTCTTGAAAATCATGGCTGTGGTATGACAAAGTATGCTTTCCTTTATAAGTGATAGAGGATAGTCTTCCACTTGTCTCGCCATTTACAGGGCTAGTTCTTTTGAGTTGATCCTGCAATATGTGTATCATTCTTAGCAATTTCATCTTCTCCTGGTCAGGGTCCTCGAGAGTGTCAGATGGAAGAAAGGTTGAGCTGCGGTATAGCTCATCTAGTAATTGATTTGATGGGGTACCACTTTCATAGACAGATTGAGAACCACCATAGTAATAAGGCATTTTGGATGAAAACTCCCTACTCTCTACCGCTTTCATGATATGATGATTTTCACTGGGAAAATCTGATGAAAAATTCAAATCTCCACATATCATGCTATCAACGAGGAGTTTTGCCATTCTAGGCCATTCATCAGAAACATCATCATCAACACTGTTGGTGTTGTCCAAAGGATTTAAATGTTGGTAACAAGGGATATGGTGGTCCATCCCATCATCAGAAGAGACACTACCATAATAAGCATGAGAGCTTCTAGTGGCTGGGGAATTGGACAATTCTCCAAGAGTATCACTAAATTCCGAACTCAGGTTAATTACTTCTGTGGCATCAGATTTGTCCATGGACCTTACGCGTTCAAAGCTGAGAATAATACTATCATGTGCTTGCTTCAACTGTTCAGTATAAGATAATATATGATTATCTAATGTAGCATGACCTTTACCGATACAAGCAGTAATTACAGAAATGCTCGTTTTTTCAGAGGCTACGTTTGCAGTAGTTGAGATTTTGGAGGTAGAGACTCTTTCAGTGTTGTTCACTGTTGATTTTGCACCTCCTGGAGCTGATTTGTCATCTTCTATATTTTCTTCACGTGATGTAGAATATAACTCAACTCCGCCTATGTTTATAGCCGGTCCCAAGCCCGGGTAAAGGAGGAGGGTTGTGTTAGGCCATCAACAGCCAATGTAAAACTTTGTTGAATCTATCATGAACATGGACAATAGACGTTATAATGTTAATGCTAGGTCGTTGCCCGTAAGTAACGCGCTGCATGGCTCGAGTACAGTGATAAGTGAGTTAGAGCCGCTGCATCGGCGCCCGGATGTAGTGTTAAATGAGCAAGGGCTACCGCGTCATTCTGGACGCGCGCGGCTAAAGAAGTTAGTCCATAAGAGCAAAATTAGATTTGGTACTTGGAATGTTGGGACATTAAATTGTAAATCTTTAGAGGTTGTAGGGGTTATGATTCAAAAGGAAAATCAATATCCTTTGCCTGCAAGAAACAAAATGGCGTGGAGAAGAAGCTAAGGATATTGAAGGTTTCAAACTTTGGTATACAGGAAAAGTAAGTGTACGCAATGGAGTAGGCATCATTATAGATAAGGAGTGGAAGAAGAACGTTGTAGAAGTTAGCAGAATCGGAGACAGAATTATTTCCTTAAAAATGATAATTGGACGTGAGACTGTTAATATTGTTAGCGCTTATGCGCCGCAAGTCGGGACAGAAGCCAGTCTTAAGGAATTATTTTGGGAGGATCTAGAGGGGTTGATTCGACATATACCACAGAGTGAAAAAATTTTTATTGGAGGAGACTTTAATGGGCATGTTGGGAGGGAAGCTGGTCAGTATGCGAGGGTGCATGGTGGTTTTGGTTTTGGAGAGCTAAACAATGAAGGACAAACTCTTCTTGATTTCTCATTGGCGTATGATTTTAAGATTGCCAACACTTGTTTCAAGAAGAGAGATGAGCATCTCATCACTTACAAAAGTAGAGCCTCAAGGTCACAGATTGATTTTCTTTTGGTTAGGAACACAGATAGAAGACTTTGTAAAAATTGTAAGGTGATCCCCGGAGATGCTGTTACGACACAACATAGGGTCCTAGTCCTTGATGTGTGTATTATGAGTAAAATTCAAAAACGTCGACAAGTAGTAACAACAAGGATTAGGTGGTGGCAATTAAAAGGTGAGAAGCAAGATATTTTCAAGCGAAATCTTTTGGATAAAGGAATTTGGGAATCTCAGGGAAGTGCTAACATCATATGGGAGGATATGGCTAAAAAGATACGGGAGGTTGCAAAAGTAGTTTTGGGAGAATCGAAAGGTTCTGGTCCGAGAGATAAGGAGTCTTGGTGGTGGAATAATAGTGTACAGGACAAAATCAAGTATAAGAAGAACTGTTTTAAAGCCATACATTTGTGTAACAATGAGAAAATTGGGAAAGGTACCGTATGGCTAAGAAGGAAACTAAGAGAGCTGTGGGTGAAGCTCGTTCTAAAGCTTTTGAAGAATTTTATAAGAACCTTGAGACGAAGGAAGGAGAGCAAAATATTTATAAGATTTCCAAGAGTAGGGAAAGAAAATCAAGAGATCTAGAACAGGTAAGGTGTATTAAGGATGAAGAGGGAAGAATTTTAGTTACAGATGATGAAATTAAAAATAGATGGGAGACTTACTTTTCTAAACTTTTCAATGATGGAGAGGATTCACCTAGTAACTTGGAGAATTTAGTAACTAGTGAAGGAGAACAAAATTTGTCATTCTATCGAATAATACGTGATAAGGAGGTAAAGGAAGCTCTTAAGAAAATGGCAAATGGTAGAGCCAACGGACCTGATTGTATATCTATCGAAGCGTGGAAATGTTTAGGTGAAGAAGGGGTGAGATGGTTAACTAAGTTATTTAATGTGATTTTACGGTCCAAGAAAATGCCTGATGAGTGGAGGAGAAGTACATTAATTCCTATTTATAAAAATAAAGGAGATATTCAGAATTGTACTAACTATAGAGGGATTAAACTCATGAGCCACACAATGAAATTGTGGGAGAAAGTAATTGAGCACAGGTTGAGATTGGAGACAAGTATTTCTGAGAATCAATTTGGTTTTATGCCAGGTAGATCAACTACAGAGGCGATTTATCTACTAAGGGGATTAATGGAAAAGTATCGTTGTAAAGATAAAGATCTACACATGGTTTTTATTGATTTGGAAAAAGCTTATGACCGTATACCAAGAGAAGTGCTTTGGAAAGCGTTGGAAAAAAAGGAAGTACGGATTGCTTATATTAAAGCCATACAAGATATGTATGAGGGGGTAAAAACTAGTATAAGAACACCTAGTGGTCAAACAAAGGATTTTCCTATAAAGATTGGACTACATCAGGGATCATCTCTGAGTCCTTATTTGTTCAACTTGATTTTAAATGTTTTGACGGAACATATTCAAGAAGAAATCCCGAAATGTATGCTTCTCGCGGATGATATAGTTTTTATAGCAGAGACAAGAGAAGAGGTTAATTGTAAACTTGAATTATGGAGAGGACATTGGAGTCGAAAGGTTTTCGTCTGAGTAGAAGTAAGACGGAATATTTATATTGTAAATTTGGTAAAGGAATATTCGACAATAATTTGGAAGTGAAATTGGGAGATCAAATTATACCTCAAGTGGAAAAGTTTAGATATTTGGGAGCCATTATTCAAAATGATGGCGAAATCAGTGGAGATATTTTACATAGAATTCAAGCTGGGTGGTTTAATTGGAGAAAAACTAAAGGAGTTATTTGTGACCGTAAGGTGCCTAATAAACTTAAAGGAAAGTTTTATCGCACTGCTATCAGACCGGCAATGTTATATAGTAGTGAATGCTGGGCTCTAACGGGACAGCAAGAGCATAAAGTTGGAGTAGCAGAGATGAGAATGTTACGATGGATGTGCGGACATACACGTAAAGATAAAATTCGAAATGAGCACGTACGCGAAAAAGTGAGGGTGGCACCTATTGAGGAAAAGATGGTAGAAAATCGGTTGAGATGGTTTGGGCATGTACAAAGAAGACTAAGGGAGGCACCAGTGAGAAGAGTGGAACATATAACTTTGAGTCCGATTAAGAGAGGTAGAGGAAGGCCTAAGAGAACACTCTTGGAAGTTGTTGAACGCGATCTCTTAATTAATAATATTCCTAAAAGTTTGATAAATGATAGAGCACAATGGCGTCTTGCAATCTATGTAGCCGACCCCACCTAGTGGGATAAAGGCTTGTTGTTGTTGTTGTTGTTGATGTAGAATATAACTCCTCTTCCGTTCCCTTTGATAACAAGTTTTTATTATCTGACTCTTCTGATTCAGCTAACTGCAAGTTTGCATCATTGGCCACAATTTCACATCGAGTCAGCCCAATTGAACAACATTTGTTTGACACCTCATGCCGATTGATTTTCATATCTGAATGTTCACCGACATCCATCTCATTTTCCATATCCTCATCTGATAAATTAGAAATTTCAAGCTGCTCTCCATTGCATTCCCCATGTTCATTTTGATCCCTTCCAGCATTTTCAACAGAAGAACACTCTGTTGCTTTGGTCCCCAGATCATTCTCCCTAGGACCATTTTGATATTGACTCTTTTTACAGTTATCATCTAAGGAAAGTTCCGCTGAGAAATCAGGAGTTGTTGTTGTCCTCTCAACATTCTTCTGATAAGAAACTAGCTGCTCTTTCTTGCTAGATGTATCCTCAGAAACAAGATCTGATGTGTTTCCAGGAGTTTTTACACTTCCATGTAAGCTGGACCCTGGGTTCACGTCCTTGCTTTTCCTTATTTTAGCTGTGAGTAGATCAGTAAGACGATTTCAATAGCAAGTTCAGAACAAGATGCATTCTAAATAAATTTCCTAATTTCTGAAGATGTATACAGAAACCCGCCAACAGAGATAAGTGCATCAGTAGCAAAGCAAAGGGATAAATCAAATCACAAAAATTAATCTGGTTTGAATAATTTTGCGAGAGAATACGACATTATTTAAAAGTTAGGATCAAATCAAGCACATTATCAAAGAACTTCACCTTGGAGAGTCGTGCCACATCCACCACACTTGTAAACATTATAATGCGGAAGCTCTGGAAGAAGTAGCCTGCACTTAGGACATCTAACTAGTCGAAGTTTAGTAGCCCATTCACCAGGCATCTTTCTTCAAATAAGTAATAACTTATGGTCCGAAGGTCGTCTTTTGAAATTTTGCCCAAAAGCATATGTCAAGCTCACATACCAAATGCATCAACTGAACAGCGTTCTTTGGTTGAACCTAACGAAAGATCTCCCCCGTCTATCTCCCCTGTCTAACTGTCTGCATCGGACAGTAATAAGTTTGGCTTGGATTCTAATAAACTATTTCTTAGCTAGAATCGACAGAAGTCACATTGGTGTAAATGGAGATGTATTGAAAGAACAGCAAGATGCTAGTAAAGCAAAAGAGTACAAGTCTTTCGTGTATATTGATGAGTCTAGAAACAGCCCATTATCTATCGGCGTACATGCCAGTACATATGGAGGTTGCATATTCCATCGACAACAGAACAAGATAAATCACAGTGAAACATTCAAAAAGCCATAGCTAAGCTGGGAAATGTCATGGACAAAAGTGGGGGGAGGGGAGCAAATTTAACGTTAACCATCATTATTATATTCCAATCTTTGTCAATGACAGGCAGAATTATATGGTCCAACAAAAAATGATGCCGTATCGTCGAGAACAAGAAGTCTACAAGACGGGCACTTTGTGATATTCACGTTTTCGATACTTGAAAATTTTTATCAAAGTTCAAACAGTTGAAATCGTGGTTTTCTTTTCTTTTCTTTTCTTTTTTTTTTTTTGGTTGACTTGTCCAGCCAATAAAACTAAATCACTAAATATCAGTAGAATATATATGATGAAAAACCAGAAAACTATCTTTGATAGCATGTGCAAGTTATCTGATCACAGTTACCTTAAAAGTCTGGTCAGATCGAATCATATTTATAGCTCCCAGCAACCGAGAAAATTGCAGTTTGTTTGTAAATAGGTACTCGGGAAAGAAGAGAAGACAGGATGAAACAATAACGGGGAAAAACAAAGATCACTATAGGGAGACTAAAACATTTGAGTAAAAGAAACACAACGATGTAGCATGAGGAATATAAAGACGACAGAAGAGAAGGAAAATCTCAGAAATCGAACGGAAGGAAAGAAGAATGGGTGAAGAATGAGGTGCAGTGTATTGACTGATGATAAAGGTGAGGGGGGACCAAAAGAAGGAAGCCGTGAGGAAAGAAGAGAGACTGGATGAGAGAAATCTTTTCTTTGCCGCAAAGTTTAGGAGCAGAGAGGGACAGATGGACAGAGGGACAGTTGGAAAGAATCATCAACATCACCGCCATGATCATCATCAACGTGATCATCATGTTCTTGTTCCTTGGAATGATATGATAAGACATAAGAGAAGAGCTAAGCAAGAGAAACCTAAACCCAGAAAAACGACGTATTGCGATTCTTCTCAGAAATGGTTGTTTGTGGTGAATCACCACACCACCGACACTCGCGCGTGGGCATAAATTCAGTCCTCCCTTTCACTGCCGTGGGTGTTTTCTAGCACTGCCGAATGGTCCAAGGGTTTTAAAGCTCAAGGGCGCGACCGTTGATGAGGTGGCACCACGTGGGTCCAATTTATTAAATTATTGATAAAATCAACCTCAATAAGAAAATAAATCAATCAAGGACCGGGAGAAAATTTATATCCATCAATAATTATTTATCATTAAAATTTAAATAAATATTTATTAATTTAAATTAGTTTTCTATTAATAAGTATTATTTAAGTTTTAATAATAATTTATTTTAACTTGATAATAGTCCATTCAAATTTTTTTATAAAAATTTTAATAATAATTAATTATTAATTGATATAAATTTTTTTTAATGATCCTTTATCGTCATTTTCCCTCCTCATTAAATCCACCTAATTCTTTTCAGAAAAATAGTAGTGAATAGATCAATGAATGTTGGACATTCAAAGTGTTGTTGTATAGCAATTGTTGAATCCTGGTATATTTCCACCACTTTTTTAAGAAATAAAAAATAAAGAACGCTTAAATAAAGAGAAATATACTTGATAATATTTTTTAAAAAAATAAGCAGTATTATTCATAACAATAAATAATATAGCTTATTAGAAGGCTTATATTTATAAATAGATGAGTCATAATATTTTTTATTTATGTCCACATAGTGATCACCATTTATATATTTCTATTCAAGAACTCATTATATTATGTACTCTCTTTAATCTTATTTATATAGTAAAGAAAAAAAAATTATCTTATTTTTAAGTTATCTTAATTAAATTTTTTACACAAATTTTTTCTTCTATCTTTCATTAAATGTTAGAAAAAAAATATTATTAAAATATATATATTTATAAAAATAAATTTAAAAAATTATTAAATTTTAAAATAGAATTAATAAATTTTAAATTTTTTTTAATTTTAATAAAATATATTAAAAATAATTTATAAATAAGATAAGAGGATTATAAATTTGGATAAATAAAACTTAATTTTCTTACTACCTCATTACCTATAGCTATAGGATATCCAAGCTAGCATTACTTAAAGTTAAAGGACACTTCAATTTATATTTTTTTTTATCATTTCCAGAAAAAGGATACTCCAATCAAACGAGTTGGCGGGCGACGGGATTATTCATAATAAAGCAAAGAAAGAAAAAGAGACTCAAAACTTGGCAGTGCCGATGATTATGGATTTAAGGGAATCTCCATTGTGGTTTCAACGACGCACGGATTCTGCTTTGCAATCTAAGTTAGATCCTTATCACGGTCTTAAAACTTCCCAATTCTTAAACTATACCAATTTCAACGTGATCAATTTTTTAATTTTTATTAAGTCAGTCAAACTCTTAAAATAAAAAAAAATTAAAAATTTGAATATAAAAAGAAGGAAGCTTGGATGAAAAAACTTGAAAGCTTTATTGATTTGTTTGTTTTTTTGTTTTGCTTGTTGTTTAAAATAAGAGTTTATGGAGGTATTTATAGGCCTCCTCCTTTCTCTAAAAAATTTTCACCTCTTTAATAGACGGTGGAGATTAATTTAATCTTATAATTTACATTCATACTTTAGAGTGTTCCATAAAAATATCTACAATAAATATCTAGATATTTATAAAGATATTTTTAGAGAATAATCTTTAAGATATGTGTGAAATATTCTAGAATATCCTAAAATATTTTAGACATCTCTACATTACTCCATAAGTTTCTAAAATCTTCTAAAAACTTTTAGATCTTTTTAAATTTCTCTAGATAATTCTAAATTGTTCTAGACGCTTCTAGAATATACTGGATCCTCCTTGAAAGCTCTGGAATTCTCTCCGTTATTCTAGAGGTCTCTAAAAATTCTACAACCTTTCAGATTTTTTTTATATTTGAACATAAATTGTGACATTCTCCCCTACCCAATCCAGTGATGCCCTCGTCACTAACTTGATTCATGTGTACTTGGGATCCCTCTTGGAAAGATCCTTCTTCTTCTTGGCTTTCTTATGATTCATCTCCCCATGAGATGAGATCATTCTTGGCTTTCTTGACATGCTATCCTCCTTTAGTACTCGTATGGTTGATAATCGTGAAAATCCACCCCTTGAAGTGGGTATCATGCAAGCAACTCCTCCTTTAAGGATGCAAAATATATTATGATATGACATGATAAAGGCTTTTACCTTTCGCATGAACTCTAAAACAAGCACCACTTTGTTGTCGTCTATACGTGCAATTGAGAAATCTACCTTTCTAGGCCAACCCTAAGACATAGCTCAACCCCTCAAGCAATGCCAACTAAGGGTTGAGGAGGAGAATTAGAAATTTTTAGTAAACCTCCCCTTTTTTCAACTCTAAGACCTACCCTCTTGGCCTTTTTTGGAGAAATGAAATTGTGGTTTGCCCCAGTATCCACCATGATGCTAATAGGTTTCCCATTTAACTTAGCATTCACATGTATTAATTCACTTCCTTGTGAATGTTGGACTTTAGAAGTGTTGAGGAGTTGAATTGATCCTATCCTAAAATTTTTCTCCTCCTCTTGCGCTTCTTGCCTTTGCACCAGAGCAGATAATGACCCCAACTTTGGGCAATCTTTCATCTAATGAGGTCCTTGACATATAAAGTAGTGAAGTTCCCTCTTCTCCTTCTGCTTTGTCTAGGATCCCTTCCCAGTGTCTCCCTTGTTATCACTTTCTCTTTAAGGTTTGTTCCTTTATTGTTTCCTTCCCTACCATTCTTAATATTAGAGTTAGGAAATCTATTTTTAAGAGACTCACCTCTTTCCCTCTAAAGCTCTGCGAGACTTTCAGCGACTACTATGACTTCATCAATAGTCTTGACACATAGCTGTTGCAACTCATGCTTTGCCCAATTTTGAAGAGCATCAATGAAGTAGAAGAGACCCTCTTCATTGCTCAGATTTAGAATATGAAGAGTTAAAGAGGTGAATTCCTGCACATAGTTTGAGATAGTAGTCTTATGTTTAAGCTCCCTCAACTTCTTGCGAGCTACATAAACCACGTTCTCTGGATAAAATTGTCTTTTCAACTCCTTTTTAAAATCTTCTTAGGTATTGATTGTGCAAAGCCCTTTATCTATATCTGCATGCTTCCTTCACCACATAGCATGGCATTATCTGTAAGGAAGCAAGCAACAGTGTGTACCTTAGTTTGATTGTCTGTTATCCTTAAGGTGTTGGCATAGCATTTCATCTGCCATAAGAAGTTCTCCATTTCTTGGGCATCTCATACACATTTAAACTCCTTTAGTTTAGGAAGATCCATACTTACTTCCCTTATTCTACTATTTTTATCCAATATTGGATTCCTTCCTTTTACCTCTAAGGAAGTCTTGAGAGTGTTGAGTTACTGTTGCATTGCGGTGATAACCTTCATTACCTTTGCCTCTAAGGATCTCATCGCCTCCTTGCATTGATTCTCATTGTTTTGCAAAGCATCCACACTACTTTTTACCCCTTCAAGTTCTTTAAGAGTGCATGTGGTCCTCCAACATACTTATATCACTTTCAATCTTCTCAACCTTACCAACCATCTTTTCCATGGTTCTTTCTAAGGCATCAATTTTAATCGCCAAAATAGCAAGGTCCTCGGAACGTACTTTACTAGTCCCTCGTGCCTTCTTACCACCATAATGTGAAGGTTGAGATTTCATTCCTTTCTCTTTAATGTGAGCAAGAGTCTTCTCAGTTACACCCGACATCCTCGCTTACAAGTATGAATACAAATCACAACTCTCTCGAACCTTGGCTACAATACCACGTTATCATGGCCTTAGAACTCCCCAGTCCTTGAACTGTGCCGACCTTAGCGTGATCAACCTCTTGATCTTTGCTAAGTCAGCCGAACTCTCAGAATGTAGACAAAGAAACTAAAAAATTTGAACACAAGAGAGAATAGAGTTTGGATGAGAGAACTTGAAAGCTTTATTGATATGCTTGCTTTTCTTGCTTTGCTTGTTGTTTAAAAATGAGAGTTGTGAGGGTATTCATAGGCCTCCTCCTTTCTTTAAAAAATTCCCACCTCCTTAATGGACAGTAGAGATCAATTTAATCCTACGATTTACATTTATCCTCTAGAGTGTTTCATAAAAATATCTACAATAAATATCTAGATATTTATAAGGATATTTCTAGAGAATAACTTTCAAGATGTGTGGAATATTCTAGAACATCTTAGAATATTTTAGAATATTCTAGATATCTCCACATTCCTCCATAAGTTTCTGAAACTTTCTAGAAACTTTTAGATCTTTCTAAATTTCTCTAGATAATTTTAGATTATTCTAGATGCTTCTAGAACATACTGGATCCTTCTTGAAAACTCTGAAATTCTCTCCGTTATCCTGAAAGTCTCTAAAAATTCTATAACCTTCTAGGTTCTCTTATATCTGAACATAGATTGTGATAGCCTGCTTCTCCTTTCTAGTTTGTGTTTTTTTTCTCACTTTTTTTTTTTGCTTTCCCACTCGGTATCTTAAAGAGTTTGGATCTACTCAAGACTAATTCGGATCTTAACTTAGGTGGGGCTCTCTTTGAAAGGATTTCACAGGTACCACTGGTGAGATATACTTTACATGATCAGCTGCACTGCTGCATACTATATGACTCAAACTCAAGATCCCAAGTTAAATTGTCTAGATCCCTAACCATTAAGACAAACACCCATTGGTCCTTTCTAGTTTATTTTTTTCCGGCAAAATTCTCCTTTCCTTTCCCAATCCTTTAAGGCCTCCTTCAAAAGGCCCAAGCCCCAGGCAATACAAAATACAAACTAAAAAAAAAATTACCGTATGTTAAACTGGAAACTCCCACATTAAATTTTGATTTGAAGCTTTTTTTTTTGGGGGGGGGGTCAAATTTGTACATGAGCTCCACTTAAGGACTCATGCTCCGCGAATGAAGATGACTTCTGATAGAACAAGTAAGAATACAATAATTATTCTCATTTACCGAATTATTTTTTCTTCTACGCATCAGAATCAGCGAGTTGAATTTTCGAGCTTAAACAAATTGGTTTACAATTTTATAATATAAAACCTTAAAGAGTAATTTTTTAGGAATTGGTATTAATATATCGTGGCCGTATCAAAGTGGCAATTATTTGGTTGTAACATTTTAAACTCAATTTGGTCAAAGAGAGTAAAATTTTCATGAACAAAACTTGGGCAAAATATTTATAAAACAAAAAAGAGGACACAAGCATGCGGGCATATCATGTCCTGCTTTGTCACGTCGTCAGTCAGTATCATAGCATTTGTCGCCTCACCTATAAATTTCTCCCCTTTCCCTTCATCTTCGGAATTAAAATAGTAAATGGAGTTGGGGGATTTTCAATTCATGATGTTGGCGTTACTGTTAGTAGCTTACTGGTCCCCAAGTATTATTTGAGGAAAATTGATCCCAAAGCTAGATTCGAATCCATATAAAACTAAACACAAACCCCTGAAACAGTAACAAGTGTTTGATCTACTACTAGTTTTTATAGGAGAGGAAACAAGACACCATTATGTGATGTCGGGCTCCCATTGACACGTAAAAAGCTTCAGCATCTACGAGACGAGTGAAAATGATGACACACCATAACTAATTGTGACTTAGGAAGAGGCTACAACAGCACGACGCTTGTGTCCGACAAATGCTTGGAGAAGTTCCTGATATCCGCTCCTATAGTGGTCGAGCGAAAAGCAAAGTTGCCGTATTGCCTCCCTCTTTTCCTCCGCCCTATCTGAGATCTCAGCGTTTTGCCCAGCCACCTCTTTTTCCAGCTCTTCCACTTTCAGTCTCAACTCATTTACTTGATTCATTTTAATTTCAGATTCCGAACTCAACTCTGCCAGTTGCATGCGTAGCTGGCTTAGCTCTCTCTCCTTATTTTCAATCTGATTGTCTCGGTAGCTCAGCTCTGCCTCAAGTTTATGGATCATAGCATTGGCCTCATCTTTTTCCGTCATGAGCATGTCATGCTTATGTTTTTGCCCGTCGAATTCCTTATTCAAAGTTTCTATATTATATCTCTTCTGACCTAGTTCTTCCTTCAAACGAGCGACTTCACCTTCCAATATCAGCTGACGTGCAGCATACATCTCTTTCAGTTTCAATTTTTCAGCTTCACACTCCTCCAATTTATTTTCTACAATATTGCTTCTTGATTCCAATTCCCTGAGTCTATAGTCCATCTGTAGCTTTTCTTCTGACAAAATTGCTATATCAGACTGCAGCTGATTTTTCTCTAGAGAGATCTGCTCCCGGGCATTTAGCATTTCAGCCTTCAACTTCTGCATCTCGAGTTCATGTTTAGTTTCATTAGTTTTGTGCCATATAATTCTGTCTTCTAGCTCTTGAATTCTCTTTCTCCCGGAATCAAGCTGGGCTTCTAATGTGGCTATATTTTCCTGTGCTGCTTCAAGCCGACCTTTCAAGTCTAGAGTACCGTTACATAACCTTGTAGCCTCATCATTTGATGCTTTGAGCTGTTCTCCAGCTACCTCCAACTCTTCCACCAATTTTGCTATCTTGTTGCAACAGTCTGGAACATGGGTTTCCAAATTATCTTTTTGTTTCCGCAACTCTATTACCTGTGCCCTTTCATATTCAAGGTCAGCCTCCCTCATTTTCAATTCATTCTGAACATGATCAAGCTGATCCTTGTGCTTCTCAATCTGACTCTTTAAATTGATAATCTCCTTTTCTGAGATATGAATTTTCAAGTTTGAAATTCTCAGCTCCTCCGCACTTTTAATAAATTTTCTAAGTAACTCTTCATAGCTCATATTCTCTATCGCCTGCAATATATCATGGTCCATGTGATTCTGTTGTTCTAGACCATGAAATTCTTCTTTCAGATTAGTCTCTTTGGTTAGTTCCATTCCTTCAGATTCTGAGGATAACGATGAGGATGATAAGGATGGGGATCCAGAGGCCTCCTTCTGAGAAGTCAGAGTGTTATTGCCTCCAGAGCTTAGAGACAAGTCTATGTTAACTGGTTGAAGGCCAGATGTCTGCAATCCCGGCTGTTGATATGGAGTATAATATGGAGTCGTCACCTGAGTCCCTTGGTCACGAATTGATTCGGAACTGTCAGAGCCTTCCATCTCAAAATCTGATGGTTATGTCTTTGATAAGAACCTTACACTAAAATAACAATTTGAAAAGAGTGCAAGTCCAGTGGCCTTTGTCCTTTTAACAAATAGACATAAAAGAGTTGAGAAGATAACCAATTCCCAAGTTCTAAAGGATTATAATACCCACTATATGCTATGATATACTCCCTCCATATAAAATGCTTTCTAGAAACTTATTTTGCCTCTAAATATAAGAGTTATCTTGATATTTTTAAATAATTAAACAATTTCGCCCTAGTCATGGAAAATGGAGGAAATAGCAATTGTATGTTGTACCCACTACCAACATGATATTAATTGTAACGTTATTAAGGCAAAACTGAAAAAATCATTGTGATTTTATATAATTTCAACTAAATAACAATTTTTTATGTGTATGCAAGATTCGGTTAAAAACATCTTATACCCTATATATATAAGGATGGAAGGAGTAGTTAACAAAATTAACAAGGAGAAAAACAAACAATTAACTAACAAAATTACACTAGAAAAATAAGGTTATTATGTTTTGCAGTTAATACTTGAATAACCGAATGAACAGTACAAAAGGAACAGTACTGATCCTGGCCAAAACCCTATACATAAAGATAATAGAGGATAAAAGGACAAGTGAACAGAACAAGCAAAAAAAGACCCTCCCTCACAATTCGCTAATCAAAACAAAAACCTGAGAGCACCCCAAAGCCAGATACAAAATATTAATACTAGCCAAAACTGACCCACGTATCTATTCTGAGTCTCTTCTACTCCTCATAACCTGGACGGATAATAACCTGAACCTGTAGTATCTTCATGCTCTAACACTTGTTTCTCCCTTGCTTTCTTTCCTCTCATATGTCTGAGTAAAACCAACAGCTATATCAACTTCACATCACAACTATATCTAATCTAACTGTGGACAGTAAAACTTATGACCATTAAATTTCATCATATGCTATATAATCTTCCTTTCATAAATCACGCCTATATGGAACACAAAATTCTATCAATTTCCCTTTTTAACACTCTTTTTAAGTAAAAAGAAAAATACTGAAGCCAAGCTTTAAGGGAACGATAAAAACTTAAATTGAGTTCAAGCTCAACTGTTTGTTGAAAGTGGCCTTGCCCCTTGCCAGCAGGAAGGGTTTACGCAACAATTCCTGCCCGGCGTGCCCACCCTCTCTTGGCAGGGCACATCCCCCACATACTCTTCCCCTTGGTCTTAACCGCTCCATCTTAAAACATGTCAATATATACCACTGTGGCCTACTCACCCTTAAATAGACGTTAGACTTTGATGTATGTTGGTTTGAAGCTGAAATGACCGTGATTACGACGACCTTAAACGGCATACTATACTTGAGTATTTTAGTATCATCAAACAAAGCAATCATCGATGAAAGTCGAAGAATTAGGATTAAATACACCACCAGTGCAAAACAGGAAGCAGTGTTGATAACGTCATTTCCCACGATACAGCGACCATGTGACAGATCTACAGCTATTGTGTCTTAAAATAGTGAAATGTACAAGTGAACCATGCAAGAGGGAAAAACTCGCCGACTTTGCAGTATGAATAATGAAGAAAAGCTCGAAGTCGGGGTTATGTAAAAGAAAATCCACACGAAAAAATTATGGAGTTGATTAAAGAACCTGCAGTAGCTCTGAGCTTCTACCGCCGATGGCAAAACCGATTCTGAGTATCAAATGAAGCTTGGAGATTGGGGCCCAAGGAACGAATAGAAAGCGTGATATTTTTCTGGGGATGAGCTAAAAAGGATTAGAAGGAGGAGGCAGGGTGGAGCTAGAATTAAGCAAAAAGCGAAGTGGGGTGTCTTTAAAACACAGCCAAAAGGAAAATGCTGGGTGTCACGAAGCCCGCGTTTTCTACTTTTCTCCCATAAATTCTTTTATGTTCCTGAAATGCCCTTCTCTTTTCTTTATTTCCAATAAACAGGCCCTTTGTCTTTTCTTTTAACGACGCTACGATAAGGTACACAGTGCTCGAGGTTTCCGCCTTGAAAATTTCCCATTAGGCGCTTCCTGAATATATATCCAGTCAAGGCTGGCTTCTTCTTCTTCTTCTTCTTTTCCCAGAGGAAATGAAAGGCAATTTAACTGCAATACTACCAACAAGAAAAAAAATATTTTTCCAAAAGTGTTTTTCATATACCATAGATTTAGATATCAGTTTGATGCAATCCGAGTTTTAAATTTTTTTTAACATAAAAGTATGAAATTCAGTTTCAATCGGATGAAATTTTATCCTTTAATAACAAAAAATTGATATAACAAGCTGCCAACTTTCTCTCTCCTTTTTTTAAATAATTATTCATTTCTCCTTATTTTTTATTTATTACTTAATATCTTAAAAAATTCTTTATTTGAATAGTTTAAAAAATTTAAAATGAAAAAAAAATAAGTTGATATTTGAAACAAAGATAAAAAATTGAAAGTGATGTGTTAGCTTCTATTTTTTTAATTGATGTGAAACAAGAACAGGAATGAGGGATAAGAAAATATAGAAACATCAATAATAAAAATGCAAGAAATTTAGATTAATGAGTTTATACAAGCATGTTTGTTTGAGTCAATGAAAATTTGGATTGAATCAAATCTCTTTTTTTGGCACACAAAAATTTAAGTACCAAATCAAAATTTATCTATTTCTTATTACACTTTTTTGTAATTTTAAATTTCTTTTATATCATAATCAATTTAAAATTTCAGTTATTTCAAATATTTCATTCTCATATTTTTATTATTGATAACTTCATGTCTTTTCATCTTTTGTTCTTATTTCTCATCAATTAAAAAAAATACAAGTTACTCCCTTCATTAAAAAATATAAAACATTTTTAACCGAATCTTACATCAATAAAGTAACTACCTACTTTCAAACTAACTATATCTTTTTATATTTACTCACATTAAATATAAAATTATTCATTAATAGGAACATATTTGAAAAAAGACAATAATTGCACCTCAGAAACTAAAAATGTTTTACATTTTTTAACATTCAACTCTTTAAAAAATAATTTATATTTTTTAACAGAGGGATTAACACATTACGTTCAATTTTTATTTTTGTTTCAAATATCAAATAATCTCCCTTTTTTAGTTGAAACTTTTTAAATTACTCAAATAAAAAATTTAAAACACATAAATTTTAAATTTCAAATTTAAAATGTGATATTTTAAATATAAAATTCATATTCAAATTTGCATAGATAACAATCACCCATGGGGGGAGTTCGCATTAGTGTGAGCTGAATATGATAATACCTTTAAATTTTTTAAGATATCAAATAATAGAATAAAAAATAAAAAAAAAGATAACTATTCGCGTGAAGGAGAAATGAGGGAGAAAGCTGTTAAATTGTCACTTCAATTTTTTTAAGGACAAGCATAACTTTAAATCTCTATACTTTATTTAAATTTTACTATAAATTTTTATACTTTTATTTTTTTTAGTATTATAAGTCTCTCATAGCAATAGGGACCTAAAATACTAAAAAAATATAAGATCTTAAATACAAAATATAAGAATTTAAAGTTATAATTTCACTTTCTTTTTAATAAAGTATAAAACTCGGTTTAATTGAGTTCCATACTTTCATGTTAAAAGAAAATTTGGATCTAGGTTTGTATCGAGCTGATCTTCAAATTCATAGTATATGAGAGAATACTTTTGAAAGTGGAACATATGAGTAAATAATTTTTTTTAATAATATTGCAGTCAAATTGCTTGAAATCAGATGCAAGGCTAGCTTTTAATTATGGCAAAAAAAAAGGTTGCCTTTTAATTCTAGTATTTTTTTAAAAAAATTTAACCTTTTAAAAAATAAAAATTAAACAACCATAACAACTGCATTTAAAAAAAATAAAAACTTGCTTGTAAATTGTTTGTAACTATCCATTTAATATTACAAGAAACTTTTTTAAATATCTTATTAAAAATATCAGAATTTAGGTCTTTTCAAGTTAATTAATAAGATTTTTTTAATTAATATGTTTTATTTAATAAAAATAAATATAAAAAGGTGTGTAATTTTAAAAATAATTATTTAATTTATTAAGATTTATAACCCCCGCCTTAAAACTGGAGGGAGGGAGTACACGTTTAAATTTGTAGATATTCTCTATTCAATTTACAGAAAGAATCGATGAGGCCAGAGATGATTTTACTCCTTTTTTCTTTCTTTTCTTTTCTTTTCTTTTGTTTTTTGTTGTTGTTGTCCAGCCGGCGATGATTTTGCTTCAGGCACCACATTCTCGACTCTCGAGTGTCAACTCCAGCGCGCAATCACGTGCCAACGATAAATCCCACCAGTCATTCAGTCAAGAACTCGCATCTCATAAAAAAATTGATTTTTTGTTGTATTTATTGATCATGGATGCAATGCAAGAAAAATACGTCGATGCAGTAATTAAAATTTATTATTTGACCGAAAGAACAAATTCGAGATACTAGTAAAATTCGAAAACAACGCAGAGTCTCAAGTAAAAATATTGCTACTCCCTCCCCCTTAAATTTTAAAATATTTTTAGGTGAGATTCAAAGTTCAAAATATGAAGCACTTTAAAAAAAATTATTTATTTATTAAATATATTTATTCTAATAATATTTTCTCTCTCCATTTAATTTTCATTCCCCTCTCTTTTTAGTATTTCAAAAGAAAGATTTTTTTTAAGTTTATTTTTTATTTTTTAAAAATAATATTGTTAAGTAAGGTTGTTAAACTCGCAAGTTTAAATAAATTCATTATAAGAATATAAATTTAGATTGCAAACTCAAATTGTGAAAGTTTATCTCTATTAATAAATAATGATTAAATATTTATTATTAAATATTTAAAATATAAAATATAACCATTGTTTGATTTAAATATATTTAAAATATAAATTATTAAAATTAAATACATCTATATTGATAAATCATTATATGAAAATAGAAATTTTTAAACAAGGAAACTCATTCTTGGTATTTTTGTTTTTTATTAATATTAGGTTTTTGCTTTTTCAATTTTTTTTCTTTTGAACGAGATTCTGTAATTTTTATGAACTGAATTTTTTATGATATATATTCAACTCTCTCAACTTAAAAAAAATCAATGAGTTTAACAAGTTTAACAAGTTTACATCTAATTTAAGTATATAAATTAATTGATATGATTTTATAAGTTAAAAATATAAAAACAATAAATTTAAAAGTAAATTCATGAGTTTAACTAAATTTATATTTAATCAGAGTTTACGTGTAAGTTGACACGATTTTGTAATTTAAAAATGTAAAAATATTAAACTCAAAAAGTTAATTTGAAAGTTTAACAACTATGTTATTGAGTGTATTTAATAAACTTTTTTTAAACAAAGTAGTTAATAAGATTTATTGGTATATAAGATTTTATCTTAAAATGTTTCATAATTTAAAGAGAAGGGAGTAGAGTATCCATATATTATTAGTTATCTAATTTTCGTATATCACATAAAATTACTTAAAATTTACTTCATTAATTTAAAAATATGAGATATTTTTAATCTTTTAAAGTATAATTATTGTCCTTTTTTTAAAGTACATCTATTAAATAAATTACTTTATATTATTTTAATGTGAAACATCCTATTAAATGGGGGTAAATATGAAAAGATAGTGTTAACTTGAAGACAAGTAATTATTTTTGTAGGTGTGAGATTTGATTAAAAATATCTTATATTTTTTAACGGGGGGAGTATGCATTTATCATAAACATTCCTCCAGTTTCAAAAATCAATTATTAATTTAAATTTTTGATATATTTTTCCAGACAAAATTTTTTTTGACTCTCTTAAATAATTACTCCCTCCGGTCTCATTTATAAGTCCCATTTTAGAAAGTCTATTTGGTCCCATTTATAAGTCATGGTGCGTCTTTTTAGTGATATTTGAGAGGTATTTTCAAAATTACCCTTCATAAGAGAGAAAAGATAACAGGACATTACTTTTTAGATTTGTTATATAGGGGCATGTTTGGAATTTTACTTACTTTTATTCTTTGTACTTTTATTATATTGGTATTAATGAGGTTGGTAGAAATGACTTATAAATAGGATCAGAGGAGTATTGTTTTGAAATTTAATAAAAGATTAATTACTTCATGTTTTATCATTGTTAACGTTCAAAAATAAAAATAATGGCAGGTGTCTAGTAAATGGGGTCCTAATGCCATAACATTTTCTGTATTTAAAAAAAAAACGAATTCTTTTTTTTTTTTTTTTGAATTTAACGCGACCGTCAAAATTTGAATGGCGGTTGGATGAATGGTTTTTTGGTTGAGGCTTTCCGCGTGAAGGAAGATGATGGGATTTCAGGGGTGTTATCGTAATTCTAACATGACAAACTAGAAATTAGATCCGAAGAGGTGGGCCATGGTGTAATTCCCGCGAAAACAAATGAAATTATGGCGGGAAAAGAAACAGGCCTCGATACTTCTTATCGTTGTTCGCCTGCTGGGTCCATTTCTTTTTCATTTTCTTTGGCGAGTTGGTGAGTCTTTATTTTGTCCGGAAAATACGACAAATTAAATTTCCAATTCCAAACTGGTTGATTTTATTTTGTCGCGTAACTATATGAATAGATAATTTTTATGATTATTTTATGATCCTTGAAATAATTTGAACTTCACCCTCAATTGGAAATCCAACGCTGCGCAATTTTGTCGTTTTTTTTTTTTCAAAAGAAATTGTCCAATATCCATTGCATATATATAGGCCAGCGGATATAACAATCTCCCTCTCTCTCTCCCCCCGATCTTCTTCTTGTTTTTTTTTTTTTCAGAAAAGGTGTTTGGGGGGAAGTGGGGGAGGGAGAGTCAAGGGACATAAAATGGTGAAAACAATCAGTTAAAGGAGGACTCTGAACTGCATAGACGAGCATGAAGGATAATTGACCATTTTTGAATGTAGTGACTATTATCTAAAGGAAGGGTGGAAGTGGGGTAGTGCAAAAGCAAGTTGTCGAGCACTCAATGGGGCAGCCAAACATGGCCTTCGCTGCCTCTTGTAGCTAAAAATGCCCAGTCTTTCAATAAAGCATGCGCGCTTTCCCACTATTTCCACAGCAATGCCATTATAGTCATGAAAATGGCTAAACAGTAAGCGATGGAAATGGGCAGTAAAGGATCGGTTTTGTTGGTTCGTTTAATAAGAAATTTAGCCCTCACATCGGCGAAAAGTGTGTGACAGTGTAAGTGAATAAGGCATTTCACCATTTAGGCATGATTTGCATCAGATGGTTTTTTTCATCTGACCTCAGAACAGAAAAAATGTTGCACTCCCAAAAACCATCCTTTAAAACTTGAATATGCAGCGAGCAATGGGGGGCGATTGGGAAATGGAATATTAAACAAGTGTGAGTTGATAGAGGTGGGCTGGAAGTGGAAGATCAATTCCTACTAGCAAGCAAATCTTTGACTTTTTTGGATCTGAATTTGGAACACATGAAAGCTCCTTTCAGATCATGGAATTAATCTTCTTCCACGCACAATGCCACACGTCAAATTTGCATCATAAGAATGCCACTCAAATCACTACTCTGTTGAGTGCCTTGTAGAATGCCCATAAAACTCAGTCCATTCAGTTTCATTTTTAGTCATTGGCATTTTCTCCATTGCAGAGTACTCGGCGACACTGACAGGTGTCTGCATATGCGATCCAAGCACGATACCCGGGAAATCACTATATAGGTTGGCAGCTCATAAAGAGCCACAAATAGTAGCAGCCAATGCTATCCAACATTGATTACACTGCACGGATTCCATGCTGAGTAACTTTCCTGTCATTAAGTAAAAGAATGAAAATATAATTTTAAATTACTGTATTTTATTCATGTTTTATTACAAATTTTTTTTATATTCTACGTTCTTACATTTTAAAAAATAAAAATTTAAAAATTTAAAATATAAAAAAATATAAAATCTTAAAATTATGTTTTCCTGACAAAAAACATTCAATTTAAGAAGTGTGATAAATTTCTGTATAATTTATGAAATTTCACGTGCCACGGTGCCAGCCGTAGACAATCGAGAGAGAATCAATATTGCCAGCGATCAACTTAGTCGTCCCCCCCCCCCCAACCCCTTCTCTTAAATTTAACCTTTAATATTAAAGCAAAACCTTTTAATTTGGTCCTTCACTTCAAGCCACCTCTCCTGATGACCATGTAATTTTTGCTACGTCATGTCAGGCATTCTCTTAGATAACTAAGAAATGGGGACCAAAAAAAAAAAAAGTAGCCTTATATGTGTAAAAAGTTTTTCAATCAATTTAAAACATGTGATTTTTTTATATTATTTATTAATACTTAAAAAAACACTTATTTTAATTTGACTAGACAAAAGTATATTAAATACTTAAGTCTTCTCTTAAAATAAAATAAATCTAATAATAAGGTTAAAAACAAGCATATTTTGTTAGATAGGGTGCATGATCTGACGAATGATATAATGCTATTTTCAAATTGTCAGTAGCAGGCAGGGAAAAAAAAATTGATGAGGAGTTTGATTTTAACTGATTAGAAAAAACTAAAAACAGACAAAAAGCCATAAACCCATTAATGATAGGAATAGAAAGTGCGCGTTTTTTGAAATATTCGGCCTTAATTAATAACTTTAAATAAAAGCAGAATATTTTAATTAATAGACTTTTGCTGTTTTTTGGGGCCTGAATTAACTTTTGCTCTTAGGGCTTATCTATAATAGCGAGAACAACATTCCCCCGGCGGATGTCGACAGCGACATGATTGCGAGGGTATTTATCTCCTGCCCATTCACATGGCCGGATTACCTTCATATTCTTTTCTGTGTGTCTTCACCACTTTTTTATTTCACTGGCTTTCTCCTGTACTTGCGATTATTCAACCATGACCTTCCTTTTTAGCTCTTAGTTCATTTTTTCCTGTTAAACCAAAAAAGGTTTATAACTTTCTCTCCCAATATGTTCACAAACATCATTCATGAACATCAGAATCTTTCTTCATAGAATTTGGAACCCCTTTTCATAATGGTTGCTAGGAGGTGGGTTATATCTGGTGTGTTGACCAAGAAGATCAACTATTAATTAAAACTACGTTGTGTACTGGCACTAAAGCCTCGTAACTTTCCAGGATAGGTTTCTTTAGCCTTGACTTGTTAATTATTAATTATTTATTCCAAATTCATGTTACTGTACTAGCCTGCTTGGTCATACTCATACACACTGCATTGTAGGCCAGACACGGAGATGAAGGCCTAAAAGGCCGCGATCAGTTAATAAAATAGAATCCAAATAATCAATAAAATTATGAAGAAAAAGAAGATATTGCCGGCCAGCATGATATTAGTATTTAATTATAAAAAAAACATTATTTTAAAATTTTTATACTTTACTAATATTTTACTATTAATTCATATATTTTATATTTTTATATTTTTATTTTTTATCGTTTTAGGTTTCTTCATGAACAAAATATAAGAATCTTAAAAGGATCTAAAACAATAAAAAATAAAAGTACAGGAATCAAAAATATTAAAAAAAATACAAGAACTAGTAGCAAAACACAAGCAAAGTATATAGACTTAAAGTTATGTTTTTTTTTTAATTATATGATAACATTAAAAAGTGATTACAATGAAACAAATTAGTGTCGCATTCTTGATCAGTTTCATTTTCATATGATCAAATCCAGTTTGTTGCTGGGAGACAAAAGAAAAACATAAATTCTTGCCATGCCGTTCAAGGACAACTCTCCATTTCCAAAGCTGTATCTTCTCGCTGCAAGAATGTCTAATTATATATGAGCACGTATTGCTTATGAGTGTAGAGTGTCCCATACGAAATGGCATAGAAGTAAAATGCAATTTGGAGCCTTCTGGATCCCTTCATGAAGGTCCAATCCGCCACCGAGCGCATCATACGTAATGGTATGTCAGACTGAGTTATCAATATCATCCACATATGTCTGCTTTGAATTTTTTATATTTTTTATAATCAATCTCACTCACTTAAGGAGATAAGACTGTTGTTGAAATGGAAATGACCTAATAAAGATAGCAGTAACCAATGAATATTCCAATTCCCAACGAAAATGATTTACAAAGAGATTAAAAAGGCTACCATCATGATCCCATAAGACTATTCCCACCCCTATACATGCTACGCATAAGCTTAGCCCACCATCAAAGCAAAAGTGATAAAGTGTAAGTTGAAGGCAGAGAAAGTCATGGCCGTAGGGGAAGAAGGGGCTGACCTGAGAGGAATTATTCCCTTGAAGCAGCACTTTGTGCTGATACATGGCGTAGGTGGAGGAAGCTGGTGCTGGTACAAAATCCGGTCCCTAATGGAGAACTCCGGCTACAAGGTTTCGTGTGTAGACCTGAAAAGCAGTGGAATTGATCGATCTGATGTTGATTCTGTTCTTTCTTTCGATGATTACAACAAACCTCTTATGGATTTCATGTCTGCTCTGCCCGAAAATGAACAGGTTTTCCCTTGTCTCCCCATCCCATCTCTCTGCCTGTCTCTTTCTTCAGCTTGAATGAGAATTTACATGCAAGACAAAACTCCTGTGTAATTTTGAGGTGGTTGCTATCAGGTTCTCTAATAAAAACATGACAAGTCGATATTGTTTACAGTTGGTTACTATTTAAAAAAAAAAACCATCACATGTCATTTGTTTCATCGAGGATTTGATAACAAACACTCAAGGATCGTTATCTAGATCTCATCCATATGAAAATTATAGAGGCCAGGTTTCACTTCTGACACCATCTCGGTGATGTCCTACAGGTGATACTTGTAGGACATAGCGCAGGAGGGTTGAGCATCACTCAAGCCAGTCACAAGTTTCGAAAGAAGATCCGTTTGGCTGTCTATGTTGCAGCCACCATGCTCAAGTTGGGATTCTGGACAGATGAAGATCGTAAAGACGTGAGTAATTTTCACTAATCTGCTGTATCACTTTTGCTTCCACTTTGAATGCCTCCTTCTCACAAACTAGTTTCGTAAAGATTGAATTCAATTTGTCATGAATGCCTTTTTTTTTTTTTTTCAAGCTTGACAAGAATATAATATCTGCACAAAGGGTGAGTGGGTAATAGAATTGCTAAGTTTACTCTGAGTGAACATGAACTTGGTGGTGACTGCTGAGTGAACTGAACGTTACTGTTGTGTATATTGGCTTCCATTGATGAATCATATTCTCCTGGTTTTCAAGGCTTCCAGCAAGGATGACGTTGATAGCTTGTTACAAACTAGCAATAATTCGTTTCTCGCTGTCTGCACAGACAAAGTAGTTCTTAAAATTCTAAGGCTCGCCACCGTTACGCGGTCGCCTACTCTGTCACATGTTTCGTGATAATAGTTCCATACACAAACGAATTGGCAGCTGCTCAGTAATGGAGGAAATTCGCTTGGCAGAAAAGGAAAATTGTGAGAGAGAGAGAGAGAATAGGCGCCTGTTTAAAAAATCTGTTCTATTTTCAATTCTTCAAAATAAAAAAACAAAAAAATTTATTTGATAATGTATTTTTAAAAAGTGTTCTGGAGAGTAAAAAAAATAAAATATTATTTTGAAGAACAGAAAAATAGAAACAACTTTCAAATATTTTGGGATTATTGATCTGGAGAACAAAAAAAGAAAAAGAAAAAGACACCTATTTTTATTTTTTTTATTTTCAAAACATCTTTTACAAAACACCAATTTTCAAAATAATAAAATAAAATAAATTTCATACAGCCTTTAAATATCTCTTTTTTCTATTTTTTTGACAATTCTTATTTTTTAGCTGTCCACTTAGGTAGGTTGCCTTAAGGTTTAGTTTTTCCTGCCTTTTTACCATTGAGCACGCTCTTAGTCGTAATTTTATAAAGGTCCACAAGATGTGTATGCTGTGTGAGTGACCATTTTATCCCCCACTAATAACCCAAACAGCCAAAAACAGGCGCTAAACTTTTCAACTCGCTTTCCTAAGAGCCTGGAATCAATGTGTGCAGCAAATCTACTTCACCTCACTCATAATCATAATGGCCTCCTTCAATTTAATAAATCCCCCCACCCCGGAGAAATCGTATCAATAAGTTTGTGCCATTAAACCCCACAGGACCACAACACAGCAACCTTTGTATACTAATAATTACAAGCATCGTCCACATACATGTTGTCCCGTTTGGACACAAAAGCGTCAAATCTCTTGCTTTTTTCCAACTTTTTAACTTGAACAGGTATCATCCGACAGCCCTGTTCCATAATTTTTTATTTTTTTATACTTTGTCATTATTGGGACACAGTGAATTATAACTCTGTTCAATGTACCTCCAATGATTGAATAAGAATGACTAATTAGTCAACCTAATGGCTTGCTATGATAGAAGGATGGCTAACTTTTTGTGCCTCAATTATAATGAAAAAGATTATGTGATATGTGTGAAACAGGGGGCGCCAGATTTATCCGAGTATGGGGATGTGTACGAGCTTGGGTTTGGACAGGGAAAGGATAAGCCTCCAACCAGTGTTTTGGTGAAGAAAGAATTTCAACGCAAAATCATCTACCCTTTGAGCCCTAATGAGGTATGGTTCTCCCTTGAAAAGGTCGAAGAGCCCCCCATATCCATAAAACTGGTGGTAGGGACAATTATCATAATTCATAAAACATGACAAATGCTTTTGTTTAGCCTCAATTTCAACATTTGCACTTCGGCCTCATGGAGGACCATTTCTAGCGAGCATCCCACTATGTTAGCCAAGGTAAAAAGAAGAGGAGAATGCATTTTATGATTGAAAAAGAAAAGCCACCAAAAAGCTAGAAGGAAGAGTGGGTTTGGTTTCAAATTTTTAATGCACAGTAATTACAATTAATTTTTTAAATTAAGACGGAGTTTTCGAATAAGAAAAGCAAGAAATTTTATTGAAAAAGCTAGCAACAGTGGCAAATAATCCAGGAAGTCGTAGTAATATACAGAAGCTGAGAAGGTAGAACAACAAGCGAGTATAATTGGAATCGAAAACAAAATCTGAAAAGGCGAGTAAATAGGGAGATAGATCTGATCTAACCAATGCAAGGAAATGTTGGCTGGGAGCGCAGGATTCGACGTTAGCGGCGATGCTGTTGAGGCCAGGGCCAATTCAGGCATTGACGAACACGCGATTCACAGAGGAGGGGGAAGAGGGTGGAGTGGAGAAGGTACCTCGAGTGTATATAAAGACAATGCAAGACAAAGTGTTGAAGCCAGAACAGCAGGAGGCCATGATAAAGAGGTGGCCACCATCTTCTGTGTACGAACTGGACACTGACCATAGCCCCTTCTTCTCCGCTCCGTTCGTCCTGTTCGGCTTGCTCGTTAAAGCTGCTGCTTCTGATGTTGCATCTGCCTGCACCTAGCCCTCGCCCTCCTTGCTTTGTACCTTACACCTCAAGGCGAAGCCCAATTAAAAAACCGCTAGTATTTATTTTGTATTTAATTTTAGCGAGAACGTTTTTTTATTAAGATTTTGTCATGTACGTTTAACAGAACTTTAATGTCATTTTACCTGCTTGTCTCGTGAGTTAGATTACTGCCATTCGTGTCAATTGGCGTTCATCATGGGGAAAATATCAACCAAGAATTGCGGGAGGAAATTCATAGCATTTTTTTAAGGGTTGATAAATTTTGAATTTTCACTGTAATTTGTTGATCCTTAGATAAAATTAACCTTTTATGTAAAATGATGAAATTGTTTCAAAAGTTTAAATTTTTTTTTTAAAAAAACCTTCATTGTCACAAGCAGCTGCTATCATATTGTTGTCGAAAACCTTGCCAACAGTGAGGTCATTAGAACCCCTACTACCCTCAGCTAGTTATCAAAGATATGACACCAACAATAATTTTATTCAAAAATAATTGATAATGATGGTTAGGGGATTTAATCTTATCATTGCTTGGCTACCTAAAATACTTAAATAGTCACCAAGTCACAAAACCAAATCAATTATATATGACAAAAAAAAATAATAATAATCACATGAGCTTCTAAACAAGTTCTATATCATAATATAATGGTGTGTTGTTATTTCTTAAATAATATTTATTATTTTACTAATATTATTTATTAATCTGACATTGTCAATTACAAATTAAGAGCTTTAAAACTTATACATTTCACTTGTTAAAAGTTTAAATGTATTTGTTAATTACGAATGAGTTGCTATCAAAACACGAATTGATATTTGTTAATTAATGACTAATACATACAATTAAGCTTATCCTGTTAGTTTTTTTTTACCCTATTAAGAACCGAATGAATTGTTGTTAATTTTAAATAAATTGTTGTTAAAATCCAAATGAATATTTAATGATAAAGGAATAACATTTGTAAAATTAAGCCTATCCTATCTATTTTTCTAACTTTGTAAAACTCGAATAAATTATTATTAATTTTGAATAGTTGTACTCTCTCCGTTAAAAAATATAAGGCATTTTTAACCGAATTCACCCCTCAATAAAGTAGTTACTTACTTTTCAACTAACCTTATCTTTTCATATTTACCCCTATTAAACACCCTACAATAAATATAAAATCATTATCAATAGAGGCACTTTTGAAAAAAAAACGATGATTACACTTCAAAAGACTAAAAATGCCTTACATTTTTAACATCCAACTCCTTAAAAAATGCCTTACATTTTTTAACGAAAGGAGTATATGTTAACCTTTTATTGATAAGTATCAATTTAAGTTTTAACAACAACTTGTTGACAATTTATTTGGGTTTTAACAAATTAAAAAATAATTTTGATGAGTTTAATTATATAAATATTAGTCATTCATCAATAAATATCTATTTGAGTTTCAACAATAACTCATTCAAAATTAACAACAAGTCATTTGGATTTGAACAAGTTGGAAAAAATGATATGATGTGCATAATTATACATGTTAGTTCTTCATCAACAAGTATCTATTCAAGTTTTAAAAACTCATTCAAAATTAACAATAATTCATCTGGGCTTTAACAGTTAGGAAAATGAATATGATAGGTTTATTTATACAACTCTTAGTCTTTCATCAATAAGTAAACTATTTAGGTTTTAACAACAACTCATCCAAAATTAATAATAATTTATTTAGATTTTAACAATTTGGAAAAACTAATATGATAGGCATAATTGTACGCATTAGTTCTTCATCAACAAGTATCTATGTAGGTTTTAGCAACAAATCACTCAAAATTAACAATAATTTATTCAGATTTTAACAAGTTAGAAAAACTAATAGGATGGACTTGAAATCAAAACACATTACATAAATCACGCAACAGCTAACATTCTATCATGGAAGTTTTTCTGGATGGGTGTCCACCATATATGCCGTGAAAAGCAACCGTTGATTATGTTTTTTATTATTCTACCATATACAGGTCGCTCATGACCATCTTGTTTTCCAGGTGTCCTCGAACTTCCTCCCTCACACCTTCCTTGCATTCTCCTCAACATGAGTGATCCAACCTTTTCAAATGATTTCCTTCATTTTTCTTTTTCTGCTTCTGATTAAGTCACTTTCTATTTCACATTTGATTTTGTTTATTTTTGGAATCTTAGCAGGCCTGTCTTGTATTATTCATCATTTAGGGATGTATTTTATATGTTTAATCTTTTGATCGATCTTCTTATACTAGTTAGTTATCTACAGTCTTTAGGTGCTCTTTTATAGTTGTTGGCATTTGTTAAGATAGGATGGTGCTAGCTTCTTTACAACTACAAACCTACAAATTTCTTGTTGAAAAGATATAATTTTTACATTTTATAATGTGATAATTTTAACTTCTTGAAGCAAGTAAATCACCTGATGTTTTGCCTTATGGTTATGATAAGGTTAATTTTTCTAATGTGTTTGGTCCAGCTCTTATTCAACTGTCAAAAGAATTCAATTGTGAGAAGTCTAAAAACTTGATGGTTGTGCCAAATCCTAATGAAAGTATATGCAACAATCCTACTGTCATTTACAACCGATCCCATTCTTTTGTAGGGCGTACAACCTATATCAGTTATTCCTTAAAGATTACCAAAATCAACTTACTTGAGAAGGAGGATGCACTAGATCTAACGGAGGAGGTTTATAGAGAAACATCAAAAGAAATTGAGGAAGAGAAGTCTAACAAACATTTGAAGGAAGTTTAATAACATCAATTTAAAACATCAAAGCATTGGAGTCCAAGATTTTATAAGTCTTAAATGTTATTGGGCAAGGTATATTTGGGAACGTGTACCAGGTGAGGATGGGAGGGACATCTGATATTTGTGCAATAAAGGTCATATGGATAGACACGATCATATAGAGAAATCACGTTGATTATATGATATATGAAAGGGATTTATTAACAAACAGTTTATCACCCTTTTATTGTGCTGCTCGGACACTCATTCAAAGTAATTATTAGCAATATTATTTGTTAATTCAAATGTTTATGTACAAGTATAGACTAAAAGCATAGCACCATCATATTTGCATTTTTTAGTCTTGTAGACAAAGTATAGGTTGCACCTTGTGCTTGATTTATGAATGGTGGTCACCTTTTCTTTTGGCTTTATAGTTAAGGCCTATTAAGGTATGCTAGTATAGAAACTTTGCGAACTTATCTTAAACAATTTAGTTTCACACATCCATCCTACATGTTTCACTTCTTTCAGGGAGGATTTGGCTCGCTTTTATATTGCAAAGATTGTTTTGATTGTCTCTCATCTTCATGCAAATTGCATAATGCACAAGAATCTTAAACCTGAAAATATTCTTCTTGACTCACATGGCCATGTAAGAACACATAAAACTCTCTTTCCTTTGCATTAGGCTCGCTTGTGCAGTTGTGCTTTTTACTTTAAAAGGACTTGTTGACTTATACTTAAATTCCTCTATTTTTCCTTTTACTTATTCCCCTGCTTAACACCAAGTAGTTTTGATGGATTTTGGCCTAGCTAGGCAATTTTGAGAGAATTCAAGGTAAAATTCTATGTCTTGAACCTTAGAATACATGGTCCCTGAAATTCTTTTAGGGGAAAGAATGAGATAAGGCAACTGACTGGTGGAGTATTAGAATTCTAATTTTTGAAATGATTATAGGAAATGTCAGTTTCTTTGAATTGTATGTACACCATTTTCCCTCATAGATTGGTGGCTATATAATTTTGTTCCTTTTTTATTTTGACATGTGACATGTGCTAATAGCTATATAGATGGGGCTTGCTTTATTATACCTAATTTATTTTTTCATTGTAGTTTAATTATGAAAGCTATTTTTGCTTTAAATTTTTAACCTTATTTCCTTAAACTTCACATGCATCCTTGTTTTCTCTAATTACAGCCTCCCTTTACCGATGGAAATAGACAGAAGATCTAGTGAAAGATAATAAATGACAAGGTCAAGCTTTCGGCATTTTGTTTAACGAGGCACATTCATTGCTAAGGGGTTCACCTTCATCATTCTTTAGGCTATGATTTTGATATACTTGCAAAAATTGAATTTATCATAAATGAGTGACATAAATTAGAATCTATGGATAAAATGCGAATAGAAGAATGATAAAGTTTCTTCTTCAGTTGTTGCAAAAAGAAGCCAGCAAATATCTTGGCAATAGACTAAGTAGTAGTGAGATTATTAAGAGCCACAAGTGGTTTAAGTCAATTAATTGGGAAAAAAATGATTAAGTGCTAGAAATGGTAGGAATCATTATGTTGCTAACTTTGAGGATTGATGGACTCACATGCCGTTACTAGATTCTCCTCTTGTCACTTCCAAATTCAATGATAACCCTTTCAATGGGTTCGATTGGGTACTTTAGCTCTCTTTTCTAGACAAAATATATTATTGTTACGTGAAGAAGGTCTCATAGATTTTGATGTTTACACTTATTTTATACAACCCCTTTACTATCTTACTATTATTGTTATTGAATAATGAGACATTGATATTTACACTTATTTTGTATAAAACCTACTTGCATTGGACTAGTATTTTTTTTTGTTAGTTGTGAGAAGGTTTTTTCCTCCTCTTTAGGTGGGGGGAGGGTTGTTCTTGGATTATCAGATTCTATACTCACAATTTGTGGGTAAAAAAGATTAAAATTTAAAACACAAAATAACACAGAAAAGCTCATGGTGAAAGCTTACAAAGACAAACATTATTATATTTGTTCTTCCACTAGATCAAGAAAGGAAGAACTTTATACAACACGCAAACACATAAGTACTTATCGTAGAAGTTACAAGAACAAGCATTATTTATTTAGTTCTTCTTGAATAGTTATAGCAAATAGGAGGATCTTTTTTGAAAGCATGACTCAGACGTGCCAAGAAATTACCATAGTATCTTTTTTTTTAGTTCTTCCATTTAGTCTATTGACGATGGTTACTGGGATTTGGACTGTATGCAAATGCATCGAATACTTATGCTTTTAAATGGAGGTTTATCATCTTTTGCTTTCTCTTGTGCATCATTTACGGAATGATTTCCCTTAAGTTCCTTATCTTCTAAGATATCTTCTAGCAAGCGGGCTTTTGTTTCTAGAACCAAGAAGGTGCAAAAGAATCCAACCATGTTGGCAACTGAAAGTGCCATAATTGTCCCTCGAGTCCTTCTTGTTGAGTTAGCACTTGTATAGCTTTGCACCATAAAGGCACTAATGATGGCACCTACTTTCCCTACAGCTGTTGATATTCCATGGCACGTTGAATGAGATTGAATTGGGAATAGCTCTGTAAGCACTATAAATATTGTGTTATTAGGCCAAAGTTAGCAAAGAAGAGGGTGAGTCTAAAAAAGTATAGTAAACATCTTAAGATTGCCATTACAGTACTCAAGTTTGTGCCCTTGTTGACAATCATTGTTTTTTAGGTTTCTCTAGGAGCATTTTTCAAACCAAAAAAAAAAACATCTCACAAGAACAATGGCCTTCATTAATGTCATTTGATTTTCAATATATTTCTTCCCATGACCTTGAAAGTCATTGACTCATTTTTCCCAATTTCTTTTTTATTAAAAAAGTTAGGTCGAGGGTAATTCATAATGCAGGGAACAAAAATAATAGTCCGACCTAACAAAGTAGCAAAGAATATAACATGCAAGCCATCACTAATATCCCTTCACAATTGAATATGCTTAAAGTTACTCTTTTGAAGATAGAAGATGAACCAACTATCTCTTATCGCCAATGACAAGCAAATATTCAGAGTTCGCCTAGAAGGCTCAGATTCATGAGAGGGCCTGTTCAACTCAGGTTGCCTAATTTCTTCAATGATTCTTAGAGCTTTGAAAATGCTTGGCCTCATATCGGTACCTTCTCTACACATGCCAAAGCAATATGAAGCATGTGCACCATTTCCTCTTTAACATACTAACCTCTCGAGATCTCCTTATCAAATACTTCAACCATCCATTCCTCACTGTAACATCCCAATTTAAATTTTAATAGTTATTTAGATTAATAGAAATTTTTAAAAAAATATATTTAGAGATAAGAAAATTAGTAGGAGATAATTATTAAATCTAACTTAGGATATAATTATAAATTAAAATTAAAAAAATTTAAAAAAAATTATTAATTAATTAATTAAAAATATTATTAAAATTATTATTATTATTAAAAAAGAGGAAAAAGGTATGAATAAAAAAAAAGGGAAGAAGAAGAAGAAGAACGAGTTGTTTGTTTCGGCGGCCGCGTAATGATTACATGTAAAATAATAATAAAAAAATGGAAAGAAAGAGTGAGGAAAGGGAAAAATAATAAAAAAAATTGTGGGACCCACATTCGTTTTAAAAGCCACCGTTCTCTTCTCATTTTCTTTCATTTCCTTCCTCTTTCGCGTGCGATCAGAGAGAGCGTCTGTGAGCGTGAGTCGCCGGTGCGGAAGATCTAAATTTTAAGGTAAGAGTTTTTAATAGGATATTTAGGGTGTGATTTTAAACTTTTCAAGACTAAGTAAGTGTTCTAAAAAAATTTTTTAGTCATCCTTCCTCTTTGATTTCTAATTTTGTGATGGTAGAAAATTTAAGATCTGGAAGAGGGATGAATTTATATTGAATAAATATGATTTATGAGGTTGTTAGTAGTATAAATAAATGTTCTAAAGTATAAATTTGTTAATGATCTTTGAATTTGTGGCTTATGGATCAAAATTCTAAACTAAATCTAAAAATATATGTTGATTTATTGAGGTTTAGATGATTATTTGGGATGAGAAATGAATTATTATGGCTATAGGATTATGATTCTAAGCTCTAGAGATTCAATTTTTAATTTTTGAATATTTAGGTGCGAATTTATGAAATAAAAAGAAAATTTTGATAATAAAAATTAGTTTAGAAGTTGATTTTTAGATTTTTGATTATTATTTTATTGATGAGTAAAAGAGGAGTTAAAAATTTTACTTAATAGTAGTAACTATAAATTTGTATTAAGATTGAGATTAGGAATTATGTTATATTTTTAATCCTATTATTAGAATTATTTTATTAGTTTCAAAAATTGAAACTAATATTTATAAATAATATTATTTTGTAGATTGTATTACTGGTGAAGATTGTGGTGAGAGAGAAATTTTAAGGAATGATTTATTGAAAAAGCCACAGGTAACCATGCTTTTAATTTGTGATTAGTGTTACTTCTTGTAATTGGGTGATTATTGAGAAAATTATGAATTTGTAATATTGTATAATTATGCAATATTATTATGAATTTGTTTAATTATTGTGGGAGGTGTTGGGAGACTTGCTATTGTTGTTGTATTTATGTGCCACGTGGTACGCCCCTATTGGAGCTCAATAGGTGGCTTGTAAGGGCTCGGGCTAATCTACCTTTGGCCGGGTAATTTAGCACCGAGTGAAGGCTACGGCTCGAGGTTAATGGAGGGATATAAGGATGGTTATTTGTGTATATTGTAATATTTCTTATATTTGTTGGATTATATTATTTTTAATTCTCACTTAATAAGCACACACTTAACTGTTTGTATATACTATCATCAATGGCTATGGTTGCTGGGACTTTTGAGTCTCATTATGTGGTTAACAATTTTAGGAGAAGAGCCACGAGTGACACGTGGAGGAGTCCCAGAGGCTTAGTGACATAGATCCACTGTCTCTTTTGGGTATTTGATTTATGATTTATAATGTGTTATATTGCCAATATTAGGGGCTTTTTGTTTATTGACAATTATATGAATATATAAATTGTAATTGCCTTTCAAACTATTTCTATTTTTGGTATACTTTGAATGACTGTAATTTTAATATTTGATTTTACTTTGGATTGGTTAAAATGGCATGATTATGAGGCTAATAACTGACTTATGTTGAAAATTGATTAAATTATTTATTTTACTTGTTGGGGAGTATAAGGATGTCTAAATGTGATTTAGTTTACTTATTGAGAGTATAAGGATGGACAAATGTGATTTAGCCTAATGGCATGTGGGAGGTAAAAATTTATCTGAAATGTTAATTGTGTGAGTTGAAGCCAATTATAAAATATTTTATATTAAAATTTTGATATAAAAATGTGTTGGGTGGCTGTAACCCAACTATGGTTGAGTTTAAATTATTTAAAAAAAAAATTTTGGTGTGTTACACTCACGAACCACCAACCTTACCCACCTTGGTAAATCCATGGCATCATCATTCCTTTTATATCTCACTGGGCTCTTTTCTGTTAGGATTTCCTGAAGAAGCATGCCATAGCTGTACACATCTTATTATGAGTGATTTTTCAGTGATCAGTCACCTCTGGAGGGAAATAACCAATAGATTTAGACATGTTTGCTAGAGCCTTTATCAGGGGGGTCAATCCAACGTCTAAAATGCAACCATTGAGGTTTTGTATGATTAAGATGTTGGAAGATTTGATGTTGCCATATGTAAATTTAGCACCTTCTTCAGAGTGAATGAAAGCAATTCCTTTTATTATCCCAATTGCAAACGTCATTCTGGCATTCTAGTCTAATAGAGTCCTTCTTGCAACTCTTTCCTGTTGTGGATAGAAGAATTATCCATAGATAAAGCTTTGATAAAAATTGACAGAAGTAAAATACACCATTGTCTGGGAGTCCCATGTAATTCTTGGTCTTGTTGAAATACACAAAAGAAAGGTGCTTTCTATGTTTGTGGATTCTTAATAGATTGTTGCAAGCACTTGCCAGAGCTTAAAAGGGTTATTTTCTTGCATTAAAAGTAGTAGTCCAATGAGTGTGCTGCAAAATGTAGTAATGATCTCATGGCTCAATTCTAAGATGCTTCAAGTAGAGCTTCAGATAAATAATCTAACATCTGACATAAATTTACTGATGACATTGTATGTTGTGCTCTTTTTTTTAATTCTCGTTGGAAATAACCATATTAACTATATAGAGGAACCTGATTATTCTTTTCTTCTCGGCGCGGGTTCCATTTCCTATCTAAATTTGATTATTTCTTTTTATTCAAGAACAAACTGATCTTAATTTTGCATGACAAATGAGTGATCAAAGTACTGAATATCTAAAATTCTCTAGACAAGCTTACTTTGAAGAAGAGACTTTATGCCTTTATGTCTACTAAGGATTAGGAGAAGCTGTGTCTACATGTAGGATGCCTTTGTAGCTTTGAAATTGGAGCAAAGAAAAAAAAATTGACATTTTGTTTTTGTTTATTGCGTTAACCTGTGAAATGTTCAGTAGCTGGATTAAAGAGGCCAAAAAAGACATTGAATCGAAACAAAGCTTACCATGCAACAAAGAGAACAAGCTGCCGCTTAGCATGTAGTTGTAAGCTAAAAATTTCTCATCTTTGGAATAATAGTATGCTCGAAGGGGCATGATATAAGGATGTCTTCTGAGCCTCCCTACAAGCTTCATGTGCTACTCAATTCCTTCTTTCCTACCACAACATCCCTTAACCGTTCAACAACCATTGTTATTCCTTCCCAAATCATCCATAAAAGTTGTTCCATAATTCCCTTTTTCAAGAACCCCAGCCGATGCCATCAACAAATCCTTGAGGTTAAAGCTATAAGAGCAGCCTTCAAAGAGAAACAACTTATTCTTCTCTGCATCTTGCACTCCACTCCCAAAGCTCTTCGAAACTGTAATCCTACTAGCACAAGATGCCTTTCCTTTCAGTATTTCGCTGCTTTTGCTTTTTCTTTTCTCTACTTCAAATTACATATGGAGATCACTAAAACTAGGAGAAAGAGAAATGCACAACCTCCATAACTAGAGCAAGTATGGAAGCTATTCCAAAGTCTTTCTTATGGCTGGTAGCTTTTATAACTTGGGTAGTTGCTAGATAGACCAGCTAGTAAATAGGAGAAGGGATGGTGAGAATGAGACTGTAGAGCAATGATCGAGAGGTGGCCTACATAAGTGAAAATTTCCAATAAAAGAAGTGCAAGGGAACTTTTTTATGAAACTTGGAATAGAGCCACTCAAGTTGTTATAGCTCAAATTCAAGTACTTAAGTCTTAGGAGGTTCAAGTTAGGGATGGCTCCATAAATGGAATTGTTTTGGAGATACAACCAAGTGAGCCTTTTGAGATTCAAAAAAGCAGGTGGTGTGCTCTTAGAGAAGGAGTTGAAGGAAATATCCAGTGCAATAAGTTTAAGGAAGACAGATGAAGGAATTAGACCTGAGAAGTTATTATACTCAAGGTGCACATATTGGAGTGAAGGAATGGATAAAATGTCAGAAGGAAGATTTCCGACACAAGGCAATTGGAATGAAGGCTGAGGACTCTAAGAGCAATTAATTTTCCTATGCTCTTTCCTAGAATGGAGCTTATGAGTCCAAATCTTGGAAGATGGATGCCAATGATACAGGTGCTATCTGAATTGCAACTAACTCCAATCTAGGATGTGCAGATTATAGTAGAATCATTCTAGTTGAGTCTTGGGGCATAAGGGATGTTAGAAGCAAATTCATATAAAGCTTGTCTGTTAGACTTGAGATCAGCTATAATCAAGCCAAAGAGAGATAGCTTGAAGCTTCGAATGAAGAGTGCAGAGGTTGAGGATCGAAACTTCATGGGTGCCTGTTTGGGCCAAAATTGAGGCAAGCGGAGGTTACAAGGTCTGACCTCAGCTTTTCATCATTTCCGGATTTGCTTTTGAAAATTTTGACAGCTGTGATCATATTCAAAGCGAAAATTATGCTATTTTCTAAATAAAGACATGGATATGTTTAGGCTATAAAAAAGAAATTTTTATGATGATTTAATCATTCTTGAAGAACTAGAGATTACATATAGAAATGCACTCGATAACTTGAATCAACTCCTTTATCTGAAAGTTGAAAATTTAATTGAAGAAGAAGCTTCTCATGATACAGCACCATCCCTAATAGGTAATAGCAGCTTTGCACAGAACCTATAAGACTTTGAGACTGTCTTAACATGCACATGCAAAAACTTCTAGGAAGGATTTGAAGTTGGGGAAGGGGAACCTGTTTGAGAAAAGGTTATTCTTTCGACATAATCTTACTGCTTTGATTTAAGTAGTGTGCCTTTTACAGAGAAGTAATCGGGAAAAAAACTAAAATAAAAAATAATCGTTGTTTGTATGTTTAAGAAACGAGTAGGGATGAAAGAAAAA
>NW_026555346.1:1261940-1408926 GCF_029017545.1 Prosopis cineraria
TAGAATGGCATATATAGTTTGACTATTTTGTGATGCCATGAACTAACTTTGATATGCTCTCGTCAGTTAGCTTGTTGGTCATTACGATCGATATGTGTTTTTGCTGATATATGCCCTCCTGCCTTTCTTTCTTCTTGGTGCCCCTAGCTAGCTTGACTTTCTATTTCTTTTTTTCAGGTTGCTTTTATTTAGACCTTCTTCAAGTGTTCTTTTATAGTATTTTCATGCTTCTATGCGGCAATTCTTGCAAATCTTACTTTGACAAGCTAATTCTTTCTTCTGCGGAGGAATTCCTTCATCAGGGCCAGCTAACTAGCTAGTAATTTAGAATAATTCATGTTCATACCATGCACTGGAGATCATAATTAAAATCTTAGCTTGCTGTGACAAAAGAGTTCTCTATGGCCTGCTGCTGTTTCTTGTAATTAACCTTTCATCTTATTTCCCTATATAAAATCCTTCTCAAACGTTCCTACTTTTCTCTTTTGAAGTTAATTAATACTCAGCTAATAATTCCTTCATACATATAAGAGAGCAAATGGCCTTTGTTTGAGCCTTTTCATCAATTGATTTAGCTAGTTTGTTTTATCATCTTTTAGATCATGCAGCTGAGGTCATGACATAATACTAAGTTCTTATGCTAAACAGGTTAAGGATATAAAAGCATGTCTGTGAGAGGAGACATAAGAGGCGAAAAGTAGGAGCTTCCTTCAGCCCACTCATGGATGAAGAATGAAGGGTTGCTGAAGTAACTGCTGAGTCATTCATACACATACTCAGTAGGATTAAGCTAGATCGTTTTGCTACTGTGATTGTGTGAATGAAGCAGCAGATATTTTGCTTCCCTCTTTCTCTGTGCTTGGACTGAAGGGAGCTCCTTGATTTCTCTTTCTCTTCTCATCACCCTCCTTCTTCACTAAAACTTCTCAAGGCACGCACTCTAGTGTCGATGTTTCATAATCTTCATCTACTTCTTCGACCTTGTAAGTACGTTAACCACCGTGCCCAAGATTTAGCAATTTATGTTGGCTTATTAATATTTCTAATAATTTTAATTTTCTTATTATAATTCAATAGATTTTATTTTAGTTCTTATTGTTAAACTTTTCTCGTTGTACTGTTAGATGGATGGTCCCCGTATTTTTATTGCACAGAATATAAAAATGAATTATGCTGTTCGCGGCTTATATATGAAAATTGTAACCTTTTTTTATATAAATTTTACACTTGCATACTGACATTTTTTTAAATATTACGTGAACTAAATTAGAAGTTAATTGAAATTATGAATAACAATAAAAATGAAATTGTCATTTATATTGGAATTTAGAATACTCTTTGCAAGAGAGTTATAGCATGAGGCAATGGAGATCCATTGACATGTATGAACAGTTCAAAAGTCGAAGATGAAGATGATTATAATTTTGCTTTGTAAATTGCAACTCAGGAAGCTGGAGACGTACCTAGGTAGGTAGCCATACTTGGCGCTTTCACCTTTTCTGCTGATTGATTGATCCGCTTTTTCTGGAGCACATGCATGTTTAATTTTGTCCGTGTAAATGTATAATAGACTACTTGTATCAATTCACTTCGCCTTATCTGCTTTTGGTCCTGCTAAAGCAGTGTTTTAATTAAGAAATATCTATCTTGCCGATCACCAACGTACGGTATCATATATATATATATATATATGATCAGGAGTTTTGGACTTTATTTTCTACTGAATATATTTTGTATTTCATTCGTTGCAAATTCAATATATATGTATATAGTTACTGTGGAGTGCGGGGAGATTTCAGAAGATATATGCACAGCTATATTATATATATTTAAACCCTGATCAGCAGACAGAAGTTGAAGCTGGTCCTTGTGGAATCAGATCGCAGATCATATATATATATATATATATATATGCTCAGACACACACACACACACACACAAGAGGGGAGCGCACTGAGAACAACTGATCTTATTTTCTTTCATTTTCCAAGGCATGTTTGTTTTACTTGTGGAAATATCCACATGCACTCTCCTGAGTTCCACATTCTGAGTTACAGGTTAATCAGTTAATATAGTATAATTTTCTAAAATTTATTCAAGACTTCCAACAGACACCTCCTCGAGAAGTTGCGCCTGCACAATTTTCACAGACGTTGATAATGGGTTCTTACCCAACAATGCATGATTCTGTCTTCTTTTTCGTGCCACTACCCGCCACAAAAAATATATATGAATTCGTGCAAAATGTGACCTGGAAATAGGTGGTGCATATTGGTACTGACAAATGAAATCCGGATATGCTCTGGATAAAGCTCAAGTTCCTATCTTCTTCAAGTGGATTCTGAATTTTGTCCCCGCGCGTAACTGTGTATAACATAGAAAGTCCTCTCAAAAGAAGGGAAAATTTTAAAATGGACTCGGATTTCCAGATCAGATTATGGATATGATAATTGTTCACTGTTCATGTATAGCAAATAGAGAATCAAGTTGCAATTAAACAATTGGCATGTCCATCAGAAGTTAGCAACTATATATATATAGAGAGAGAGAGAGTATAAATAGCTAGGTTGAAAATGGAGAGGTGCAGATCAGACTAATTTGAGTCATGTACGTTCCCGGCCGCGCGCGCGCGCACATCATCCATGAAAAATAGGACAAGCAATTCTCCATTTGGTCTCTCGCTCGACATGTATTCCATATTTTTTATTGGTTGTAGGAGTTAACACGTTTATGTTAGTTTAACAAAATCAGTGTTGTCAATTTTACCATCACACGATGACTCGTGTGCATATATCTAGCAGTTTTTGAAGAAGGAATTGCCTAGAACTGAAGCTCATCAGAGAATAATAAATAATACGTATATTAATGGATTTGTACTGTTATGAATTTATACTTTATTTAAGATTAATAAATAAGTGAATTTATCTTAATCGTTAATCTGAACTTTAATGATTCAATAGTACAAATATATTTGTACCTGTATTAAGTACAGTCATCGAATCCAAATCCTACTTGACTTTCATTATAAATGTCCTTTTATCACCTGCATCCATATTTTGAATTTCTAAATCAGCATCGCTATGAGTAATTGCTTGGCATTTGGTAGTTGAAATCAAGCTTAGCAGTGCCCAGTTAAGAAACTGCTGAATAAGAAGTTGAAACATGTCGATATACTCAAATTGTTGGCGTTGAGTACAGTTGATAATCACTAACTGGTAGAATTTCCTTGCCCTTGCTAGTCCCTACGTTTTCTTTCATATCTTCCTTCCCTCATTGTTCCACGTAAGTAATATGGGTAATATTTTCTTTTCTGTTTTGACAGAAATTACATAGTATCGCCTCATCACTTCAATTTCCAGCATGTACTGACAGCTTCTCCGCAATTCAGACCAGATGCATTGCTGAAGTTATTTTTGGGTCTGAGGTTTGTGCAACCACCGTCGTTGTTCACAAGCGCACGACTACTTATGTTGGTGACTCTCTGCTCTGCCACTCTGGATCTGAAGTTGCTTCATCATACGAAACTCCGGCAAATCCTTGGGGATTATGCTGTCTGTTTTCCACAGCATTCGAATGGTGTGGTTCATGATGTGTTTGTCTCATTCACATGCTGTCAGCTGGAGCTTTCTTAAGTTGTTCTCATCCATATTCGTCCGATCCCCTGCACAATCATATGACAGGCTCCTGTTCTTTCCGCTTGCCATAACGCGTCTCTTGCGCCGCAAGGTTATTGAAGCATGCATCGGTGAAATACAGCTATATTACTATATGCAGTTCAGTCATCAGTGAATGACTCCCATCAATCACGTCACGTAAAATATTCATGATTTCTACTAAAAGGAGGAACCCAAATTTATTGTACAAAATGACCAAATGATTTTAGCTAGGATCGAAAAATAGAGAAAATAATAATAAATCTCTCTAAATTATATAAATAACAATCTGATCTCTTAAAATGTTATAATTTTTGAATTTTTTTAAAAAAATTATTATTAATGAATTTATGTAAATGATTAAATTGCTCATATAATAATATTAAAAATTTGACATGCGAAACTGTTTTTATTATTATATTGTTGCGAATACAAGAAAAAAATTATAATTATTTAAATAAAACTTACAATTATTTTATTTTTAATAAGGATAATTTAATCATTTATATAAATTTATTTTATTTTTAATAAATTATGATATTTTAAAGGATTAAATTATCATTTATATAATTTAAAGAGATTTTACTGTTATTTTTTTAGAAAATATATATGAGAAAAAAATGATGAAATTGCCCTAAATGAAAACATGGATAATTTTTTAGAATATGATTACAATTTTCTTGAAACATAAAATTAAACTTTTCGATAAAAAGAAACAAATTTTCTTGAAAGAAGACAATTCTTCCTGAAGACATGTAACTTTGCGGAGAAAGAAACAATTTTTGTAAAAGACGTTAATGGGTGAGAATTTTTAGAACATGGAAAAAAGCATTCCATGATGTTAAAGAAGGCTTACATATATAGAAGACAACTTGAAGATGATTTATTTAATGGTCATGGAAGAAAAATGCATGCCGTTGAAAAACATGCATGCGATGGAAGAAAGATTACGTATCATACACACAAAAGAAACATGCGTGTTTCTTCCATCAAAGACTGTCCGCATGCTAAAAAATAGTGAAATGAATATGTACAACTAGATGTTATGGATAAATTTTTAACTTAAATAGAAGAAAGTGGATATTATGAAATTTAAAAGTTCACGTTGGTAATCATTTTATGGAATTTGTTTCTTGGAACGTTCTTTTTACTTGTATTGTTTAAATATTTAAAAGTTAATGCAAGACTACCTTTCAAGCGAAGAAAGAAGACATTATGAAAGACTCCTTTTCTTTTCTCTTCAAAGTGGTTGCTAATACGGAGATTCTTACTCAAGTTAGAAATCATAAAGGTCTTTATTTTGCTAATCATCCTCATCAATTGGGAATGGATGCAATTAGATTAGAGATGGACGGGTTTGTTCTTAATGATGAGCGTGTGGTAGTAGTATTTTGAGAGACAATACTGAGAATTGGATTTTTGGTTTTAATCAAAAGCTGGACCATGTTTCTACTGGCATTATGAAAATTTATGAGAGTTTTTATGGGTTAAATTTATGCTGGAAGAAAGGATATAGAGTTGTGAAGGTATTTTGTGATAAGGTGTACCCTATTTTCACTATCACAGGAACAATCACAGTTACCATCCCTTCTACGATATAATACAGGTTACTAGAAGGCTTTTAATTAGAAATTGAAATGTTAATATTCATTTTTTGTACAAAGAAAACAACAAGGGTGCTAACTATTTTACTAAGTTGGCACATAGTGTCTCTTGTGATTTTAACTTGTATCACTTGCCCCCTCATTAGGCTTCTTTTTGGTTCCTTAGAGGGTCCTTTGTCTTTTTTTTCTTATTTTTTCCTTTAGTTTATAATTGTTTACTTTTTTATGAATGAAGTTTTTTTTTACTCAAAAAAAAAAAATTCAACACACACTGGAAAAATAGTATGTGCAAGTTATCCTTCACACGTACAATCTTCTTCGCCGTATGCAAATTTTTTAATCTTATGCATTTTTCATTTATGAACACTGAAGAAATCATGTTTGCAAGTTGTCTCCCATGCACCCTCCATGTTTTCAAAAATTTCTTCTATTAATATATTTTCAGGCACATATTCTTGTGATACTCAGAAATTTACTGCATGTCTTCATTTAAGAGCAATTTATTCATTTCCTCTGCATATCTATTTGCCCTAAAGGACGTTAGTCCTTTAAATGATCTCAGATCTTTTTGCACAATAAATTTGCTGAACAGAAACTTTTCAGCAATTATCTCTTTTTATTATAGACATACATTTACCCATTTATAGGCTAATCCTCGCCTGAAAAAAACAAAAAAATAATAATATTATAATTAAAAATAGAAAAACTAGAAATGGGTCACTTTACAATTTTAAGAGTTGTAATTCCACTTCGCCCGACTAACAGGCCGAATTAAAAACCAGGTCGAAGCCGGGTATAGACCAGGGGTCGATCAAGCCACAGCCTAAAATTCCCGTGCAGAGTTAATTTCAGAAGAGACTGGATTTTGGCCCTCTTTGCCTAAAAAAAAAAAAAAAGGCCCTCTGCATTTTAAAATAAATTTGCATATTTTACGAGGCAAACATGGATTATACAGTAATTTTGATTCTATATATATATATATATATATGATTATTAGACTTCATCAGACAATGACTAAAAATGAGGTATGAGCATCTTTAACAGGCAGCATATCACCAGTGGAGCAAAGTGCTGCCCCACACATTTATTGGAAAATGTTATCCAGGCATCAAAGGGCACCACAAATTAGGCAAAGTCCTTCAATGTTAGCGGAGTCACAGCTTTGATATGGGACGTTTCTCATCAAAAACAATCATCACCTTCCCAATAGCTTTTCTATCTCTGATAGCAGCAAAAGCCAGGTTGGCCTGCAAGGACAGATCATTTCAAAATCGTTAATTCCTAAGAACATAGATATTCCTTGTATGTTATATCTTAACTGATAATATTAGAGAGAGATTAATGTTAAAAACATTCAAAGGGATGGCAGAAATCAACTAGCCATTACAAACATCCAGCATAGATTTACATGCAACTATCATATTTCGTTGAGGTTACAAGATATCTATCCCACAGATCCATAACCACTTTGTCTTCTTCAACTTCATCTCCATTGCAAGATATGATTACCATGACTCAGTCCAAATGTCCTAAATATTAGCTACTCACTGATTTAGCTTAATGAAACAATAAATCTCAAGAATCTATTCAGCTACGGGATTGGGATCATAATTTATATAATATACCTTCCGATGCTTTTCACGCTTTTCCAGATTTAATGTCAAAAAGTACTGCCTAGACTGCAAAAATACTCCAGTGCTATTCATAGTTTTATCTTAATATGTTTGCACTGTATAAATGTGCAGCGTAGTTTGATGGACCTCAATTTGACACCAGGTGTCATGTCCATACTATTACTATATGGCATGCTGCTACGAAGGACAAGAGTACTAGTTTCCTACATCACGGAGTCCACATCAGATGGAGAAAAGTGGGGAAATGGAACAGTGAGTGCAAAGAAATGCTGACATCTTTGGCCTTCAAAACGTTTTCCCTGAAACACCCACCCTTTGATAGACAAGTGGGTACTAAAGCAAACAAGTATAGTTAAAAACTTGCAATTTTCTCATAATCTTCTGCTACCGTGATGATAGAATAAAGTCAAATTATTCCTCTGTTTGACCTCCTCTCTCAATTCACTTCATGTTTATTCATTAGGGATTTCAGGAGCAATTCACTAAATTAAGAAATCAGGCAATAAAGTTTCTTCTAGAGAATTGCTATCCAACCTGTAATAGTATGTTTCTTAACAGAACCTAGGAAGATCTAATGACGCGACTGGCAACATTTAGGGGGATCGACTCCATTTAGCCAAGGTTAGACCTCAAATTAAAAGAACAAATGCGCACAATGGAAAAAATCCTGACCTCTTCAAGCCGGTAGGAATGAGAAATGTGGATAGAAATCAAGCCTCTTGCCAGCCAGCAAAGTAGCTCCCTGACAGAATCTTCAAGAACACTTGGCCGATGTATCTTATAGCTACCCCAGTAAAGACCATGCACTGTCCAGTTCTGTCACAACAACATTAAATATAGGGAAAATAAAATTTTGGGCCTCTATATTTTGCTCAAATTTTGCTATAAGTTTCTTCATTTTTTTTATGTTTTAGGTCACTACAATTTTATTTTTCCGTGTTCTACATTCCTATAACACTGCTCATGGAAGGACCTAAAACATCAAAAAACAAAATGTAAGGATTTAGAATATTGAAAAAAAGTGCAAGGACCTATAACAAAATTCGACCAAAGTACTGGGACCCAAAGTTATATTTTCCCTTAAATATAAATAAATATAAGACATCATAGCCACTAAAAATGAAGGATACAAATAATAAGCGTTTCACAGTAGCCAGACAGGAACTAGTGCTGTGGCAGAGCATAGACTTTTCATTTGGAAAGTCTGACAGCTGGTTTTGTGCCGCATTGGCTCCGTAAAATAATGTAACCCCTGTACTCCACAATGCTTTTTCATCATCCTTGTTTAGAAGGAGAAGATAGAAAAACCAAATACAATGATATTGATATATATAATTTTTAAGTTTTCTGGATACGACAAGGAGAATGTAACTCAAGCAAACAAATTAAATTACATGGTAAATGTGAGACAGCAAGAGAGCATTGCTTCACAAATTGTAATTTTCCCTCAAGATTAGTAGATATAAGATATAACCACACCCAGCAAGGAGTACCACAACAATGATGACAAGCTTACCCTACCAGGTGGGTCGGCTACATGGATTGTATGATGTTTTTGTGCTTTATTATTTACCAAGTTTTTATAAATGTTATTAACTAAGAAGTCCCGGTTAACAACTTTTATAACCACACCCAGCAAGGAGTATCTTCTGCAAAATTATTTCATTATAAGAAAACAAGAGATTTACTATATATCCTATACTCTTCATAATACCAAGCCATCCCATGTTTCTTCTAAACACGCGCAATTAAATGGCAGATACAATCACACAAGGTCACATAAGATAGAAAATGCACCAGACGGGACACAGGTCACATAAAGCCCTTTCTTGTACCAACTAATTTAAAGCCTCAGACAGCAACTTAACAACAGGAGTTAGAATAACATCGAGACTCAAGTGACCATATTGGAAGAAAACAAGGGAAGAAATGAACAAAAGAAGGTTAAATCAGTTTTGATTGCAATTTGTGAGGCATCAGGCTTGCTCCCCTTTAATTTCTAGGCTGATTTCAAATCCTTCCTTCCACAACTTGATTTTAGAATTCAAACTATTTGCGTTTGATAAAGCAAGATCATAAGTGACAAGCAAAAAGTCATCCAGTGAACAATGAGTCTAAAATTTCTTCTTGACGTACCTTGACAAGAGCTATATTAGCAGGGATGACAGGAATTTCTCCACTTGCAAACCCAATGATCAGAATTTTAGCTCCCCAGTTTAAAGCTTCATAGTTTCTTAGTAAGCTTGCCTCCAACTGGGTCATAGAGGACATCAACCCCTTTGAGCTTTTGAGCATGGAGAAACTCTTTGACACTCTGAGTGACATTTTGACCAGCCAAGTCCACCACATGATCAGCACCAAGTGATTTTAAAGCTTCACCTTTTCACTTCCCCTGCAATCATATTGTGTTAGAAGTACTAAACTCCTAGAGATACTAAGTAAATGTGCCATTACTAGATGGAGAAATGCTTGTCAACTGTTACATTTATCATCAACTAAAACAATTCACTACCTAGCGACAGCTATGACAATGGCACCACAAGCTTTTCCAATTTGTACGGCTGCAAGGCCTACACCTCCTGCTGCACCCAAAACCAGCAATACCTATAGTTCCATAATCTATTTTACTATACCATCGGACACATATACAACAATCAAAGATGTAAAGAGGAATAGGCAATAGCATTAAACTGGCAGAAGCAAACCATAGGAAGAACTGAATTGAGGGTACTTTTAAAACTCATGGGTATACATGCTGGATCAAAACGTACATACAAAGTCGTATTGACATATCATGATTAGTCAGGTCAACTAGTCTCCAATAAATGGTTCAACCTGTGAATTTTCAAACTTGAAGATAGCCAGATACCTGACGAGAGGTCAATCCAGCTCTATGGACGAGTGCAACGTGTGAAGTACCGAAAGCCACTGGAAGAGCCCCGGCAGCAACCAGATCACAACCTTTGGGAACGCGAAACCTTGACAGTTAACGAACATTAAGCACATGACTTAGAAGAGTTCTAAAATTAACAATAAAATGCAATGAAGAGCAAAAGGGAAAATTGAGCAGAATCTTACAGTTGGCTCTGGTCTACAACGATCAATTCAGCAAAAGACCCAAGGGGAACGAAGGAACAAACAGGGTCTCCGACTCTGAGATTGGAAACTTTGGGGCCAACGGCATCAACGAAGCCAGAAAAATCGGAACCTGGGATAAATGGCAAAGTAGCCTTCTCTTGATACTTACCCAGAATCTGCAAATAATTTGCAAAATTCAAGCTGGTGGCTTTGATTCTAACTCTTACAGAAGTGGGAGAATCCAACTCAGGAATAGGGTGATTTTTCGAGACATATATTGGGCTAGAATTATCTTGTGCAGACACAGTCGGATCACCCAATTTTCTGCACAAAAGAGCTTCCATTTCTATTGGGTTCGGAGTTTTGCTCTTCGAAACCACGGATGTTTAACGCACGCACGCACGCTCGCATATATATTATGCAGTCTAATGTCTAAGCCGATATTGTGTCTAGGTGGTCTAAATCTTAATTCAAGGTGTGATGCTGTATGATCCAATCGCTTTTTCCCCCTTCTTTCAACGGCCTGAGGTCCAATCGCACAGGAATTGTGACATACTCCGAGTACAAGTTTAAAGAGAGAGTCATTTTAAAAGATTAGTTTGTTGGGTAGGAGAGCCCTCACACTTATAATCTCACAAGGCTCTCCGATGTGGGACTTGTGACAATGTCATCCCGTCAAGAGCCGACGTCCTCGGCGGCTTCACTCCACAGCACTTCACTCGGCCTTCTATCAGTCAGAATCCTCTGTGGATAATCCTTTCCGTGACACCGAACTCTCAACGAAAGCACCAATGTGACGAGCACAAATCCAAAGGGAGAACCCATCTTAAAAGACTAGCCTATTGGGTGAGAAAGTCCCTCACACTTATAAACCTCACAATACTTGTGAAGTTCCCCGATGTGGAACTCGTGACATACTTCCCACAATCCTAAACAATTTGAAACTAAAGGATTTCATGTATCGCTAATCATTTTTATATTTTATACAGATAGACATTGATGATTATCAACCGTTTATTAGTGACTCTAGTTTGTCGTTATGGCAAATTTATCTGTAAGTTTTCCCCAAAAAAAAAAACCATTAACTTGTGATCCTAATAAAAATCAATATACATAAACACTGGTTACTGTTTGTAGAGATTTGCATGCAATTCTTTGAGATTCAAGATCTAAAGTCAGTAATTTAAGTTAAGTCCGACGGAATAACTCAAACCTGTTGAAAAAAAATTAAGATTGAGTTTGAAAAATAATAATTTTTAATGTTTAAGCTTACTAGCCCAAATCACTAAATAGAAAAATAGTTTAAAAAATATATACAAAATATAATAAATATTAATTAATTCTTTAAATTTTATGTCATTTTATATTAAAATATCATATATTTGAGTACATTACTATAGCTATTTTTAAAAAAATTAAAAATATTTATAATTTTCTATTTTCATTATTTTAATCAATAAGATATCTCAAAATAATATTTAAAATATATTTTAATATTTATTTTTATATTTAAAGACTCATTTTTTTTAAATTTTTTTTTAGTTCTATACATCATTTACATATCCAAAAAATATATTTTATATTTTAATAGAATAAAATAATTTAAAATTAAAAATAATTTTAAAAATAAAATTTAGATATATACAAATTCTCAATTTTACTACTAGATAAACATAATAGATAAAATAATATTTTTGAATGATTATTTAGTTATCATTTATGTCAAACCTGATTAAAAATTAATCATAAACTAGAATAAAAGTATGTAGGTATTAAGCAATATAAAAAGTTAAAAAATCAATTATAAAGTAGTATTTTACTCATAATTAAATAATTTTATTTTATACAATATAATTATGGCTAATTTTTTCATATTCTTAAAAATAAAAATACAGTTTATCCAAAATTTATGAAAAACTTTGAATTAATTGGTGCAATAATTTTAAATTAATGGTCTAACCGTAATTGAATTAAGATTGACTTAATCATAATTAAAATAATATAATTTAATTAAAATATATAAAATATTTATATATGACCATGATAAGAACAATATTTAAAAAATTAAGACATTAATTTACAAGTAAATAAAATATTCATGAATAAATTACACATAACATAACAAAACAATAATTGAGCTATTTAAGTACAAAATTAATAAGTTATTATTTTTTATTTTATTCTTTTAAAATTAAAATAATATTTTATACTTAATAAAATTATCTAAAATTTAAAATTGGTTCACAAAATAGAGAAAAAAATTTTAAAAAAGTTTCAGATATTCAGGCCGGTCTAAATAAGCCCGAAACCCAAAGGTATTAGAGTCAAGTTTAATTATATAAGCTTTTTATAAAAAATAATATTTTAAATTCAATTTAAATAAGCTCAACTTAAATTGAATCTTATATAAATAAACTCAATTCGTCCAAATTATTGGCTATAATGTGAAGTGCTGTACAGGGATTTAATTAAGCCTAGTTGTAGTAAATTAGGAAAAGACAGAAGGCGGCCCACATCCTTGGGTGGCTTCAGGTTAATTGATTCGTTTGCACTCTCACTGAAGACTAGATATTACTATCCATCCATCAACATTCTTGCATTAGACTTGAACTTCGGAACACCAGATTGAGGTGATTGAACGTAGCTACTGATCATTCATAGCATAGGAGAATTTTTCTATAAGCTCGGTTAGTAAACTGGCATTAATTAATTCTAGGAAAGAACAAGTAATATTTATGACAGAAGCAGTTTGATGTTTGTTCAGGAAGGAGGAACAGTGGGTATGGTAAGTCTACCGGAGGCAAGGCCCGGAGGAACGTCAAATCCAGACATGAAGTCATCCCCAAATAACAGAGCTCCCATTGCCAACCCTGGAGGTACATTCTCAGGAGGTTTTGCCCTAGGCGATGATGATGGCAAAGAATCATTTCTGGGGAGAAAAGTGGGTATATAACCAACATTTGAAGGTGGGGGTGGTGGAGAAGGAGTTTTACGTCGTTCGTAACTGGGTCCCTCCCCATATAGGTCAGTGTCAGAATCGTTTGCAGGGAACTGCCTTGGATACGAGCAGGGAACGTTGCTCTGTGTTTCATTCTTCTGGCGTTGGAGTGAAGCCAGAGGCGAATGCCGCCAATACACGTCCCCTGATCCATTTTCTGCAGTCAAGTTGCCTCTCTCCTTTCCTACACGACAAACTCCAAATGCTTCAGATTGGGATAGGTGAGAACAAGAGAAGGATTAAGATTCAAACATAAAAGGCAGTACTTTTGCTAGCCAAAAATACATGCCTCCACCTCAATCTTGATTCATCTTAGTTTTATGGTTTTAAAAAAATTTAACTTTGATTAGAAGGGCGGGGGGGGGGGGGAATCAAAGATCACGTGGTTGAAGCATGCATCTTTACAAACACCAGAAGGTAAATTTTCTGTATCAAAAGGTATGGCCAGAAATTAGCTGCAGCGTGGATGACGGGAAAACCTCTCCATTTTACACCTGGATTCGAATTTTGATATTCCTTTTCCTCGAATACACGAATTGAAATATCAATGAAGCCTCGTGGTTTGTCGGAATCCTTCTTTCGCAGTTGGTAGCTCCAAACTTCCTCATTCCCTGGCCTTACAGAAGCCCCAGAATTTGGAACCTCCTTCGCTAGAAACTCTTTGATGATAACAGATGCAGATCCATAAATATTTTCCGAGAGGAATATGGGATCTATACTGTGAACTTCCACGTTCAACACTAGATCTTGGATGTTGATCTCGGACTCAGAGTCATCAACCAGAACGGCAAACTTGGTTTTCCAAACAGGATTTTCACTCCCAGAATCATCAACCTTAGTGCAGTATTTGCAGTTAGGATGGATCCATCCAACGGCAAACCATTGACGCTTCCAAAACGAGGGTGAACGCCCGAGCCCATGAGCAGATACGAGGCTTACCTCAACCCAGATTTTCCCCATAGAAGGCTCAAAGAAGGAAAACAAGATAATAAAGAGATCCTTGCTCCAAAAATTCCTCCTTCAATAAGGTTTGAACAGGAAAAGAGAAAAAGAATATGCTTTGCATTGTTCCAAAGCCTACTTTCCTTTGCTGCTGGGAAAATTAAAATCCTTATTAACATTAGCGTTACATCCCGCCTACTAAATGCATCACAAACAAGCAGGAATCTGTTACTACGGTGAATGGGAAATATTAAATTGGTCACATGCAAAAGAATTGGCAAGAATCTGTACAAAGAAATTTCCCCAGGAACCTTCAATTTCTAGCACATTTACATTGAACCATAGGGCTCCCTCTTCCTGCAGTTGCTCAATGACTCACTCCCTCTTCCCATGTCAAATGAGACTATTTTTTACACCTGTCAAGAAGAATGAATAAAAATAGAGATGCCAATTATTGAAAATTTCTCGTTGAGCTGTGCTGATCTTGTTTTTGCTTTCTGCAGTTTTATTTCTGTTTTCTGTAGTGAGACTTCACTCATTACATGATTTCTGCTTTCGGCCTATGCGTCTAACGTCGTATTCACCTAGCTGGGTCGTTGGTAATGTAGCCCTCGTGTACATCATGGTAGTAGAGCCCAAAATGTCACCTCCAAATCCACATGCCCTAAAGAATAACCTGACAAAAGTTTTGCTTATGAATTGCAGTCCATAAAAGGATAGGACTAAGCGCTCCAGAAGGATCAATTAAATACCTCTCATTCTCTGTACAAATAGCTGCTATGTCATAAATGTCTCTATTTGTGAGCATCCTACAAAGAGGAAGTGGTGATATTAAGATTCCGGGAGATTTAAGAGTTTCATCGCCAGATTAGAGAAAGAGTAAAGAGCCAAGAGACAGCCAAAACTTGCTCGGTTAAGTCAAAACATCATCCTGCTTGCATTTTTCGCAGAACCTAATACATAGTGAAATCAAATAACTAAAAATACGTTAACTTGATGATCGATGAAATCAAGATAAGGAGCTACCATTTTGTGATCCCAATAATAATTGAAAACCAACAATCACTACCCCGCAACAAGCTCAAGGTACTATGGTTGAAGTATGTTCAGAAAACAGTCAAATATGCAGTGATGATTGAAAGTGCCTAATTTGTGAAGCAACTCAATCTCGATTCTCGAAAAGTATTCAGATTAACATTAAACAGTTAAACAATTGCAGAAAAGAGAGCAAAAATATATACCTCACAATTTTTTTAACTATCATTCGGCCAATTCCCAATCTCCGCAGGGAAGGAATTACCTGCTGTGCTGAAGCACGTTTAGCATCGCGCAGGATCAAACCACTTCTCAAAATCAAATGTTCACGATAATTTTGTTCTTTTAGACACGCGTGTTTAAACTTTCAGTAATGGAAAGTCAGTAATTGTTACCATCACATCGTAGATAGAAGCGGTAAGGCCACAATCAGAAATGGCACGGCCAAAGCCCACCAGCTGACCGTCGAAGGTTGAAACCGGCGTCATGCTTTGCAAGAAATCCGCCACACCCATAATCATCTTCGACGAATCCGCAGAGGAAGTGGAATCGCCACCCCTATCTTCATCAACAATATGGTGAGGTTTGCAGAAGACGGAGACAAGCACGGCGCTGTGAGACAGAGCAACGTGGAGCTTATGGATATCGACGGGTTCGACGCAGCCATGGGCGTCCACATAATTGGGGAACCTGTAGCACGAGTGGTTGCAATTGGCATAGAGTTGTTGAAGCTGGTGAAGATCGATATGTTTTGGGTCCGTAGAAATGTAAATCGGAAAAGGCGACCTAATTGTTGGGCTTCGCAGCTTTCTATTAATTTGTGAGGTTTGGGTGCTTCTTCTTCTGATCCATCTTAATTCCATGCAGGCGGACTGAAAACCCTTCATTTGTTGTTTCTCTGACTGCATCTGAATCTTCATACGAACTGTAACTCCCGTTACTGCCATGTCTCTCTGAATATTGATGATGGGGACGGGGAGGTTTTCGCCAAGCTGGAGAAAGAGAGAGTTCGTCGTACTGATTGTGTGGCAAAGCTCTCTCGTGACTCGTGAGGATAGGCAAGCAGTGGCATGCTTGGGTGTTGAGTCCGAGTAGGATGGACTTGCGCCCGCAAGCCTTTACTCTTCAAGGAGACCGGTTTCGGTGGTGCTCATAACTGTGGTGAAGTTTGAATCGATTTAAAAAATTATTATATATTTTTATTTTTATTTTTATTAAAATAAAAATTATAAAAATTATAAAATAATTTTAATAAATTTTTTATTTTAATATGGCCTAGATTTAATTTAAAGAGTCTAATTTAATATTAAAATTTTTATAATTAATATATATTGACTATTCACATGTATTCTGCACAGGCTAGATTAACTGTAATATGGCCTGTGCAGAGTACATCTAGATAATCAATATATATCAATTATAAAAATTTTAATATTAAATTAGACCCTCTAAATTAAATCTAAGCCATATTAAAAATAAAAAATTTATTAAAATTATTTTATAATTTTTATATATTTTTATTTTAATAAATATAATATATAATAATATTTAAAATCTGAACCATCCAGATCAAAATCTGAATGATTCAGATCTCACTATAGTAATGAGCACCATGTGCTGAGCACTGAAACCGGTCTCCTCTTCAAGCTAAATCCATTGTCGACGGCGTTTTTCAAAGAATTAAATAAGTAAACTAAATGCTAGTCATGGACTCCTGCATTTTATTGCATTTTTTATTTACAGTTTGTAAATTGTCAAAATAAACTTTTTATTTGCACTAAAAGATACTCTGATTTTATGCCTATGAAACTAATTTTTCACTTGTAAATTTTGATTTGCAAATTAAGTCTAAAAAGTTGCCAAACATTACTTAACATAAAATTTGTCTCACCAACCGTGTTTTGAATAAAATTATTTCTAATAAAAAAATTATAAGTAAAAAAATTGTTTTTAGGAATCTTTCAACTAGTAAAAACGAAATTCAAACATGTGCTAAATGTTGGCCCTGGTTTGTTTTGCTCGTTGAGAGTCCGCGACTCATGGATTTGTATTAAGCCACGCCACAGATAAACAAAAAGCCTATAGATATTTATATTATGGATACCGATTATTATTATTATTATTATTATTATTATTATTATTATAAAGGCAAGCGAGAGCCCTTGAAAGATAAAAACTAAAACAGTACCAAACAAAGTACAAGTGATCTAGACAATAATTGCCTATTCATCCAATAAATACTGGAACGACCTGAAGGTAAATGGGGAATCCATTCTATGGCAAAGGATGATCCACGTTCATGCTTAGCTAAGTAGCTTACAACCTATAGCCTCTCTTGCAAACAATATTCACCTGTCATTGGGATTCCCATGGCTCAAGACGGAGCATTCAATCGAACCTTCATCCACTGTCAAATCGAACCTTCGTCTTTTACTCTGTGCCGGCGAGTCTGGGGAAGAGATCAGTGCAGGGGAGGGATGATTTGGGCTGACATTATCCTTAACAATCTTCTTGCAACCCAATTAGTTGACGGTGACGCTAACCACAATATGGTTTCTTACAATGTCACGTTTTGGAATCCCTTTGTTCTTCTGGCCCAACTCCATCGATAGATTTCTTTCCGTTATCAAGTTGGGTTTTTCCTTAATCAACTTTGGTAGTGGCTTGCACGCGTTCATCCCCTTTCGCAACGCAAGGAGTGTTTGCTTCTGACTTCTTCTCTGCACGCAAAAATTTTCATAAGAATCTTGCCTTGATTTAATCTGTGAAAGATCTCATGGATTTTTTTTGGTATTTCAAGTAACCTCTTATGAGTAACGACATTAATGAAGAGCTAAATAATACTTACGAATGGAATTGGAAACGAAAAGGCAATAAATATTAGACCACAAGTGTAGATTGAATTCTTTATACTATGTGCCATAATACATGCATAATATGCCGTAGTATGTGGCACAAAGAAGTAAATTCCATGAATTATAAGTGTGCCATGACATGCACGTCACAAAATTTACACACATGCTACAATAGAATGACAACATGCTACAGTACATGAGTTAAATGAGGCTGTGTGTTTTAAGCTGCAAAAAGAAAATTAAAGTTTCATAAGCCCATTATTTCCACACCTGTAGCAAGATGACACAACTTCAAGAGGTCTTGGAGCTTGAGTTTACTATGGTTTGGGGTCATTGAAAGAGATTTAGCTAATGATTAAAGATTTAAAAAGATTCAAGTGGATATTTTTTAATTTTTTGGTTTATCTTCCCCTTTCTCTCTTCTTTCTATTATGGGCTTCAAATATTATGATGTTTTTAAGCTTGTTTCTATACATGAGCAGCTAGTAATCTTGTTCTAGAATTATTTTAAACTTTTACATGATTAATACTTGATCATTCCTCTTTTTTGATAACTAATGATATCTATATATTTATTTTATCTCTTACTTAATGCTTCTAAATATTTAGCCATCATTTAAACTGTTTTATTTACTTGGTTGTGCTTAAGAAAGCCAATTTAAATGTAAAATTTGGATAAAATAATGTTGGACTTAAAATTTATGAAGATAAAATATATAGTTTTGTAAGTAAAATAGAGATATTTTGCTATTCCTTCACTATCAATTTAAGATTGATGCTTAAAACTTGTTTTCGCTAATTATTTTTAAGAGATTAAGAAATTTTAGTATTTATAAAAATACTTGATTTTGACTTGAGAAATCTCATTCAAGTAAATTAAAATCTTAAACTAACATTTATTTTTATTAAAAATTATTTTGAGATGACTTAATTTAAGTCTTATGAAATACAAAAGGGAGAGATAATCTTAGATTTCTCCTCTCTTGAAGTCAAAGTTTTAAAATTTTTAATTGCTTTCCAACACTTTTTAATTTAATTTTCATTATTTTTAAACAAATCTTACATTTGATTTTATTCAACCCAACACAAAATTAAATAGTGAAATTTCAATTCTCTTTTACTTAAATGCTCGTGGAAATAATATCTTTGAAAAACTTCATGCTTGTGACAATCCGTATACTTGTGATAATACTTGATGGAGAACACAAGCCCTGGGATAATTTTGAGAGCAAAGAAAACGTGCGGTAATTAACACAAAGCTAATCCATCTAGAGTTACCGTATCAGCACTGGGAGGTTAGATCCTGTGAAGGAGGATATGCACACCATATCCTGGCTCTATAATCATTCTGTAAGCTGGACAGTGCTTGTAGGAAGTTGAAAGAGAGAAGCTGAAACGGGAGACGATGAGGGCGAGCACAACCTTCAACTCGACCAGAGCAAAGTTCTTGCCCAAGCACAACCGATTACCCACTCCGAAGGGCACGTATGCTTGTGGGAACTTGCAAGCGTTGGAGACACCATCGCTGAACCTTTCTGGCTTGAACTCATTAGCATCCGGTCCCCATATATCAGGGTCTCTGTGCAACCTTGGGATCAGAGTCCACACACAAACCCCTTTCGGAACCAACAGGTTTCCTATTTGAATGTCTTCATATGCCTCCCTTGACACAAAAGCTGCCGGTGGATACAATCGCAGAGCTTCTTGAATCACCATTGTCATCTGATGATTAAAAACAAAAAACAAAAAAGAAAAACTTAAACGTATATATAATATGTAGGAGATTAAAGATTGCGTATCTAGTGTAGGGAACATCGTGGGTATATACCTTCTTGAGGTTGGGGAGAGAATCTGCGGTTGGGATACCATTAGGGCAAAAGTGAGCAACCTCATGTCTGATGGCAGATTGCCATTGAGGGTGTAAAGCAAGAAGCATCAAGCTCCAAGAGGCGGCAACGGCAGTGGTTTCATGGCCAGCGAAGTAGATGTTCTTGCAGTTATCCACTATGAATTTCTTGGACAAGTCCTCACCTACACTCTCATCACTCTTGGCTTCTTCCAGAAGCAACTGCATCAGATCCTTCCCATTACGTGAGCTTGTCTCTGATCGCCCTTCTCGCTTGCGTTTCTCCACTAACTCCCATATCAGCGACTCTACCTCTCTCTCTAATTTGCTCATCTCGCTCTCCTTCCTTCTCCACAAACTAAGCACGCCCCTGCTATCACCAATCACACACTTGACCTTAGACTACATTCATTGATTAACGATACAGATAAGTGGAGGAGAATATGTATGGGCTCACGGGAAGCCCAGAGAGGCCAAAAAGGAAGCCGCCTTGCTTGGACATTGCCTTTTGCATGGTTCTAAGCTTGGAGAAAACTTCTTTTCCCTTGGAATAGGAATGGCCAAAACAGACCCTTGAAATGACGTCAGCAGAGAAGCCCCTCAAATCTGCTTGAACTTCAACCTCAACTTCTCCTGATGATCCAACCTCGTTAATTGACTGCTCCCATTGTGACAACATAGGCCGCGCTGATTCTATCATGAGCCCCACCATACCCTGCCCCATAATGTCATTTCACTACATCACCAAAATGGTATGCATACATAATATTATGGGTCTCTTTCCACATCTCTAAATTTTCAAAGTGGAATGTCCCTTGCAAACTAAATGCAAATGCAGACGCAAGTAAACACATGACACATTTTTTATTATATATGAATGCGGGGGGAGGGGGTAGTCTGGGACTTTCCTCCTCTCATCATTAGTTTAAACATGGGGGGTTTGCGCCTCTTTCCATCGATGAATTGAATTCCTTCGTCTCATTAAATCATGAAATACCTTAATTACCACAATAACATTATTTACACGTCACTCGCACAAGACCCATGGCCTCACAGAATCGGCCAGTGGATTTTTATTGAAATGCCTTCGATTGAGCTTTGTCAGATCAGATCAGATGTAGAAGCATATAAAATTGTCATCCCCCGTATCATATAACACGCTTATTTGTCATTTACTATCCATTTATATTTGATTAATATATGTAAATCAAACACAACTCAACATTATATAATAGAGGAACTGGGATATCTCTGGTCCAGGAGAAGGCCTTATGCAAGAGAACGAGATAATATAAAATGTGAGGCGTCCACAAACAAATCTCGTGCAGACCCATGTTAGCCTGTACAAGGGGGAACCAATAGTGTTATGGCTCATTATATAAATGAGCAAAGAGCTCATCGCTTTTAGATTGTTTAAATTTAATTTGAATAGTCTAGATTTATAAATTTTTTTATTTTTTTTAAAAAATTATTATAATGAATACAAAATTAAAAAAAAAAGACAATTTTTAACTGTCATTTTTTAAAAAATAAATGTTTATTTTAAAATATCAGTTGAAAAATTATAAATGTGAAACAAGAAAATTAAATTAAATAGTTCAGAGACGATGAACTCAATGCTCATTTATATGATGAGTTGATCCAAATTCTGTACAGGGCACAAACTTTAGTCCGCAATTGAAAAGTATGAAAAAAAAAATTCTTTTTATTTTTTTACAATTCACGCTTGATAAAGAATTCTTTTTGTTCGGATTTGATTTAATTTGCTGAGATAAAGTCTGTAGAGTGTGGATCCAAAATAGGATAAGGGTTTTAAAAATTTTTTTAATGAAAAGGTTATTGGTTAAATACATTAAAAAGATCGATATATCATTAACATCTATGTACAATATAATAATATTATAATGAGTGGTGCTATTCACAAATTAAATTAGAATTGATGTATGATAAAATGGAAAGCGACACCAGTCATATGCGCGCGTATGTGAATAAGAAAATAAAACGAAATCAGCGGAACAGGAGAATTTGAATGTGTCGCGTCAGAATTATTTTTTTTATCGATGAATATAACATATCAGACACACCTGTCATGTGCATACAGATTTAAAAAAACTAACATTATTAACAGAGGCAAGTGTCCCTGGAGAAAAAGATGGATCATTATTAATTTCGTGTCAATTCCTCTCTTAGGATATATTATATAAAGTTTAATCTAATCAAGGAACACGACGGAAGTGAAGACAAATTCAGGGGCACGGCGTGGGATATTGTATAATATATGAAGATGATTAAGGATAATCAATCACGCACCTTAACTTTGCTCATGAAGAACTCAGCTGAAACAAGCTTCCTCTGGTGGGCCCAACTAAGACCATTGGCTCTTAAAATGCCGTTTCCGAGCAAGGGAGCGAGCCTGTTGGTGACGTCAGAGGGCTTTCCAAAATCCAAAGTGAGACACCGGTTCATCTCTCTCACTAGCTCCGGGTCGTTCACAACAAGATGCTGCTTCGTCCCTGTGGAATACGTGTACAGTAGACCTGCAAGTCATGTTGCAGGTGCTGCAGGTTACCTCATCCTCCTTTTGTAGATATACTTTGTAATAATTAATTAATCGGATATAAAATTTCATATCGAGAATCCGATAATAAGGACAGGGACTTGACGTTGATCCATTTATTTGATGGGGCCCCACTGAAATGATCCGCAATGCTGTATACACTGGCTCGCTCCATTAACCTATGGAAGCTGTTTCAAAGATGATGCCGCCTAGGAGGCTATGTAACTATCCAAGATTATATTGCAACAACAGCTGTAAAGGTGATTATTCTTATACATGTGTATGTCACGGTGCTACTGCTACCTCACCAATAAAATATATGCAATGTGCTGTCCTCTCTGACCTCACCAGTTCAGATTTTTTTTTTCTTCTCCTTTTGGGGTTAAGGAATAGTAAAACATACAGCAACTACACTATCTTTATATTTTATATTAACAACAAATCTGTATCCAACACCCATGTTTCAACTCGTAAGTTAAAAAAGGTTTATATATCATTTTTATCTGTAGCAATGCCTGTTTCTTGCCTTTAAAATTAAAATGTTGAAAGCAGAGACAATTCCGTGCGTAATAATTAATGTAAGGTAATCCTTAATAAAAAATAAACAAATAATTTAGTCCCTATAAACTCAAAATATTCCTTTTTAACAAAATACATAATTTAAACTCATTCTTTTTTTTTTTACGAAACAATAAGTTTTATAAGCAAATTTTTCTTAAACAATGTAATTTTTATTATAAATTAACTTCATAAAAATGCAATTTAAACTCATTCTTACTGAATTTAAACATGACATTAAGTTATTGAATTAATTAATTTTTTGAAAAAGATATAAATAATTGACTCGTGGCTCCTTAAATATGTGCCGGCATGTGACTATGGAGTCAGAGAGGGATAGACCGCAGAACACTGAGCTCTCTCTCCCAGTACCAGCAAGCTGGCAAGTGGTGGCAAGAGTTTCTTTGATCCGAAAAATCAATCATCCATTCATAATTCATTTATCCATAGAAGCGAAGCCAGGAAGAACTAACATATTCAGGAGCTCATAAAATAACATGACTTCTAAGTTATAAACTATTAGAGAGGATGAAGACATTTCAATAGCGTTTGAAAAATAAATAGGGGGAGATGTGTGTGCATGATTGCCAGCAGCAGTCCCCCGTCCCAAAGTCCCACCGATATATCTTTTAGTTATGGTCAACATCCCAGGCATGCTTGTCCTCTTTCGCCTTCCAATTTTCACTTTCACACACTATCAAATTAAACAGAGAACTAAACGTAGAGAAAGGCTGCTGTGATCTGTGAATTGTGATGCCAAAAAAGTCGACCCATACAGAATGGAAAGCGGGAGAAGCGAACGAAAGAGAAGAAGAGTAGTATTACCGTACTGTTTCCGCCAGTGCTCGAAGTAAGGGAAGAGGTTGGAGGTGTAGTCGTGGGCGACGAAGAGATGGGAATGGTGGGGGCCGGGGAGAGAGGCGGGTTTGGCCTGAGACTGAAGTTTCTGCATCAGAGGCAGATTCCCGTAGAGGAAGGAAGGAGGAGGGCCTCTGATCCCCTGCATTCGCAGCTTCCTCCTCACCCTCTCCGATTTCCCCCACCCGCTGCCGCTGCACACCATGTACGCCATCCAGCTCAGCATCATCCCCACCACACCGACCCACCAACACCAGCCTACCTCCATCCACTCCGATCTTCTTCTTCCCCCACAGATTTATGCACAAGATTCTTCAATATAATGCCCCCCGCCCCAACCCCCAACTCTGACTCTCACACTCTCTGTTTGCTCTTTGATTAGAAAATTAAAGGCCTCTCTTCCAATACGCCCAATTCCTGGTCGTCCCCTCTGTCCTTCTCCCCGCCAGGGCTTTAATTTCTTCCAAATATATAATTCCTTCCCGTGGACTGACTCCTCCGCTTTCACATCACTACATACAATGAAGACCGCTTTTTGTTGTCAGTAGCTCAACAAAGTTTCGTGTATTTCTGAAAAATTAATTTATCCACTACTTGTTTCAACTCTCCTTGCCTAATGATATATATGCTCCCTTTTAGAAAGAGCGTAAGGATTTAATTTTATTCATATCCTCTGCTAATTAGTGCCCGCTCCTCCAATTTTTTTTTTTTTAAAACCATGTTTAAACCTTTTTTATAGTTTTTAACTGATTTTTTTTTATTTCCTGTCAAAATCAACATAGTTCTAAAAGATATATCAAAAATAAATAATTTAATTAATCATGCACAGCGTATGTAGGACCTCTTGTATCCCCTACAGTGACTAGAGGATGCCATTAAAAAAAGGGAAAGAAAAGAAGTGTGAGAACTGAGGGCGGCGTGCTAAAGCTCACCGCCTATTTTGACAAGGGAGAACATATAAGAGATCCACATGCATGTACGCCTTCGTTTCATCATTCATGTTTAGGGTGCATGTAGACACAGGGGACTTGTCTACCACAAGCTGCCTTCTCCCTTCTCCACTGTTTTCTTTTTATCATGTATTTGGACGGAAAGAAAAATATGAAGAAAAGAAAAATTACGAGAGAACGCTTTTAAAAACAATAAAAAATTTTACTTCTTTTGAAAATTTATCCCCTCTATTTTTTTCACTTTTCCCTCCAAGCATAAGACTTTTTTCTTTTTTCCTTCCACCGGCTCTCCTTTTCTTGTCCGGGCTAATATTAATATTTATATATCTGTTTACATATATTCAAAAAAAAATACTTACCTGTTTACATCCCATCACCTTATTTTTGACGGTCATTAATATTTGTATATATATTTATTTGTGATATAATAACATTGTTACGTGTCACGCACGCAGACACAAACACAACCATACAAGAGAATCATAAAATCATCGATTTTGTTTTCTTGGTCAGTTGGAATTTTATGGACGTGTTAGGAGAATGGGATAGGAACGTAATTAATGAATTTCAAGGGTGCAGGATATAGTACTTTAGGTGGCATATTCCTATCAACTTTATAGGTGTTTGAACATCACAGCGACATGCATGCATATGTTCGATCAATTATTCGCAAGATGGTACACTCATCTGCTCCCGATGGTTTTCCTTGGTCCTAGGTTTTGACTGCTTTAAAGACAACTGATCCTCTCAATGTGACTCGTTCATGCATCTCTACTCAGCCTTTTTCTCTTTTGCGCTGAAAATTGCCGCTGCAATATATTTCCACATTGCCGTGAGCCGTCCGAACTATAAAATCAGGCAGTAATTTCATTATAAATACCTGGCTAGCTATGTGGAGAAAGCGGAGGTTGCTATCGAAATTAATCGGACGACCTACATCGGTCTAGAAAATGACGGGACGGGATAGTATATCACGGTTCAAAATATCGTAATATAATACCCCGCCTAAAAAAGAGAACAATCTCATGTTTCTTACTCGCTCTTAATTAATTGGATTAATTTAGGCCTGTTTATTTTTCTATTTTTAAAAACTGTTTTTTTAAAATATTTTTTTGGATAAGTGTTTTTTATTTAATTATTTTTAAAATTATTTTTTTTGTTTTTAAAAACAAAAAAATAGCAACAACTTCAAGTTGTTTTCCTTTTATTTTTCTTATCTTTAAAATACACTACATTTAATTATTAAAAATTATAGGTATCTTCACAAATTTTTTTTATTAATTAATTATTATTATTAACTGCTTATAATCATAACAATCAGTCTCTTGTTTAATTTTAAAGCTGTTTTTTAATTAACATAATCAAATAGATTTTATTTTATTTTATTTTCAAAAAAATTTAAAAATTATATTGCAAAATAATTTTTAAAAATAAAAAATGAGAATAGAAAACAAATAGTCCTAAACTTGTGCTTTTATTCATCCAAGCTTAGATATCCGCAGAGACAATTTTTCCTAAGAGTAGGAGGCTGTTCGCTTGAACCCCGCTACTATGTATACAGCAGTTATGGGGCTACTCGCTTCCGTCTTAATATACAAGAAATCTTTAACTAATTTATTAAAATCAAGGTAAGCTTTTTAAAAATAAATTTGTCTTGAAATTGAACCACTTTTCATTTTTACTCATAAATTTAAATAAAGTGATTTGATGTGAGGGAGTTTTCTAAAAATAATCTAAATATTGCAACTCTTTTTTATTTAGGAGAATGATGAATAAATTCTTTCAAAATAAAATAATAATAATTTAGTCCTATGAAATGTGATAATGTCTTCTAAAATTTCAAGGGACCTAATTGCCATTAAAATTTTTGATAAAATGAAAAAATATCCCTTAATTTAGAAAAGTTTAAAAAGGCTTTTTTCATTCATAATTTTAGTTCTAAAATTTACAATTCTAATTCAACAAATGATTAAAATAGTTTGAAAATTTACAACTATCTTTCACCTTTTTCCTTCAATAACTAAAGTGCAACAAAGTTTATTTCACTCACAATTTTAGTTCTAAAATTCATAATTCTTATTTAGTAAATAACTATACTGGTTTAAGCATTCACAACTTTTTTTTTTACCATTTTTCTTCAATTAGCAAAGTGCAACAAATTTTTTTCATTCATAACTTTAATGTTGAAATTCACTAGTCTAATTCAGTGAATAACTAAAGCATTTTAAGTATTTATAACTTTTGTCTCACCATTTTCCATACTTTTTTTAATTAAGAGGTATTTTTATCATTTCATCAAAAACCTTAATGACAATTAAATTCTTTGAGACTTAGAAAGTATCATAACATCTCGCGAAATCAAATTGTCATTTCCTACCTTTTGATAAAAATGTTTTTTTTTTCCAAAATTGCATAAAACAATAAAGAATATATTGACTTACATTAAATATCATGTTAATCTTCTAAAACGTGACAAGCAAACGAGCCCGGCCAATATATATGCAGCCAAAAAATATAAAATAGTACAAAAATATATTTCTTTTTCTACCTTTCTTCTAGATCCTGGTCCTTTTCTGATATTTTTATTCTGAAGCAGAAATTGAAATTGTACAAACCATGACGGTACACGTTCACATGTGAGAAAGGTGACTCACAAGTTGTTTAAAATCATGAGTTAAATAGCAATTTAAACTCTAAACTGTACTACCGTTCAAAAAAAAAACCATAAACTGTGATTTGAATTTTAAACCTATATTTTAAACTTTTTAACAATTAAATATGCGGCAATCTTGCCACTATTAATTTGTAAATAACGATGGTTACCTTAAGCATCGTAGGGCCTACATTCTCAGTCTCTCTCCTCCCCCTTCTCTTGCCACTATCTATAGCTCACTAGCTTTCAAAATCATCACTGTTCTATTTCTTCATCCGCAGCGCTATCCCGAGCAATAAACCTCGCGAACTCGCCTGACCCTAGGTGATGGACAACCTGGGAGACCTTAGAACCAGAGGCAGAGCTCAAAAAGAGCTTGAAGGAGGAGGAGGAAGAGGAGGGGAGGTGGACAGAGGAGAACTGAGGCGGAGGTCGGCGCAAAGCCGGCATCACATTGGATCTATTTGGGCCAAAACCATCGCCTTCATATCTCCTTCCTAGCCACTGCTATATACCTAGCAAACACACCCTCCTCCTCCTCTCCTCGCTCTCCATCGCCGCCACCATAGCTTGGCTCAATGCTTCTTCTTTATTGGCGGCGCTATCAAGGGCCATGAACCTCGTGAACTCCCTCAACCCTCGTTGGAGCGCCACTGTTAGCAAGCACATGTACATGAATTATCCTTCTTCCTTGCTCTTATCAGAGGGACCATCACGTAAGCCTAGTTCTTCCTCGACCGCGTGAATTCATCCCATCGTGCAGCACTATCTTTGACATTCTCAACATTAGCGTTGTCAGTGTGGGAGGTGTGGATCGTTGATTGAATCACTGTACTGCTTGAACTCAACAACACTAGTGATGGCTTCACTTTTGTAGGTGTGGAAGTCCTGCTCTACTCGATTGCTGTTTGAGAGACATAGCTACGGAAAGTTGTCCTTGCGTCTAGTTCTCCTACATCTCAAACATCAGCTCCATATCGTCGCCTTATCTCAAAAGCATAGCACGCTGAACACATTTGATTTGGTTGATCTACTTGTCGGATAGCTTCTCGCTAAAGCATGTGAAGATCGCAGAAAGAGAAGAGAGAGAAGCCGTGGGGGAAGGAGAGAGACAAGAATGTGGGCCCATCATGCTTAGAGAAACAACAATTGGTTGCTATTTAATGGTAGGGTTGAGATTTCATGTTCATTTTAAGACAATAATTTTAAAATTCTATCTAAATAATTAATTTATTAAAAAAATTAAAAAAAATTAATACTAAATTGGACCATTCAAATTAAATTTACATTGATCAAATTAATAATAAAGTATATTTATTAAAATTTTATATTTTTTAAATATAAAAATATAAAATATAATGATAAATATGAACCGTCTAAATTAAAAATATAAACAATTTAAATTTCTCATAAAAATATAAAATATAACTGATAAATATGAACTGTCTAAATTAAAAATATAAACAATTTAAATTTCTCATCAGAGTTGCTCATCACTTGATAAGCATTAAACTCAATGCAAGGTGGGGGGGGTAAGAGGAAGAAGGGAAAAGACAATGGAAAATGACGTCGATGACTCATTGGCAAGGGGAGACGATGGAGTAGGCAAGTGCTTGTCATGTAAACAAGTCATCTAAATTAGCATCGAGAGCTCATTGCTTGAAGTTCATCTAGAATTAATTTGGATAATTCAGATTTATAATTCTTTACTTTTATTTTTTTAAAAAAATATTTTAATATATACAAAATATAAAATAAAGACGTCAATTTTTCAAAAAAAATAATTTTTTATTTAAAAATACTTGTTGAAAAATGGACCATAAAAATTAAATTTGAATGGTTTAAAGACAATGAGCTCTTAGTGTTCATTTATGTGATTATTACTGAATTTGGTTTCAGAGTAGGCAAGTTCTTGATATAACATGAGTTGAAATTTACGCAGGATTTTATGCTATTAGCATTTTTTTTAATTTGAAAAGAGGGGGGGGAGTTTTGAAATTCAAGGCCCTACTTGGCATATAAGAATTCTCAGCATGAAAACGAAATTGAAAATGGATTCTAAGCTAGAGCATATTTAGTATACTATAATTATGATTCCCAAGAATTCTAATTCTGCCTAAGAAGCTTGAATTGGATTCCATTCTTAAGCCACGGAATTGGTGAGATTTCATGGAATTTGCCTCTTTACCCCACGCCTCTTACTCGCCTCTTATCTCCATTTTATTCATTCCTCCTTCTAACTCTTGTCGTTTTGGTGACGACCAACAGACCAAGTGATGACAGGAAAAGATTGGTGATAACGAGTTTGCAAATTCTGGCAAGGAGGACAATGAGTGTGTCCGTGCTGTGAAAGTGAAGTGGAAGAAGATCCGTGACTAGTCACATGACGTGCGGCAATGGCAGCCAAAATCGAATTGTGGGAGAGAACTCACTGGAACAGGAAAATGAGGAGAGGCTACCAAATTGATGAACTTGTCGGAGGGGAGGCCAGATGAACTCATTGGTGCTGGGGGCAAGCTCATAGCAAGTGCTTTTGCTCTTTATGCATTGTCTTTTTTTTTTTTTGCGTGGATGTGCTTATATAGGTGACGCTTTGTATCCTCTCCGGTTAAATATTCAATTTTTAAGTTTAATTCGTTGACAAGATTATGTCTTCAATTGCATTGGGCATGGCGATTCAAGATGCAGCAAGAGGTGGTCGACTAGTCGTTGATGGGTTATTGGCTTAATAGATGGGAATGCGTTTTGCTCTGATTTTGAAACGGTCACTTTGGTCTTCTCATATTTTAAGTAAATATACTTATATAGTTAATTATTAAAATTATATTGGCATTATATTTTATACCAAAAATACTTTTAAAATTCAATTTTATTTCAGTTTCAATTTTAATTTTATTAAAAACTCTTCCATCATGCTAAATACCTAAAAAAAGCTGAGATTTTTTCTTGAGATGGAACAGCGAGCACAAGTCTTATATAAAATATACTGATATGTAATTGAATCGATTGGCTATATTTCTCATATGTTGTGCGAATGAGAAATAAATTACTCCTTTTAGACTATAATATGAGTCATAATTAATCAATTCATGGTTTATAATAATGTTAGTTGAAACTTTAAATTATTAAAAATATTCATATCTTTTCATTTATATTCTCATTAAATAACTTGTATAAGAACCTCGATAATAATAATTAAAATTTAAATACATGTTTTTTTAAAAAAGAGCAATAAATGAAATAGGGGTATAATTGTAAAAATAAATATAAAAATCATTTTATGCACTATATTTTGAATTAGGTAAGGTTTTTAGAAGATGTCTTATATTATGATTAATAAGGAGTAAATTGGTTATAATTCATAAGTGGTTTGATATGCTGCACATCAATATAAAATATAAAATTTACAATAATCTTGCTACTTATTATTTATAGCGACATCTCAAATTTATAGGAGTGCATGGAGTTTTTCAGGGCCATAAAATATTATAATATTAATAAAATAATATGAATGATGGAGATGGAGGGAGTGAAGGAAAATGGGGAGATCCTCGGTCCAAAAAATAGGGTCTGATTAGTGTGAATGAAGTCGAGGACTGAATGGGCTTTCATGTTAAAGAAAATGCTTGATAGAGATAATTGGGCTACTGCAATCTGGAGTAGCCCACATGTTCTTTTAGGGGAATCAATACCATCCTGGTTGTATGTAATGGGCTGTGCCCACTGTCTTAAAACATGGTGTTCTCTACCATAAAACATAACATCCATGTTGTTGAGGCCCATAACCCCCCGTTAGTAAAATGTCAGGAACTTGAGAACAAAAATATTCTTTAAAAAAAAAGGGAATAAAATATTATCTTCTTTTTAATTTTTTGTTCCAATCATATCTATTTTAAAAAATTAAATTTAATATGGTATCATTTGAAAATATTTTATCAATATTTAAAAACTTAATATATAATTTTTTTCGTTAATGAAACTGATATTGTTAGGGTTAAAATACTAAAGAAATATTTTACAAAATTAAAAGATTAAAATAAAATTTTATATAAATTTAAAAGACTAAAAATATACCGTAGTCAAATATATTTTAAAATTTATGATTGTCTTAATTATTTTTAATCATTATAATTATTTTTTCATGTTAAATTTAATTTTGAATTAGTCAATTGCAAATTTTATGTATTTTGAAAGGAAAATGAATTTATAATGAAGTAACAAATCTTTACTTGACAAATAAAATATTTTAAAACAACAAATTAAGATAAATTTAACAAAAGCATCTTCTATCAAATCAAATTATTGAAATGTATATATTTTCTTAGAAAAAATATATAATCATATATAACGTGTCTTATAAAAAAATTTGCGCCGTTGACTCAAGGTTATGCGTTCGTCATTGGGCACAGCTAATAGTTTAATAAGATTATACACACACACACATTTCCTTTATTTAAAAATATAAGATATTTTTAATTTTTAGAGATGTAATTACTATTTTTTTAAGTGTTTCTATTGATAATTACTTTATATTTATTACAGGATATTTAATAGGGATGAATATAAAAAAATAGGATTAATTTAAAAGTAGGTAACTACTTCACTAAGAATAAATTTTAATTAAAAATACTTTATATTTTTGAACGGAAAAAAGGTATATATTGTTTATACACTCTTATTTAGTTTAAAATATAAATATTTTTTAAATTAATTTTAATTTTAAATATAAATCATGTAGAGAAAATTTTAGGTAGGGACCTTGATCTAACATAATAAAAAAGAGGACCCCCAATATTTCTGAAATTTTATTACAAGACCCTATGCGATTTTTTTTAAATTTATAATAAAAATAATAAAATTATCTTTATTTAAATGAACAACATAAATGACGACATGTTATTCGTTTTACTTATAAAATGTTATTCGTTTTTCTACTTCACTTGTTATTCGCTTTTGAGTGAAGTAGGAAAACGAACAATATTCTGTAAGTAAATAAACAACATACGATATAAGAATGAATAAGTTGTCTTATCATGAAATTAACATTTAAAATAAAATCAAGTGAAATTAAGGCTATAAGCAAGTAATGTTAGGCAAGTGATAACATACGATAAGTAAATAAATAATATAAGATATGAAAATAAATAAATTGTTTAAATTGTTTATTTAAATGAAAATAATTTAATTATTTCTATTATAAATTTAATTTCAATCAGTAAAGATTTTTTGGTGAAATCTTAAAAATTTTGAGGTTTTTTTTTTTTAAATATGTCAGGTCAAGGTTCCCACATAAAATTTTTCCAATAAACTATTACATGTACATTTTTTTTCATTTTATTAACTTAGAACTAAAAGAAAAATTATATAAATTCATATATATCGGATTTTTGCTAAAAATTGTTTATATTTTGCCGGAGTATGGTATTGGCTGGTGACCTGTTTTAACTTTTAAAGTCTTGCAATTTACGAACCTACCGTTTCCGAAACAGATTTTGAAGCGGGATCCAGCTCGAAGACGCCCCCATTGAATCCTTCTCCACTGGGACATCATTTCACTCTCGGAGAAAAAGAGTGGAATAGAGTTACAGATGGCTATGCTTTCTCTTGCTTATTAGTGGGAGTCTGATACTTTGAATTTCGGCTTTCGGGAACGAAGGAATTAGGGTTTTGAGCAATCGAGTACTCATCGCGTAGCAGATTCAGCTTCCGAAGTTCCAGTTCCCGCAATCACAGTATCAGTCGAATTCCCGGTAATGCGTGAATTTGGGATTCAAGTTCGCGGCCCGTTGTTTTGAGAGAGGCTGACATGGAAGGTGGAAGGAGGATTACGGCGAGTCCGCGACCTTGCTGTGGTCGGAGGATAGTCGCGAAGAAGAGGCCACATCGAGGTGGGGGCGTTGACGGGTTTGTTAACAGCGTCAAGAAGCTTCAAAGGCGTGAAATCAGTTCAAAGCGCGATCGCGCTTTCAGTATGAGCGATGCTCAGGAAAGATTTCGCAATATTCGCTTGCAGGTTCCGTTCTTAACTTTCTTCGTTGCTATTAAGTATCTTGCTTTTAGCTCACTGGTTTTCCTTCCCCATTCTCGATCTTGATTCATTTCTTTTCCCCGTTAATTTTTAGTCACGTATTATTGCAGCCCACTTTATTGAGGGCTTTTGATTGGTTTGTTACCTTTTATGCTTCACCGCTAGGAATTCCCTCATGCTCAAGTTTTTGAGTTCCTTTCTTTTTCACTATTTACTGGTTCTGCGCGAATCTCTTGCAGCTGCTATAATCTAGAAAATTGGTGGTCGAGTAGGACTTAAAATTTAGGAAGCATGTCAAACTGACGTTATAGCATTAGGTTCAATCAAAATTCCTAGGCTTTATAGCCTCATTCTCGTTAATTACTTATTTATAACGCTGGCAAAAGTCATCCAAGTTATTCAAGAGCATAGTGTCATTTTTTCCCCCCGGATAGGGTGCCTCACTACTGCATCTTTTCATACTAAACGTGTACCACGTTCCCGTTGCAGAAACTTCGATATTGGCCTGAGGTTGCTTCCTCGAATTAATAATTCCTTTGGTGTATACCCTGATCATATTAGCATTTGTGGATTTTAAGGATTACGTACTGCCACCCTCATGCGTATGCTTGATAACTTCAGCATAAAGAAGAGGCATGTTACGAATGGGACTCCGGAACCAGACAAGCAGTAAATGTGATTTCTTAGATGTGATTTTTTTTTTTTTTGAAGTTCTGATGACGTGCATATTTTGAGGAAACAAGGCAAGATGGGTTGTGAAAATTTGATTTACTTTATTATTGCATGTTAAGAGTTGAGCGTGATCTTGTTTATAGGAATACTCTTCTGCACCTTTGTGCAGTGTAACATTTGAAGCTCACTTTTTTATTCGCTGGATGCTGAATAGCAGTACCGTAGTTTCACCAGTGAGACGTCAGATGTGTACTTAGTATACGTATATATCTTTTTTTACCAATTAGTGATAGATTGATGGATCCTCTATAGGAAGAATATGACACACACGATCCAAAAGGTCCTTCTTCATTGGCTCTTCCTTTTTTGAGAAAAAGGTCAAAAATCATTGAGATTGTAGCAGCACGAGACATTGTTTTTGCTCTTGCACAATCTGGTGTTTGTGCAGCATTTAGTCGAGGTAATAACTGGTATTTATGTGTCTTATAATATCTGAATATGCTGTTCTGTTCTATAGATGTCTAAAAGTAGAAATAGATATTCAATACATTATTTGTTGGATGCAGAGACCAATCAAAGGATATGCTTCTTGAATGTGAGTCCCGATGAAGTTATCCGAAGTCTGTTTTATAATAAAAACAATGACTCGCTTATCACAGTTTCTGTGTATGCTTCAGACAGTTACAGTTCTTTGAAATGTAGAAGCACCAGAATTGAGTACGTATAAAGCTCTTGTCTTTTTCACTTTCTGCGCCCCCCCCCCCAAAAAAAAAGACAAAGAAAAACTATAATGCAAAATAACTCAAGATGGACATCCATGCACTTGGAAACTCAATTAAAAGAAGTAGAAATTAACAATTTCTTCTTTGTTTGCTTGTGAATTGTGTTGATATTTCTATGCTGTCCAGATACATTAGGAGGGGCAAACCAGATGCTGGCTTTGCTCTTTTTGAATCCGAGTCTTTGAAGTGGCCAGGTTTTGTTGAGTTTGACGATGTAAATGGGAAAGTACTCACTCATTCTGCTCAGGATAGGTAAAACTATATTTATATAGCATTGATTTTTCGGTTCAATGATATGATTTTCTTTTATAACTAGGCTTATTGATTGTGATACTTGTATCTGTCTTTGTGTTTTCCCTCTACAGCATATACAAGGTGTTTGACCTCAAAAACTATACAATGTTGTATTCCATTTCTGATAAAAATGTCCAAGAGATTAAGATAAGGTAATTCTCTTTACATGCTTGTGAATTTACATTATACACCACATTATCATAGAGCTGGTCCATGGCCATGCTCAAATTTCTGAAAAATTTATCACATCCTCTTAGTTCTGGATATCATTGATACCTGATTCCTACCCCCTAGGTCTTACTTTATTTTCACTTTGTTCTTGTTTGGTTATTTTTCTTGATCAGTCCAGGGATCATGTTACTGATTTTTGGGAAAGCAAGTAGCCATGTCCCGCTTAAAATCCTTTCAATTGAAGATGGTTCTGTCTTGAAATCGTTCAACCATCTCCTTCATCGGAATAAGAAAGTGGATTTCATTGAACAGTTTAATGAAAAGCTTCTTGTCAAGCAAGAAAATGAGAACCTCCAAATTCTGGATGTAAGTATCTTCCAACTACTAAATGATTTGTATTTATTAGTTCTCATCTGGATATCTGAATTTCAATTCTCTCTAGGTGCGGACTTTTGAGCTAAAAGAAGTTAGCAGAAATGAATTTATGACACCATCTGCGTTCATATTTCTATACGAGAACCAATTGTTCTTGACCTTTCGAAATCGTACTGTGGCTGTGTGGAATTTCCGTGGACAACTCGTTACTTCTTTTGAGGACCATTTACTGTGGCATCCTGACTGCAATACAAATAATATATATATTACCAGTGACCAGGATCTCATTATATCATACTGCAAGGCTGATTCTGACGATCCACTGTCTGAAGGAACTGGTACGTCTTTGTTTTCTTATATAGATATTTTTTCAGATCCTGTTCATTTGCTTTTATTTCCTTTCCGATTTGAGACGACTAAAAAATATTCCTGTGCATCATGCATGGACTATTTGAGTAGGAATACGTTAGGAGTAAAAAAGTCACTGTAGATCATTTTAAAAAAAAATAAAGCCGCTGTTGATAAGGAGTTACTGAACAGGAAAGAGTTACTGTAGATGAGGGAGTATGCTTATATATATTGATGACGGTTTATATGGTCTGACTTGTGAGGTACGGTGGGTGAGACAGTGTTATCTTAATGTTTTACATTTTTACTTCATAGTGTTATTTTGAAACAGGATAGTGAACAATAATAATGAAACAACGTTTCGGTGTAATAGTAGAGATCCATGACTTTTTTCTCTGTGTTTTTTGGGAGAGAAATTATCTTCGAAGTTGTATTGTTAAAATGTTTTGCTTCTTGGATGCAGCGGGATCCATCAATGTTAGCAACATTTTGACTGGAAAGTGTCTGGCTAAAATCAGAGCTAGCAATAGCTTGCCCATGCAAAATGAATGTGGTTATGGCGACAGTTGTGGAGGTGGTGGTTGCAGTTCAAAGAAGCAAAAGCATGTCTCCAGAATGAGGAGCACAGTTGCTGAAGCCTTGGAAGATATTACCGCACTCTTCTATGACGAAGAGCGCAGTGAGATCTACACTGGCAATAGACACGGGCTGGTTCATGTTTGGTCTAACTGATTTGTTATTGACTTTATCATTGCTTTGTTTTTTGTTTTTTTTTTTCCCTCGGCTGATTTGATTGTCCTTCCTGCTATAAGAACTTTCAGGAGCTGTAACCAAATTGGGCTTCTTGTATTATTCTTTTTCATTTTGCAGTTGCTCGTTGCCTCCGTATTCGACTATTGGGCAAGTTTGTTATGTAGTTGACTATAGGTCTGTGTCAAGTGCTGTGGGATGCTGGGAACTCAACGGATGTTACTTCTGCTGTAATCTATTGTACATTTTAATGAACCATCTTCAATGGATTAAAGTAAAACATGAGAGTAGCGTCAATTTCATCCAGTTTTTAGTTGCATCCTGCTTTTCTTATCCTCCTATCATTGTTTACTAAGAGTGTGTTTGGATTACCTCTCCAACTAAGGATAAGGTCGTTCAAACCTTAGTTAAAAGATTTTACTTAGATTAAAATCTTGTTTGGATTAAAAAAACCTTAAACGTGTGTTAATTGTTGAATGGGTGTTTTTATGAAAGGTGGGAGGAGTAGCTTTTTGATGCAATGTTGGGTGGAGTGTTGGAATATTGCACATTCTTTTCTCTCCTCGTATCTTCAATTCCAAATCGCTACTTCTCTCTTTGCTCAGCCTATCATCTTCATGAGCTTTGTTTCACCTCCTTCTTGTCGTCATCGTCGCTGACTGCCTATTATGCTCGAGCTGTCGCCGCCGTTCGAGGAAGTTGAGGGTGTCATAACTACTTGTGTAGGTTTTGTCAAGATTGTTTCCCTTTTTTTCTCTGACTATTTTGCTCGCTGTTAGTCATTGTGTATGCTCTGTTTTTGTTGCTTTCCTTCATTTGTTGAGGTAGAGAGGGAGACTACAGATGTGCTGGTCATGGGAAAGGGAGATGATGCTGGTGGTGGGGAGAGGGAGACAAAAGATGGAGGAAAAGAGTGTATAAGAGAGATGACGCTGGTTTGTGGAGAAGAGGAGGAAGAGGAAATGCTCCCTTTGCATGTTTTTGAGTGTGTATGTGTGGCACACGCATCTGAGGAAGAACAAGATGATCGTGTGTGTTTTTATTTATGTTATATTTGATTAATTATTTATGAATTAATATAAAGTAAAGGAAGAAAAAAGTTAAAATCTTGTTTCATTGTTTAATTAAAATACACTCCATTTAATATAATCTTATCTGTAAAAATTAAATAGAGGGAGAAAATATAACAAGGTTAAATTGTAGGTTTGTATATTGAGACCAAACTGCAGATAATATGAATTGAATATTTTGTAATTTATAAATTTATTTTAATATTTTGAATTTTATTATTTAATTCTACCTTTTTAAAAATTAAGATTTTTAACTCATTAATGTATTTTATATTTGTAATTTACTTTTTTAAAAATTGTAATTTTAAGCTTAATATTTTTTTCTAAAAATATCAAATTAGTCATAAAAATATATATAACAAAACTCATGTCTATTTTTGTCATTATATATTTCAATTGACTTTTGAATATAATCATCTAAATAAATTTTAATTTATCCAATTGACTTTTTTAAAAAAATCTAAACATAAATCATATTATAGTTACACACTTTTTTTCTAACTTCAATTTGTTAATCTCAATTGATTTCTAACATCAATTGTAAATTTTTTAATCCAAACACATACTAGGTATGCAGGAGGTGAAATATGTGCCTCCCACTTTCACTAAGCAGCTACGCAAGAGTGTGTAATGAAATCTTTTATTGTTCATTTCATTCTAATTTTGTACATGAGGATGAAGAATTGGAATTATTATTATTTTTTTTCTAACCAGAAGATTTTGCTACCTTTCAAGGGCTACAACTAGGCTTTTTAAAATAATTTTTTAGAAATCATTTGATTTTTTTTTTGAATAAACTGGAGATCTTCATTCAAGAGAATATAAACAGTACAAGAAACAACAATCTAGCAAAAACAAAGAAAATGAAACAAAGATGCAAAACCCACCAGGAAGCCACGCAGAAAAAACAATTACCTATGTGGTGGCACGTCAAATAGCAAAAATCCAGAATTTAAACTATGAGCTATCATGGCAAGATAATCAACCATACTATTATCTTCCCTATAAACAAAATTAAAATTAACAACCCATTGTCTGTCTAGAATATATCTTGTAGCATTTATAATATAACTAAAAAAAGATGATAACCATAGTTGTTTCTTATGATTGTAGAGATACCATACACAATCATAAAAAGACATCCATAATCCTAAAGCCTTTTCTCCAACAAAGTTTTTAGCCTTTGAAAATCCCGTCAATCTCTGCAATGGCAGCTGGAACAATAATTCTTTATTTTTCTCATCAGGTAGGCTAGCCAAAGCTAAGGGATCAATGGGAAAAACCCCTACTAGTCAAGCATTAGCAAATGTTCACATTTTTAGGAGGGTCAGGAAATAACATCAGCTCATTTGAAGAATTGTGAGCCATGTGAGCCAAAAAATTAGCACAGGCCATCACCTCACGTGGGGCATAAAGAAGCTTAAGATTACTATGGTTAGCAATCACTTCTCGTACTTCAAAAGCATCCTCATAGTAAAGATGGACAGCATGAACTCCTCAATAGACATAGAGACGATAAGATTCAACATCTTACAATATAAAAAACTTTAGCAAAAATAAAATTTTATTAATGATATTTGTTTAAGGTGACCCTTTTTGTTATATCTTTACTCTTTAATATTCTTCTATAAATGAAGTATGACATGAAAGATATTTTTAAAAATTTATATTTTTATTTTTTAAAAATAAAATTATAAAATATATTTAATGACCTTAATTAATACATATAAATGTATCAAAAGTATCTTATAATTTAAAATAAAGGAAGTATGACTTTTTAAAAGTTTTAACTCTCCTGTTTCATGAATCTTACATATCTTAAATAATTATTTAAAATAACTTTTTCAAGTGTAACATCTTTATGTAATTTTTTTTTTTAAAAAAAACTGACCTTTTTTAACCAAGTGGTGGTTATCACAGCTTTTAGTTTTAATACGTTTCAAAGGTGCATTTAAGAATTATAGAGTCATTGACCTTGGTGATTTTGAACATTATAATTCTTACATAACCTTTTATAAACAATCCTGAATTTGCAACATCTCCAGTCTAAAAATATTCAAAACAAATAATAAAGGGTGAAACCATCATATGGTTGCATGCATGCAACATCAAAGTTGCATCGTAAACTCTCCCCTCGCTAAATCTCAAGCTGAAGACAAGTGGCAACCAGATGAAAAAAGGTGATCTAAAATCTGAAGATAACGTCTCCTCTTTTCACTTCACAGACGGAATCTCCATATCTTTGAGGAGTGTGTTTGGTTAATGTTTCCAATAAGAATCCAAGCATAGCAAGACTACACACCAAAAGGTTAGTGAAGATTTCACTGTTGAATTCCTTCGCCGACAAGATCACTGCATACAAATCTGAATTGAGATGTTCACAATAACGATAATGCAATATCAATAGAAACAAAGAGGCAGCACTGGTTTAAGATCGGAGTACCTCCAATCTAAGTTCTTATTTTGCCGGAAAAGCTTTCCTTGAGTCCCTTTAGGCCTCACTAATAAAGTCTTCGCTTCTGTAAGGCATTTAAGATATGGGAATACCGAGCGGGCATGAAGTCCATAATAACGTGAGAAGACATCACATATTCGACTTATGCTTTCCAGTGCAGTTTTATCACCCATGCAAATTTGAATGGAACAAAGCTTCACAAGCTCAAAGGCAATGACAATATCATCCGGATCATATAGCTTTTCCAGAATCTGCCACACGTAAAATGAATCACATTAGGTTCAGTAACGGAAAGATTGTTTTATTCGTCACATAGATCAAAATTTAATTCAGAAACATCTTAACATGGTTTAACATGACGTTGGACTGAAGCATGAATATGATCAAATTCCTCAAAAAGTGACCCATAAAAAATTTACACACACAAACATCACAAAAACAACAGCCAAAAGTATCCATCCTGCAGGTCCAGTTGAGTTCACCGCTCAGCCAGACTGATTGAATAGCATATAAAATATGTATCCTTTGATTAAAAGGAGTCAAAAGATGAGATTCAAGGTCATGTACCAGAACCGTATTCACAGCATAAGCGGACAGATATCAAGAAATCATTCACTGAAAACAAATTAAGCTCAAAAAATGCTTCCATACGAGAACTGAATTCCAAATTTCATTATTGATTATTTGAGCTTCAATCATTGGCAACGGGTACTGGATGCCCAAGTAACACTACGTCGCCACCCAACACCAGATATTGACAAATGACAAAAACAAGTCAACCTGCAAGATAGTAGACATTAATAAATTTTACCAGCAAAGATGCTTTACAATGGTCCATTGCTAATTGTAATTCTCCAACCGTACAAAAGGCCAGAGCAAGGCTGTCCTCTGCCTGCATGCATTATGTCACATAGAATAAAATGAATTTTAAAATACCAATTGACAAACAATACGACCTTGTTCATCTACCTCAGTTTACAACCTTCATTAGAGGAACTTTATCAGTTTATCAAAATTTTGATCACTCAAAATGGAGGTTAAATGCATGAAGTTGAGATGCACCTCTGCAATACGCTTGTTGTAGGAATGCAAATATGACCTCAGCAGATGAAGAGATTTTAATGCATCTGAAATAGTAGTATTCGAGATTTCTTTTGATATTACCGCATCCTGCAATCTGTCAAATCCAGTATAAGATGGGGAAAAAATGCACATATATTTGGCAAGTCTGTGGACAGCAAACAGGCTTCTCGCTTATGGCTTTACTTTGAAATGAGCACGTGTAAAATTAACAGCAGAGAATCAAGCTAAGCTTGAACTCGGGTTCTATTTTTATATTTCAGGTGAACAAGGAAAGATGTACATCAGGGACTAGGAAGCCAAAGTGAACAATGCATACCTTTTGATGCATATCCAAGCTTTATCAACTGTAGCGCATAAAGACTCTAAATTTCGGTAAGAACCACATCTCAAACAGTAACCAGGCTGAATATGAGCGTAGCCATCATTTAGGTTGAATAAACGTAGACAGGTTTCATAAATGTCATCATTTCTGTTAACCTGAAAGGATGGCCAGAGCTAGGACATCAATGTCTCCCAGGTCCAACCCTCCCCCAAAACCGGGGGGAAAAAATAATTGTATATAGACCCAACATTGTAGAGAAACAGGAGAGTAATTGCTCCTTATTATTCATACTACATTAGCATTTACAAGTGCAACAAAATGGCTTACTTTGTCAGCACCAGGGAAGTGCTTAATTTTCTGCCTTTCCCAGTTGACTACTCTGCTGTCCAAGACTGCACCAGAACAATTTCGGCTGACACAGTGAAAAGCACTAAGGACAATGTCAGAGAGATTGAATTCCGAACAAGCACTGCAATGGCATTGAAATGAGTACTCGTCTTTCAGAAAGGCTTGGCGATCTTTATTATCCCAGAACCCAACCTACAAAAAAGAACTGTAAACGAACTGCATAAAGTACTTGTATAGCAGGCCAAACACGTTAAATTGACAATAGTCACAATACCATTTTTTGGTATCCTTTTAAAAAAAAAAAAAACTTTCTTATGCCTAACTAATTTTGCTAGGTAGGTATGGTTCAATCCACCAAAGTTATTACAAATTCAATAAGTATAGACAAGATCCAAAGGAATTTAAGCCAAAAAGCAGATCAAATGAAAGACTGGCTTTTAGTTACCGGAATTAGTACCTGTGGACCATAGGATAATTCCAGCTGACACCCAGCTGCTACAACTTCTGTCGTTCGTATACACAGAGTACGTGAAAGGAAATAAGCATGAACATTTGGTTGACAAGAATGGTTGAACAAGCTGCCATATTTGTAAATAGCCTTACCCACTCTGACCTGAGATACAACAGGCAATGACTAAGAATCACCATGTTCTAAGTGTCTCAAAACAAAGTTGACAAGCAATTCCACTATCATCAACATTAAAATGAGTCAGACGAGTAAATTGCAAGCCAAAATGAATGAAAGCAGACAAAAGAAGGGGAAAATAACATTGAAGTTCAACGTAGTTTATATACCTGTTCCACATTACTGGTTAAACATCCACTAGCTAGAGATTCTCCAAACTGAACTTGTAGTCCATGAGCATCTATAGATCTTATACGAACAATAGTCATGCAGTTCACTTTGATTTGAGAAAAAATTATGACAACCTGCATTGACCAAAAAAAAAAAAAGACGAGGTTTAAATACACCAACTTTGTTTATTCTTTTAATATATTTAACTTATCTGTTAATTAAATAGAAAAAATAAGTGTTCCAAATTTGAAAAAAATACCAAACAGAATATATTGTAAAACTAACTTCACTAGACTTATCCAGAATTTAGAGTTTGGCAAACAGCCATTAAACTTCCTTTGAGACTCCATAAATTCAAAAATTGTAGTGAATTAGACAGTAGGCTATGGGTGATTACAAAAATACAATCATGTATAATAAACATTAACCTGCACAAATGATCAAAACATTGAACATAAAGCATGATAGTGCCTGTGAAAATTTATGTGAGAAAATAGAGGAAACAAGACAGGATCAAGGCAACCTGTGACATAGTGACCCCATCCATGGAAAACCTAGCACCACAAGAGTGCAGCAGACAGTATAGCAATATAATAGCATATATATGCAAATCCAATTTGCTATCAGATGGTAGTCGTGCATAACAATGAAAAAGCTCCTGCGCAAGAAAGAAAGGGGCCATAAGCATCCAGTTAGTCACTCATATTCAAATACCATTAACACTATCTATCAGCAATATTGCAAAAGCAGTATGCATACTATAATGTATTTATAATTTATACCAGGCTTTTCACAAAGTATGTAATATCTTCGTATGCACTTCTCTGGAAAAACTTTGCTAGTACTCGGCCTGCTAAAACAATCTCAGATGGTAATACTGTAGACCAATGTACACCTTGGCATTCATGTTTATGTTCAGGAATATCCTCAATATCATGTTTAGAATCATTGCCTAATATAATTCCTGTAGCATACGTCCCAAGATCACTGGGTAGACTTTTAAGAATGCCATGGTCTTCAGGATTAATCTTAAACATCTGTCCACCAGCCTGTATCTGGCATTGCTGAGAGCAATATAGCGGTATTGAACAAGATCTACAAGGAACTGCATCAGAAGGTAGGTCATTCAAGCAGTAATGGCAATGTGTTTCTCGGCATTGCTTTAATACTATCTGAAAATATTGACAAATAAGAATTAATTAAAGATAACTCTCCAAGATAACTACATTTGTAGTCCTCAAAGAATACAAATACAATTGGAAAAAAAAATAAAATCATGCATTGATCCAAACATTATTGCAGGCTTTCTATTTAAAAATGAGTGACAACAAAAATATGCAATTACTTGACCCAGTATCAACTTATTATAAAATAGATGTCTAGGATCGACTCGCCTTTAGTACAAAGATGAAGAATTTGGGTCATCCATTTATTGAAATCTGCATTGGGAGTGCAAAAGAACAAAGTGCGTATCATAGTCTTGTCTTTAAGTAAAGTTCAAATGAGACGTGGAGCATCCAATACCATCAAATGCAGCTTTAGTGTGTGTGAGTGCATGTGGTAGTCTTGATTTCTTCAACATTTAATAATCCACCACTAAGCAGAATGGAACCAACGAGATTGCTAAGAGTTTTAAAAAATGCTAAAAATAATTGAGAGTTTGTGATACAACAAAGTCCCCCCCCCTTACCATGGCATAAGGTTCTTCACGATGAACTAAAGAAGCTGGAGGTATGTCACACGATGATATCATACCCCGTCCTTTATCAAGTGTGGTGACCAGCTGTAGCTTTATTTGGGGCATCTCATCTACCAAGAAGGATCTACATCAGTTTCAGTTATTCAAAAATAGAAAATGATCCGATGGGTAAGTTCAGTATTATATTCAAGGATTGCCTATAGTCCATAAATACATTTGAGTAGAGAGCACCTGATGTAAAACAACAGCAGGAACAAATAAAAGTGCAAGGCCTGAACATAATAATGAGACCTCAGGGTAATGTAGAAACTGAAACAGGTACGATGATAAATTAACAATGAACTCAGTCAAAAGCATGAAAGAACCCAACTCAGAAAAATTCCAACTAACTAGATGATTACTAGAGCCTGCTACTTAACAAGAAAAACTTCTCACCTGCTGTATCCAAGCTATTCTTCTCATTCTGAACCACTGAACTTGTCCCCTCGCATTGGTGTAATATATTTTTAAGCTCACCTTTTATTTGTTTCTTCCCGCTCAATGATGATTCCATGCTCTTAGCCACATTTAGATCACAGATTGCATCTTTATAATTTCCCAATGAAACATTCGCCTTACCTCTCCTGTACCATGCCTGAGGCAGGGTTAAGAAATCATTAAAAATGAGCAGAACCTAGGCTAGCATTCAGGTTTGCAGCCATACACTACAATCCCTTGCAGCAAAAATTAGAGCACAGAGTCCCAATAATTTGCTGGCAATAGAGACTCTTCAGGATAGGGAACAAAAAGGCGTCAGCATATTGCTAACTTCAGGGCCTCAAACTCACTGTGTCTATACTCCCATCAGAAAACACTGAGGAAAAGAACTTTGGAATATTTTTTAACTAATCCTATAAATAAAAAACTCCAAAACAGATATTGCCTGCGCAGTTTAGAATATATGCAAGAGTTCCAACACCTTCCTTAACAGTATATATCTAAATTAAGTAGTAGGAGAATAGTTTTAGGTCCACATAATAGTGATATCCACCTTTGCATAGCTTGGACATATCTGAAGAGCTCGAGTGCAGTCCCGCAAACACTCAGTTAAAAGATTCATTTTCTGCAAGAAACATGCTCAGCAGCAATATCAAGGCCAATATTTTAAATCAATTCTGTGGGCATGGGTTTATATGATTGACAGCAAAATCAACCTTACATGCAATACAGTAGCTCGATTAATATATAATATTGCAACCAGATTCTTCTCCAGGTCAATAGCCTCCAAAGGAGCCATACGCAATGCCTGTACCTCATTTACAAAGAGTACGAGAGTAAGTTGATATATATATTTACATACATATATATATATATATTGTGATCACACACACACATATTGTGATCACATATTCAAAGTCCAAACCTACTTACCAAGTAAAGGTGAGTTTTATTATCATCTATTCTTTATATCAATCAATATAAAAATATAAAAGCTATTAATTAAGAGTTGCCCTATTCACAAGTTATGAATGATATAACTCATCTTAAGCCCTATGCATTAGTTTTCTTGATTCAGAGAACGAAATTGGTAAATGAAACCTAAAATGCAAAATTTTAATTGAATGGATAATTTGCTTTATATTTATGGTTTGCATAAAACAATGCCTCAATTTGGAGAAAAAAGTTTACAGGAGTAAAGTATATTTTCCTTTAGCTTTGTAATCTCTTCATGAGCAAGGAATGTGAAAACCTTGCCAACCTTTCCTCCTTTAATCAGAACTGACAAGAGTAGATAGATGAACGCCAGAAGCCTCCACTCCATGGCCTTTCAATTCCAGCTGCAAATGCCACTCGTCCAAGTCCAGCCCTACTACTTTATGCTACCAAGCATCGGATGTAAAAGATAATAACTAAAGTCACGAACTGTTAGGTCTACTTCCGTTTTCATGATTTAGAATAAAATAAATTTTTCTCAGCTCGCTTTCAGCGCAGCTATTGCAGTTCCTTCTTTCCTAAGAGGTGTGACGTGCAGAGTAATTGATATTCTACTACTACCAGCATTTGAATCCATATCTATCAAAAGACAGCACATTTGAGAGAGAAGTTGAGGAAAGAACCTTCGTATAGCAATTCAAAGCCTTCATATAATCTCCTTTCAAGAAGTAATGGTTGCCAAGCTGCTTGGACTCCAAAGCAGCGGTCTCACTCTTACCACATAAAGCATCTTTGGGGTCTGCTAAGTCACTCACCATCTAACAAAATTTTAAAATTGATTCGGCCAATTACTTGACTGAAAAATCAATATCCATCAACTGAAGGAAAAAATTGCATAGCTGAGAGAGGTTTAGCGCGTAGCTTACTTGGTGAAAGGGCTCAAAATGAAGAAAGAAATGGTGAAGAGAAGCACATGTGGTGGGAAGATCATCTGTAGTGCTCTCTCCAATCATTCGCCTCAGGCTCTCCGGGATTGCAGCTTTCAGAGTCTCCATCTCCTACAAGGCTACAACTCGCCTGACGGTGGACTTAGCTCAACGAAGAAGAACGGCGCTTGCAGCTTGATATTTCGCTGCCTTGGCACATTAAACGTCATGTCGTTTTTCATCGGCTTAAGATTACTCTTATTTCCCAATCATTTCTAATATATTTTATTAAAATAAAAAAATTATTATAAAAATTTAATGAAATAATTTATAAATAAAATAAAATAATATATATATATATATATATATATTAATGGATGAGAAAGTATATTGTCATGTCTGACTTGCGCGGGCACAAAGACATGAGTCCTGTTTGAAAACCTGTTTTGAAAATAGTTTTCTATTCTCTAGAATAAAAGAACAAAAAAATTTGTTTGGTAATGTGCTTTTAAAAAGTATTTTAAAAATAAAAAAATAAAATATTGTTCTGGAGAATAGAAAAATAAAAACAACTTTTAAGTATCTTGTAGTTATTATTCTGAAGAACAAGAGAGAATGAAAAAAAAACATATTTTCATTATTTTTTTGTTTTTAGAACATATTCTACAGAACACCAATTATCAGGACAATAAAATAAAAACAGTTTCAAACAGCCCCATGTTTTCTCGTCTCGATTTCTCCGGTTTAATCGTCAAGTGAATTTAGTCAACCGATAAACTTCATTTCAATTGTAAGATGAAGTTTTCGCATCTAAGGAAGAGTCCATGTAAAATTAAAAAACTAACACGTTAAATCTATGAGAGTTGTTTGAAATTATTTTTATTTTATTATTTTAAAAATTAATATTTTGTAGAACATATTTTGAGAAAAAAATAATAAAAATAGGTATTTTTTTATTCTCCTTTGTTCTCTAGAATAATAATCACAGAATACCTAAAAATTGTTTTCATTTTTATGTTCTTCAAAATAATATTTTATTTTTTATTCTTTAAAATACTTTTTAAAAATACATTATTATTGTTGAAAATACATGTTTGAAAATATGTATATATAACAGAGATAGATTTGTTAATAGAGATTAAATAAAGTACATTATTTAATAGACATTGTTTAATTTTTAAACATAATTAATGTGTTTTATTTTTTTAATTTTAGTGAAACATATTAGGAGTAACTTTTAAATAATACAAGAATATATATATATATATATATATATATCGTTTAACAAAAAATCTAGAATAACAGCCCTCACTGAGTGCCAATATTATATATATATATATATATATATATATAAACTCTTGAATTAACCATGTTTTGCTAAATGAAATTTAAATTCTTGTATTCTATTATATGAGAAAATAAATGATTGCCCAGGACAAAAATGAAAGATATAACAGGTCATAAAACATCGTATCAGTAATTGACCACCGAATTTTATATGAACCTCTTCAAACTCTATTTTTCCAAAATAACGCCATTTTGTTGATTTTCAAGGCTTACAATAATTATAATAATAATAAGAGTTAAACAGGATTAATATATAATTTAAATCCTAAATTATAGGTAACGATTTAAATCTTAAACTAAAAATCTGAACAATTTAATCTAAAGCAACCTAAAAAAAAATTGACCGGATGTTGACTGTTAGATGTTGGGGGGCATGGGGGGAGAACTTTTTTTCACCAGATTTTGCCTTCAGTAGCATGCCATGTGCGCGGGTCGATATTTTCATATGGTGAATTGGTATTACAAATGTACCTGGTAATCTCCATCTCAAGATGGCCGAACAAGACGGTGACATAGCCCACGAGTTTTAGCCTAGGTTGCATAAATATGGGTATGAGTATTCGATACGATATAGCATGATATGGGAATACGGTAAATTTTTAAAATTTTAAGATATGGATACGAAAATATTTATAATGTATATTTCAACATTTTATGATATAAGTATAGGTATTTTTAAACAAGAATTTCTAAAGTCATATAAAAATATTTATATTAATTAACTAAAATATTAAATGTTTTTCAAGTTTTTTAGGAATATAGTAAGAAATTATTGAAAAAAAATCATATCATAAATGTTAAAATTTAAAATACATATGTAAAAATATTTTATAAGTATCGTATCGAATATGAATATGTTTACTTTTTTGAAGCATCCATGCTACATAGGCTTCAGCTTCTTCAGTCGTTGTCTTCCGACCCCCCACCGAAAAAGTCCCACCTTGCGATGACCTCATTAACGGCTTCCGTTCCAAAGATGCCATCATCTCCACCGAACCTCCCGTCTCCATTCGGATCTTCCTCCCCAGGATAGCCGACCCGAGTTGAAAACTCCCCCTCCTCCTCCTCTACATCCACGACGACGGATTCTGCATGCAGTCCGCCTTCTCGCTCCAGTACCACAGCTACGTCACCAACGTTGTCGCCGTCTCCGTTGAGTACGATTTATTCCCGTACTGACCCTTCGCGGCCTGTTACGAGGACTCAGGGGCTGCTTTCCAGTGGATCGAGTCACGCGCAGGGAGATCTGGGTTATTCAAGTAGCTCTGCTCATGATACTTTCTGAACAACTTTTCGAAACTTACCCGGTTCATCTTTAACAAGTTTCATTCTTGTTACTATTTATTTAATATGAGTGTGCGCATCAGCAGAAGCAAGGAGTCCGGAGTTTATTGTGACGGGATCATTACTCAAGCTAACCTATTAAGATGCACAGCGTATCCGCTTATATAGTCAAAATCTTTTTTGAGTCCTCCAATGTGAGACCAGACATTATGGTCTGAGTGTTACTTAATGCGGCTCAGTAATTGCCGATCATTTGGCTGAATATTTTTTCGAGCACGTGTGGTGTGAGTTAATATATTACTAAGTGATATTAACCTCCGATAATAAAAATCAATTAAAATCATAAATTATCATATGTTTAAAGAGATAATTGCACTAATTATTATTTTATATTATTATAAATTATTTCAAAATTTATATACATAGTACACATGACAATATAGATGGGAACAGTTTCCCCAGAGATGAGCACATGCAAAGATGAGATCTGAACTGTTTAAATTTTTAATCTAAATGATCCAAATTTAAAATGTTTTATATTACTTTATTAAATAAAAATTTATAAAAATTATAAAATAATTTTAATAATTTTTAATCTTATCTAGATTTAATTTAGAGGATCTAATTTAATATTAAAATTTTTATAATTAAATCTCTCAAGTTTTTCAAATGTACTCTGTACAGTTCAAATATTATATTTGAACTGAGTAGAATACATATAAATAATTAATATATATTAATTATAAAAATTTTAATATAAAACTAAACCTTTAAATTAAATTTAGATTAAATTAAAAATAAAAAAATTATTAAAATTATTTTATAAATTTTTATTTTAATAAATTAATATAAAAAATACTTTAAATTTGAACCGTTCACCAGACCTGCTCATGGTGCTCATCCTAGCGATGATTAGGAAGCCGTTACGGGAAAATACAGCAAAAGACATTCTGGGACTTCTAATTAAAATAAAAACAGGTAAGAAATTTTATTGGTTTTTCTTCTCGAGGATTTCGGGGCGACATGGAAGAATCCAGTAAGACGACATGCGTGAAAACTGAGAACGTTGAATTGAACTTTCACAGGTTACCCCAAGTCCCTCTAAAGTCTCCTTCTGAACGTCCCCGTGTAGCTCCGCCCCACCCGCCCCCCCCCCCCCAAAAAAAAAAAAACAAAAGAAAAAAAAAAGGCTCCTTTAATAGCTTCTCTCTTCTCTTGCATCATTAGTAAGATCTCCACGCTGCATCCATTGTCCCTTTGCCTGAAAGGGACATAGCAATGACAAAACCTGACTCTGAGTTGCTCAACTTCTCTAGGAGGTCCTTGATCAGGCCACCAGCTATATAAGACACCCCTGAGGCAGCAAGTGACATAGCAACGTAGTAGAAGACAGTCTTGGAATAGGATATGGGCGGTCTTTTGGTGTAAACCTTTCCGATAGCAAGGAGAATGATGCATGCAAGAGAAGTTGCTGCTACTGCTGCAAGCTTAAATTCAATTTGAAAATTGTTACGGATCAAGATGCCGTAAATCAAAATAGGAACAGACCCAAATATCAGGAATGATAAAATAGCCACAACTGCATGAAGTATAAAGTTTTCCCGTCGTCCTAGTAGTTCTTGATACCGATCTTCTTGCGTGCTCGTTTGCTGTAGATCCTCTCCAGATTTATCATTTTTTAATTCAAGAAGCTGAAAAGAACCCGGGGGGGGGGCTTGAATGAATTTTATATGGAAAGAAACAGAGTCGGTCAAAACTCAAGGGAAAGTGGCAAGAACTTGAAAGTATGAGAATGAGATTGAGGGGAATGAATAAATGAAGCTCGCTCACATTATGGCTAATGACAAATAGTCCACCGATCAGATTTGCCAATCCCAACGCTATGATATTTACTGCAACGCAAGGCCACAGAACAAACTCATATTATCAACTTAAGTATCAACTTTTGAACATTTATCGTAGCGAACATGAAATTTAAGATTGTAATTCAAGAACTTGAGCCTATGGTCTCTTAAAACTAGAAACATCTAATTCTACCTCGAAAACCAAGTAAGCTTAAATCTGCTTTACACATGGTAACATTAAGTTTTACCATATAGTTCCAAATATAATCTTATCATTAATGCCTGATTAGACTCACAGCTAACCAAGTAGCATAATATACCAACTAGCCATATGGAATAAAAGAAAAAAAAAATATCATCATTGATGTGGTGACTTGTGTATGTAGTACTAATGGATGTGCTATAACAACTATTTGTTTAACTTCAAACATATCACATGAATCTTTATTCATCCATCATTAGATACTTGATTGCATCAAATTATATCGCTCAAACTTATAAAGTACCTTTTACCCTGAGAGAAAATTAAATCCATGTCTAATTATCTTGAGAGCCCAGTCCAAAGAAAAGTGAAAAAAAAAAAAAAAACTTACATGGGGCAGCACCAGAGCCAACTGCAGATGACACAATTCCCAGACTTGTGATTAATTCGATTAAACCTCCATAGACAATACTTTTAAGTATTTCCCATCCACGAGCTTCACCAATTTCAGCTCTTGGTTGTTCGCCAACATAAACTGGAGTAGTTGTGTCTCTCAGAATAGCACCATTAATTGGGAAAGTATCTGCCATCTGAGAGGCACCCGCTTTGATTTTGTCCTCCTTAACATCAACTATCACATCACCCCCTGCGTATTGATTATATTTGATGTTATTGCACAATAAAAAAATCTGCAAAATTCTTGGAAGAACATTTACTGAAAAAGATAAGAGGTAAAAGAAGGTAACCTGTGTCTTCCACATACCTGTCATACCACTGACTGCAGGTTTTGTTTCGCCCTCAGTATTCTCTTCCACTTTCTTTTTCAGCCTAAAGTCTTCTCCGGATGAAATTTTTGTATTTACTCCAGAACTTTGCATGCCGGTAGCTGCATCATTTGCAACCTGTGCTTGAATTATCAATGAGGAATAGCCATTCTGAAAAATTTCAGCCGTCTTGTTTATGTCCGTCAATGACTTCTCAGGCATTCTAGAACCTACATTTGACAGAACCAGAAAATCAGGTTCCCCTTCACCAGGTTTCAGAGTGGCATCTTTTGCAGGTTCTGCAGGATTTAGAAGTGCTTCGCTAGTAATTGCAGTTGCTAAAAGATCCCTCTCTTGGTTGGGTACTAGATTGCTGGAATAATTCTTTGAGGGCAAATTTATAACAGTATTTACTTCTGAGCGATCTGCTGAAGTAAGCAGTAACGTCTAATCATGAAATGCAGCTATAAGATAATGCATATAAAAACTTTGCATTATGTACAATTAACAAGTGCGTGCAGGTTTCATATATAATTCTGTAGTTTAAACGTATACCAAAACAAAATATATATTTACAATCAAGAGAAAATGACCAATATCTTGCAATTGTGACATATCACCAACATACAACCATAATGCTTTATTTAATTTATTTTGCTGGACATGAGTCATTATATGATTTTGCCCCCCGTTTTTCACCCAGAAGAATGATTTTGTCAATTCTGTGCTCAAAGAATAAAATCAAACACAAACAGCAAAATATCGTTGATCCAAAGTAGACCTGTCTTCTTTATATCTGCTGAACCATTCCTTTCCTCTCCCACATTGGTCACCAGATTTCCATTTAGTCCTCCATGCCCAGGCTTAACATCAGGCCAGCTTTTCCATTATCAATACTGCTTGTACCACTAACAGGGCTGTCTGGATGACCATTTTCAGGGGAGTTTATAACATTGGAAGCAAGTGATGATGAATGCTTTTGTCCAGCAGGACCATTTTTAGAATTTTTAGAGGAAGCTTTACCTACAATATTACGTCGAGAAAACAAAAAACAATCATTAGGAGTGGAAAGCTGTATTGCTCAGTTCACCTACGTAGGGCTCAATCTCTCAGAAAAGCTGAGGAAAGAAAACTAAAGAAATTTTAATCAAAGGCGATGCAACGGGGAAGAAAACCATAAAGAGTACAAGATGACCGAGAACATTATCATACCTTGCTCATTACATGTCTTCCCTTTATATGGGGTAAATAGAGATAAGAACCAGCTATCATTCGAACTTGCAACACTTGAAGAGTTTTGCACATGTGATATGGTTATATTTGAAGAACTCGTCATGTCAGATGCAGGAATAGTTGAAGTTATTTGTGAAGTTTCATGCTCACGAGCATGCCTGGAATTCCAGGACAGATTGAAACAATTTCCTGCCAAAATAAAGGGATTTAAGAGCATAAGCAATAAACATCAATCAAGATATGTTGTGAGAAAAACCTCCAGATTGAGGGGGTGCGGGGAGGGAAAAAGTTAAGTCATGCACAAATGTTAGGAGGATAGCCTTTAATTTCCACAAACCTCTGGGAATAAAAATGCTGAAGCATTCTAAACATCTAAATACTTCTTGTTCTTGCACAAGATCGTTATCAACAGGTGGCTGCTGCTCTAAATGACCAGGATCAGAAGTTGAATTTGCATGATCACCTTGGTTGGTTTCATATGCTAGCTTACCCACCCTCTCGGAGATAAAGATAGGGTCCAACTTATCACGCTTTGATTTGTTGTCCAAATTACAAATGGTCCTTTTCCTTTTTCTGAGAATAATCCTCTTGGTGATGCAAGAATTGCAATTAGGACAGAACAAATCATGTGTCTCTTGTTTCGCCAATACAGCCTCAACATTAAGTTCCTTTAGTTGTTGGTCAATTTCCTCTATCAATTCAGGGTCTGCTTTTGTACTAGTTTCACCATCAAAATCCTTAGCATCAGCATTTGTTATTTCAGACGAATCATGCAACAGCAACAATTTTGAATTAGAAGGGCCATTGCCCTTCACAGTTTTCATATCCTGATTGTTGACTCCATTGCATGCGCTTTCTTGAATGTTCGGATTTTCCACTTGTACATTGAATTCTCCTACTCCATTATATGTGGGAAGAACAGACCTTGCACCATCTCCATTTTGAACTTCATTAGATACATTATTGGCTTCATTGTCTGCGAGAATGGCGTAGGTTTCCATCACAACATTAAATTCATGAGACAGTTTATGTGGGGAAAAAAAACAAGAAGAAGAATCGTGCAAGACGTCTGAAAGGAGATACAATGTTTGTTACAATTTTACACCTTCCTACAAGACTCTTGTACTGAAATAGTTAAAGATTATCAAAGTGACCAAAATATATGATAGAAGTATCGTGATATTGGTGATGCCGACTGGGAGAATGCTTCCAAAAATTCAAAATTACAAGTCGCATTTAAAAGAATATTTGAAGAAGGGAAGCGGCATCTTTTTTCTCTAGATATCCTAAAAGCAAGCCACATTTAACTGTTATGATTAATTCAGCAGGTTTCATGATAAAACTAACTCCAAGATATGGCATAATTGATACGGAGAATTTATTTTAAGATGTGGTGACTTCATCAAAACTCCTGCATGGTATCATTTATTCAGCAGGGTGTTATAGAGAGGCTAAGCAGCATGGGGGATCAAAACTGCTTGGTGTGTTCCGGAGATCTTGACATCTTACTGACCTTTAGCTTCACAAACAAAACATGGTCCTTGTTGGATCATGGCTTTGATATTCATCGGCAAGTCAGAGTTTTGCTTAAGATCCGAAATGGGCATAGTCCATAGACTGTCAAATAGCTTGGTCCAGGTGCAGTGGTGACATTTCCATTTTCCTTCATAAATAAGCAAGTAATGTCCACATGTCTACTGATTAGACATCAACAAATCAAGACAATCTGAGGGATGTCTTAGCAACGTGAATTGAATTACTCGAATAACACCCAAATAAATAGACTAATTTCAACAGGAAGACTAAATCCATTGCTTGACAGAAATTGAAAATGACCAGTGCCGTTCACAATCGACACATAGAAGTTGATTTGAAGATACCAAAAAAGACGACCATGGAACTGGTGATTATCAGATATAAATGAAATGAACTGATTAAGAAGACCCAAGATTACTGTATATTCTATAATCTTCAAGAAACCGATTAATTAAGATGCCATAGAATGAAAAGAAACACGAGGGATATTTAGTGTGACATACCTTCTAGCTTGTCAAAGTAGACGCTATTCTTATTCTGAGATACAGCAGAGTTTTTACTAGTTACAGCCTCTCCATTAGATGGTGCTCCTGCAAATTCTGCTACAAGTCCAGGTGCAACTGCGGCGTTATCAGCTCTTGCATCTTGACAATGATTGTCATCATCTCCCCTAAACTCGCCCATCCCTGCAACCTTTTCGCCTTTCCGAATAAGAAGTTTCTCCGGATCAGAATCGAGTGAGGGAACATAATCATTAGCATGCCCAATACCTCCATTGGCAGTAGGAGGAGAAGATGATGATGATAGGTTCACATTGGAAACAATGTTGTCCTGAAGTTGCTTCCGGGCCTGCCTTCCTTCCCAGGCGACCTCCTCCTGAACTTGTTCTTCATCTTGCTCAATAGCAGCCCATTGAAGGTGCTCGTTTGCATGCTTCTGCTCCATTGGGTTGATGTTTGGCGGGTGACAGAGGAGGATTTATCATAAAAGGAACGAATTTGAAGCCTTGTAATTGTCTGTGACGCTGAAAGGGTAAGAATAGAGCCAGAGCCCACCTCCAATGAGGAACCTGTGGACCAATGACATCTTTGTGTACACAGAAATCTACAGTGCAACACATGCCCCACTTGTGAGTGTGGGACCTGAGCAGTTTGTTGGCAATCATTTGTTGTGGCCCTGACAAAGCATTTATAACAGCATTTTTTTTATTTTTTTAAATCCAAATAAAAAGGCTTGAAAATTAATTAATTAGTAATTTATAATAAATGAATGAGAAAATGATAAGAAAATTATTTTGAATCATATAAAGAAAAATAAATAATAAAATCCTTTTAAAATATGTAAATGATAATTTAATCTCTTAAAATTTTATAATTTTTTAAAAATTTTTAGGAACTTTTTTAAAAACTTTTTTATCGTTACTGAATTTATATAAATTATTAAATTATTTTTATTAAAAATAAATAATTAAAATTTTTATTTAAATATTTATAATTTTTTTATTATATTCACAACAATACAGCACTAAATAAAAAATTTAACATACAAAATTGTGATTTATTATTACATTGTTAAGAATATAAAAAAAAAGTTGTGAATATTTAAATAAACCTTGTAAATTATTTATTCTCAATAAGGATAATTTTATAATTTATATAAAATTATTAATGATGAAAAAGTCTCTAAGTACTTACGAAAAATTATAATATTTTGAAGGATCAAATTATTGTTTATATATTTTAAAAATTTTATTATCATTTTTTCTTATATAAATGGTATCATGATCCCTCAAAATGTTATAATTTTCTTCAAATCTCTTAAAGACTTTTCTATTATTAAAAAATTAACATAAATAATTTAATTGTCCTTAATTCAAACTTATAAATTATCGTTGAATTCTTGTAATTTTAAAAATAAAGTTGTAAATTTTAAAACAAGATTTGTAAATGATAATTGATGTTTGTAACACTTAACGAATATCATAATTTTAAATACGAGCTTATAAATTTAAATTTTTATAATTTTAAGAAGAAAAACTGTGAATCTTATAATAAAACTGATAAATGATAATTAATATTTGTAACATTTGAGGAATATATAACGAATTGCTATTAAATTTTTACTATTTTAAAAAGAAAAGTTATTAATCTTAAAATAAAATTTGCGAATGATAATCAATATTTAAATTGATAATAATTTAATTATTTATATTAATTTTTTAATAATAAAATTTTTTTTACAAAGTTCATCGTAACATTTTGAAAGAATAAAATATTATTTATATGATTTAGTAAAATTTTATTTATTTTTGTAAAATGAATTGTGGTTGGGCCTGCGGGGAGGGGAAGTTGAGTTGAAGTGAGTGCAAGAGGGACCATGCGGCCATGCCGATTCCCGACTAGCCGTGCGGTGCTCATTTTCCGTGCTTTAATTGCTCATTAGTTAAAGAGAGGGGGGAAAAAAGGAAATTAAAAAAATAAAAAAATAAAAATAAAATAATCAAAATATAAAGAGAGATATGTGAACTATATTCATAAAAAAATAATAATTTAGTTTATAAAATTAAGAGTCATAATTTTAAGTTTTTTAAGAATGTGATGATTATCATATTTGTAAAGTTTTATCATGTTTATCATAAAAAAAATAATGATTTAATTTATTTTTATTTTAATTTTTTAATTTATTTAATTCTTATCAATTCTAGCAACCAAATTCGGTATAAGAAATTAGCACGATCTAGATCCTTACTCCTTGATGTACATTTATAAGTTATTCTCAACTTTCTTTTTTTTTTTGAATCAAGAAATTTTAAAAGATATTAATTAAATATAATTAATTAATATCAACGCTGAAAAAGAGATTAAAAAAATTACCCCATCCTCTTTTTATTATATGATATTTTTCGGAAGAATATTTTTGTTTTTAATATAAAGCACTTATGATCGTTAGTTATATTTTTTTATTATTATTCCTATTAAAATTTATTAATTATAAAAGATAATGTAATATAAATTTAAATTTTTCAACTAAATAGGGGTATGATAGAAATTTTATTTTATTTTTAGATAAAGTTAACTTAATTATTTTTTAAATTTCGATGAGGTGGCCATAAATGTCTTATAACAGTGATCAGACGGACCATCATAAATGATCAATGTAATGTACTCCCTTTAACTAAATTTATAAAATATTTTTTAGGAGTATTAGTATCTTAGAATATAAAACATTTTGATAAATATAATATTTTATTTATAATTTTTGTTAATATTATCAACCTTATTGTATTTTTTTCATCAATATCCTCCCATAAATAAAATATTAAATAAATTTTTTTTAATTTTTTAATTTTATTTTTAAAAGTAATATTATAAAATATATTTAAAGAGTTTTTTTAATATATATAATTTTATTTTAAAATATTTACATCCCTCCTTTGAGCCACGCTGTCTCTTTGACTTTGTTCCTTCGGACATTTTCTTAAAACTATTTTTTTAATATATAGTCAGGATCTTCTCATAGGACAATCCGATATTTATCGAATCAAATCTGAAATTCATATATAACTTAAAAAACGGAGCAATACAGGGGGACAATCCGATCTTCATAGTTGTCTTTCCCCCCACTTGAAAAACAAGTCTCTTCAGTCATAGAGTGCTTGCATCAATTGACAACAATTATTTCAATTTAATCAGAAATTTTGAGTTCAAGTTTCAAAAATGTAAGTAGCTTAAGCAACCAAAGGTGTTTTAGAATTAAGAATATCAGTTGAGTTATGTGTGTTGGCTTGAATAACTGATCATGATGGTCGGGTCAAGTCAAATTGAAAAAAAAAATAACTCAAATAAAAAAGAGTTTTTCTCCTAGACCATAAAACTTGCAAGTCTTACATATCAACCTTGATGGATTAGAATTGACTTATTTAACTTATATTATTTTTTAAAAAAACTAAAAGGGGCAAAATTTTGTTGGCATAAATTATATTAGGTATGATTTATTTAATTGAATCAATTTATATATTTTATACGAACAGCATAAATTAATATTTTTGTATGTTTAGAATGAATAACAAAAAAAATATCAAATTAAAACTTATTATTCAGATGTATTTTTTAAATTCATGACAAAATAAATGGGCTAACAAGTTAGCCCATTTAACCCGTCAGTTTTTAAAGGTTAGATTGAAATTTTTTTAACTCATATAAAAATAGATTGAATCTAATATAACCTATACTTTTTCTAACCTATGTGATCTGAGTTGGCTCAAATTTTTAGCTCTAAATGCTCACCCTTTTGGTACTTATCATGCTTTAATTTGGATTAATTTAAATTTCATTAAATCCCCACAACTCAAGTGAGATGGGACTGGGATAGCCGGTGTTTGCATTAAAAAAAAAAAAAAAAAAAAACGTGTCCCCTGGTTTGGTTTGCTCAAGCCTTTTAATTTGAAGGCAAGCCAATGATGAATCTAGCTTTTAAGGCTTTCAGTCTATATTTTCTCTATTTTATTTATATGATAAGGAGAAAATTTTTTATTTTATTTATTAATCACCTTATTAAATTTTTATTATAAATTTTTTATTAAATATTAAAGAGAGAAAATATATTATTAAAATATGTATATTTAATAGAAGTAAAGTTAAAAAATTATTAAATTTTTAGATAAAGTTAATAAGTTTTATTTTTTTTAATTTCAGTAAAACATGTTATAAATACTTTATAAAAAAGTATCTATTATCAAATTTGAACTAAAGCTTACTCTTCATTTATGCGTAACATCAATACATCAATGAATTGATCTTTAAATTTTGTAATAAACTGGATATATATATATATATATGCGCTAATTAGTTAGCCGTTGCAGGTATATTTAGGATTTAAAAAAAAGCCTAAAGTACTAGGGAGTTATTTATCTTTTACTCGCATTTCCATACATAATTACATTAATGAAAAAGAGGCAACAGAAGTTAGTTTTTTTTTTTTTTAAGATGTGATATGAAATGCACAAATTTTGTTTATATCACTGAAAGACGAATTAATATTTCCCACTAGCTTTGAACATTTTTTTTTTTTAAACAAGGTTGAAACTTGACTCGAGTATTTTTTTTTTTTTTGCCGACAAACTTGACTATAGAAATAATTCATCGTTAAAAGATTTTAAAATGTGATATGTTATGCACCTAAAAATAAGCTCACCTGCGCCTATACCCTTCTGCCTCTCACTCTATCTCCACTAAACTGGTCATTTCATAAATTAAGCGATCTTGATATACTTTTATTTCCTTGCACGACAATAAAAGCTGGAACGTTTCACACGATACGCCAGTAGTTAATTAAAATTTCGTTTGCATCATATCTACACCTAATCTCATGACAGCCTGTCATGATTCATGAGCAGCTGACGAAATATATTAAAAAATAAATATTCCTATATTCAACTAGTTTCACATATTTAAAAAAAATAATTTTTTTTCTTGACATTATTAAAAAAATGGTATGTATTTTTATTTTTATCTTCTTTAAATAAGAATATAAATATATTAAATATCTTTACATTAATAAAAAATAAAATTAAAAAAAGTGATTTATAAAATATTTTATATTTTAAATTAAAAATTATTTTTAAAAAATATTCAAAAATAAAACTGGAAGAGTATACAGATCACAGAAAGTTAGGGAGTAGCACACCCGAAGAACGAAAAAGAACTTCACTTCCGTAATGTTTACTTGGATGGCCAGTTGCATTATGATTTCACATTACAGCAGGAAATGTTTAATACTTTTTTCATTAAAAAATATAAAATATTTTTAATAAAATCTCACAATTTAATAAATTAATTAATTATCTCTCAACTAACATTATCTTTCTATACTTATTAATATCACTTTTGAAAAAAAATGTATTAATTACACTTTGAAACAGTAAAAATATTTTACATTTTTTGACATCTAACACTTTAAAAAATGACTTATATTTTTTCAATGAAGAGAATAGATACTTAGTTATGATAATGCTCCCTATCATTTTATTTATAAAAGAGAGAGAATGATTTTTTTAATTTTATTAGTAAAACATATGATTGATTTCTAGTCACAAATTTTTTTTTTACCCTTCATTAAATGTTGATGAAGAAAAAAAATTATTAAAGTAGAATATATATATATATTTAATAAGAGAAAAATTAAAAAAATAAATTTTTAAAGAGAATTAATGAATTTAAAATTTTCTTTGATTCTAATAAAACATATTAAAAATAACTTATAAATAAGACTCTATGGAATATAAATTAAGTGATTTTATACATTCTGTTAAACAAAAGTTGTTACTATAGAAATGTGAAAAAAAAAAAAAGAATGAGCTTAAGAACCATATTATTTAAAACCTTATCTAGTATGTTTAAATAATAATATTTTTATTACTATATCTGGTAAGATAAAAATAGAAAAGATTCAATAACAATTTACCAAATTATCTTTAATGTTTGATATGATGTAGTGACATGTAAAAAATATAGGCACATATGTAATTTTTCTTAGTTCTCCCACATTGCACAGCACCAGATTCCCATTAATTTGATTGGATGATCTGAGCCTATTTGAAAGATAAGGAATGAGAGAAGGATTCCAATTCCCTTATGCCAAACTTGGCCTTGCACTATTTAATCACCTCCCTTTTCCATAGTGTTGAATTCACTCAAACCAGAAATACCAAGAAACTAAGAAAGAGATGAGGCCTGATCATACACAACGGAAAACAAGGAAAAGATGTTGATCCAAGGTTTAGTATCCAGAAAAATACTTTTTTTTTTGAAAGAAAATGAAGGATGTATCCTGAAAATAAAAAAAAAGGATAAGAGCATTTATCATTTCATTTTTAAAAAACATTTTTGTATCTACCAAACATTACATGAATTCATTAACCTTTCCCACCTCATATAATACCTCTTTGTTCTTTTGCTTTTTGGGCCCCCCATTTAATACCATTAACTTGCCAATACAACACTCTTCCATCACTGTTAGCAACAAATCTATTAACTAGAGTAATATAAAAACCACTTCCTCAGTCGTTGTCGAGAATTTAATTTTGAATCTCATTTTTATGCAAACATTTTTACTAAATTTGAAAATCATGTCCTCTCAAACTAACTGATAGAAGTCTGGCTCGGAAAGCTTGCATAATGAATTCTTTCAAGGCTAAATTCACATAGAAAGCGCAGGAAAGAGAGTAGCACGTATGAGACCAGGCAAGGCTTCTCTCCCTTTGCTGCGGAACAGTGAGCAGGTCATTTGCAGCTCTCGCCCTGTTACTAAGATTATATGATCCACGTAAGGGTTTTCTTTCCTGCGAAAGAGAAGAGAATATAAGATGGTTAAGAACGCAAATAAGATTGCAAGAACATAACATGATTCAGTTCTTTTAAACAGCTCGATAAGAGATAATATTGCTGCAGCAGCAATGGATTGTCTGGAAGTGCATCCACAGAGTTATTGAGATAAGCATATTTTCATGGACTTGTAAATAACATATCAAATGGATACATAGCTGTGATTGGGGAGAAAAGCTGCCACCTTTCAGGAGGACAAAATCAAAGAATAGCTATAGCCAGAACCCTGACAGAGAAGCTTGCAGTCTTAAGGCACGAAGAAGCACAAAAACAAAAAACAAAAACAAAAACAAAAAAGATTCTTGAAAGAACTACAACTTAGGCTTTAAAAAGCAATATATGCAAGGATAGTAGCTTGTGTTCAAGAAGCACCCACCCATATCACGACAGTTCACAAGCTTTCCACCATAATAAACTCAATTGCTATAATTGTCATGGATAAAGGCAATCTAACGGAAATAGGATCCCATTCAATCCAAACGACAGTAGGCAGAGTTCATTATTCAGACTATCTAGCTTTATAGAAAATTGATTCAGTTTACGATTTTTTTTTTAAGCCACAGTATCTATGCATCTAAGAAAATACATACCAAGTATACAGCTAAATTGTCATCCGTCGCCTTCCCTTGTAAACAAAAAGGCCAATGGAAATAACTCGGTGGCTCAAGATAGAATACACCAACATAGTAACTTGATGTTGCATGGAGCTTTAAATGGCCATCTAAAATTCAAGAAATATGCTATCGACAATCTTGAGATTCTGCATCTCCTCTTCACTGGCAATTCCAGGATCAACATAACACAACTGAAATAATACAGATCATCAAACCTAATAACTTGATGCTGTAAGAAGAAAAGATATAATTTTGCAAGAGAAGACAAACCTGATATTGTGGCTTCTTCAGCGTGTGAATCCCTCTTTTAATGTATCTCTGCCATCCGAATTTTTCTCTGAGCGATCTTTCCAGAGCAGCAGTTTTCTGTGATGATAAGTCACAACATTGGAAATGATACACCACCATGTGCAACATGCTTTTGCCAGAATATTTTTCTGTGCGTACAGAGAGGGAAAAAAAAAAAACACAGAGAGTATCTAAATGACTAAACCTACTTCCATTCCATCTATTTAAAAAAAAAACAAGAAGAAAGAAAATGACTAACAACAACAACAACAAAAGTATACTACTCATATAGCATGCACTCTAAACCAACATTCTTCTCAGAACCCAGAAAGACTGCCATCTTTTAGAGTTTCAAGTATTTGCAAAATTCAAGTTTATTCATTCTCAAAGTTGTCTCAAATATAGGGTGACCTTTACTTGCTGGCCAATATCAAATCAGCCCCCATGCTCTTAACTGAACAAAGTTATACATAAAGATACTTCATATTTGAATGAATCATGATGTGCAAACACACAAAGACGTATAAAAAAAATCCAATTGAACAATAAATATTAAGAAGTAACGACCAAAGACCTAAAGAAGAAAAAACTTACATGAGACGGATCAAAAATGAGGAGACTATATTGCAGAATTCCAGTCCGCTCAAGTTTAACTTGAATCCCAACTATAGTTCTTGAATGTCCATCATGCTGAAAGTACAAAGGCCTGTCCAAGAAAACTTCTCAAAAATTTAAAAAATGATAAGAGATACAATCTTTTCTGTGGTCAGAATTTTTGTCAATTTGCACCCAAACTTACGATTTCTCACTGATAATAACACGTTGGTGGCCAAATTGGATTGAACAATTATTAGAAAAGTAATTCCACACAAAGTCCATGAGAACTTGATGACCTTTACATTTGTTTGCATTATCATCACATGATTTGTCCATAGTGCCATCGAGCTGGATGATAGAAGAATTTGCCTTTTCATTCTCAGTAGACTTTGCTTGGGAAACATCACGAGACATATATCTATCCATTGGTCCATAAGCATGAAATGCTTTCCTTTTACTTCCATTACAAGTTTTCATTTGCATTGTCCCCAGACTTGAACCTGGGACTGATAGATAAAGTGATTCAGATTCCTTTGGACCAAAATCTACTATTCTCGCCCGAAGCCCGAAAGAACGCAAAGGGAAGCACATTCAGTGGTCCCAATCCATTTTTTTGAACCATAAATAACATGATTGAATTGATCAGAACCAGCTGCATCAAAACCACTTTCCAGGCAATCTCAAGCCATCTCTGGAGTGATGAGATATCAGGAACAAATACAGAACCACCAAACAAAACTTCTCTAGCTTCTGGCCTTTGTGCCATCAAGTGAGAGCTAAGCATTTGAATATTTCGCCAACCACAGCCCCATCCAACATCCTCTGACTCCACGCTTTGGAAATGATCAACATATCCTGCCAGAATGGCTTTTGAGTCTCCCGGTTCAGACTCTAAACAATTTCTTAATAAGGCCATCAAACCCCCTTCAACTTTGTGAAATGTACTCCTTGTCTGTAAATCAATCAAGCAAGATTTCTTTTCCTCCATTTTACACATTCCAATATCTCTAGTCCTGCCACCACACATAGAATTTTTATCTCCAGGAATTGTTTCAAACTGCAGGCCACTGGCTGCGTGTTCACCCTGAAGAGTATTATTGTAATTTTAATTATAAAATTATAATTATCATCATACATGACAATAAACAGATCTTGTAGCTCTTTTTTTCGCCCCTTCATACACAGGCAAAATGCAATGCATACAGAAAACGAAATTAACAGAAAGGAAATCATTGGAGTTGGAGTCCAATTCACAAGTCCGAATATAGCATAAACTGCACATGTCGTTCAGCAGACATATTGACAAATGTCAAAGGGGTCAGCTAACTAACTCACTCCCAATAGTTAGTTAGATGACCCCTCTGGCACATCAGTAGATGGACCATTTACCTTTGAAGCATCTTCTGGAACAAAATGGCATTAATCCATATCAGCAGAATTGTCTTCTAAGTTTTTCTGTTTGTTCACATCCATATCAGCATCTTCTAGAACAAAATGAGATTAATCCATGTAAATTTTGGGGTTTGAACAAACCCCTCCCCTCACCTCCCCTTCATTAACCTTCTCTCCCTTGAACCAAAAACTATGTTAAGTTGTCTAGGGAGAGTGATGAGCAATAGCAGGCTTTAATCCATGAATTGGAACGTAATCCTACTGCCAAGCCTAAATTTTCTTAACATCATCACTGCTTAAGCCCAATGGCAGACTTGGTGGGGCTGATAGGGGATAAAGAGAAGACTTAGCTTCTTTATCCTAATGGGAATGGAGGACATTCAGGAATGACTCCAACATACAGACAGATTTCTTATCTCTTCTACTGGAAAGGACTGAAACGTGATGTTCACAATATTGTCCAAACTTCCTTAGCCTGTCACTGTCAGCATCTTAAACCAGAGAACGTAGCTTCTCCAGGTCTTTAATAACTATTTCCAATCCCCAAGATATATGCCTATGGTCTAAACTCTCAATGGACTGTATAGGTGGGTTACCCAAGTCTTGCTCTAAGACCACTATCCTGGTTGGGGTCAATTGCTTAGGCAAGGCAGCACATTTCCTTGCTTTGGAATACCCATATACTGCTACTACAGATGTAACTCAGGATGACAAAGCAGTCAAGCTTCAGAGATTTCCCAAGTTTATTGTTACTGATAGGGACAAAATTTTTCAGAGATTTTGGAAGGAGTTGTTTCACCCATAGAGTTAAGCTACAATACTCTTCTATTTGCCATTCACAGCCGGATGGCCAAATAGAGGGAATCATTGTCTAGAGTGTCACTTTCTACATACGACGAGGGACTTCCCAAATCAATGGGCTAAATGTTTGCCATTACCTGTGCTTTGGACATTTGGTATAAGCCTACTTATCACTCTGCTATGGAATGACACCATTTGAAACTGTTTATGGCATTCCCCCACATACTCTTGGTTGGCGATTCTCCTACTGAGCTGGTGAATAAAACTTGCTTGACTAGGAAGCTTACAATTCAGCTTCTCAAATGACATCTGTTGAAAGCCCAGTTCTGGATGATCCAGCAAGCAAGCAAACACAGGAATAGGCATTGGTTTGCTATAGGAGATACGATTTACTTGAAACTTCATCCTTCAGGAAGAATCTCATGTAATTCTTCCCTCCATAAGCTGGCTGAAAAGTATCTTGGTCCACTTAAGGTGATTAAGAAAGCAGGAGCTGTGGCATATGAGCTTAAGTTGCCTACCAATTAACATGTACATCCTGTTTTTCACATTTCTTTTCACAAGAAGTTGTCATGATAGAAGGCTTAAGTGGGACGGGCCAGGAGGTTGTATGGGTTGGGAATGAAATGAGTGGGCCCAAAGTCTTTTGGAGGTGAGAGAAGGAAAGACAATATGAGAAGGATGAGTTTTACGGTAAAGGATGTGGATGAATTTTTGTGAAGTCTTTCTCTGACGTTTCTTCTTCTCTCTGGCCATTATCATTGTGACTCTGGAGTTTCTCCTCCTCCTTCTTTCTGCAACTCTGTCACTTCCCCGTTCTCTTATATTTCTAGTTTCTATTACTTATGGTCATGTAATTTTCCCTTCATCATATTGAAACGGTGTGTTTAGGCTTCAAATTTTCATTAAACAGAGGCTAGTTGTGTTTTATCATCTGAGTAAATTTTGAGTTCATTACAGAAGTCTGTAGGTCCTGCTGCAGTGGTCACTCCCCCACTGCCTTTGATAGATAACCAAACCCAGTTTATGTTGAAAGCCGAAGAGGTTTTGGGAAGGAAAATAGTAAGCGTGGACATCTACCTGCTTACCCAAGACCCAAGTGCTGGTCAGGTGGAAGTACCCCAGTATTGAAGACAACATGCGAAGAATTGGCTGTTATTCGACAGCAATTTCCCGTTTTTCCTACTACCGTACCACTCACCAACACCGCAAGGATGTTTGTTAGGGGGGAGTATTCATACGTGTCAAAGGGAACTATTGGGAGTGAGTGAATTAGCGTTCGTTACTTGGCTGTATAGGAGAGGGGTCCTAAGTACACTTACGCCCTATGTACATTGCATTCTGATGAAATCAGATTTTCCTAGTTTTTTTCCGCTCTTCCATTACATATTTCATTTCCATGTGGATAAACGATAAAGATGAACGAGACCCCGACAAGGCGAACATCCTAGAAGGCTAGAAATAAACGTTTCAATTGTTTTCTCCCCTTCCATCGATAAATGAGATAAAAGCCCGAGTTTGTGCATTGTGAAAACCAGAAAAAGGCTCTTGTGGTGGTGGAAGTACCGGAACAGATCGAGGTGGTGAGTTGGGAGAGAGCGCAAATTGCTGGGCCAACTCAAAATCCATAGCGAGTTGCTGCTGCTGGCGGCGACCATCGTCATCCTGGAAGTGGCTGTCCGCGTGCCTGCATTTTCATCAAGGTTCGATCGTTTATGACATAAATTACACGCGAAAGAAGAATGATAAAGATTGAAAAAGAAGAAAGGATACCGTTCGAGTTCGGACAACGGAACTGATAAATCACAGAATGGGCAAGTCGAAGAATTCATTTTGCCGATGATTTTATCAGCCATCAGAACCAGAAAGGAGTGGGACGACAAAGCGACGAAACCTTTCCCTTTCCTCTTCCCCTTCCCCCCTCAGAAGTTTGAACGGAACGTGGTGATTTTTTTTTTCCCCAACTTTTTTAGTGAAGGGGGAACTGTATCAATCACCAAAACATCAACAGTACAACGACCAGATACCAGCTCCAAGAGAATCAACATCACAGTTCCTCACGTTCCTTCCTCCTCCTCGTGAAATCGCCCTTCATTTGAAATTTGCTCTTAACTTTAAATACTCCCTCCGATCTCACGAAGGCACTTTTAAAAATAATTTTTAATTTAAAATACAGAATATTTTATAATAATTAAATTATTTTAATTTTATTTTTTATTAGTATAAAAATATTTAATATAATTATATTATTATTTAAAAGTAAAATAAAAATAAAAGAACATCTCACTTTTTTATAATAAAAAGTTAAAAATATTTTATAATAAGAATTGAAGGGAGGAAGTCACAATCTTCATATTCTATCAATGATATATTAATTCTATCATTTTTTGTTGATGTGGCATATCCTTTAAGATTAATTTATCTTTAAACTTTTTTTTAAAAATACTAAATGCTCTAAAATTTTGTTAAAATAAAATTTAATAAATATTATTAAAAATTTAATATTTTATTTTTTAAGAAAAATAATGTTAATTAAGTCTCTTAAATTTTTTAGGTAATTCTATGTATTTTTTTAGTCAATTAATGATTAAATTAATGAATATTTAAGACTAAAGTATTACTCCCTCCATTCAAAAATGTAAGGTATTTTTTAAAGAGTTTGATGTTTAAAAATGTAAGACATTTTTAGTTTTTTTAGGTGTAATCATTATCTTTTTTAAAAGAGTCCCTATTAATAATGACTTTATATTTATTATAGGGTATTTAATAGGGATAAATATAAAAAGTCAGAATTAATTAAAAAGTAGGTAATTACTTTATTTGGGGGTGAAATTCATTAAAAATATCCTACGTTTTTTAATGGAAGGATTACTTGTTCTTAATTTGTATTTTCATATAATATAATATATCTTCAATTTTAAATTGAAAAAATGAGCTACAAATTTAATAAGATAATATTAATTTTATCTATTTATTTGGAGATCATTATCTTCTTTTTAATATAAAATTGTAAAATATCAAAATATTAAATTTGAGTGTTTCAATATTTTGAAAGAAAAATATTAGTTGATCAAAAATTATAGAGAATATTCTAAAAAAATTTAAAAGACTTAATCATTATTAATTTTTTTATAAAATCATTTTTTATAATTCATTTGAAATTATTATTGTTGTTATTATTAAGTTAAAGTATATATATCTCCCAATACTTTTTATAAAAAACATTGGACATCCTGTATTAAAAAATTAAGAATTTTTTCTTCTAACCATTTTTCAGAAAAATACAAATCTCCCTCCATTAACACATCACTAATGGAGAGAGACTTTTGCTTATCTAAAAAATAATTTTTAAAAAAATATTTCATTTAATAATATAGAATACCCAATGCTTTTTAAAGAAAATACAGAAAAAATAAATACACTTTAACCCTATCACTTATTTGTTGCATTATTTATTGCCAATTTACATATTGACACTGAAATTTTTGGTAAAGTTCTTCTCTTTTTTTTTTTGGAGAAATTTTTTTGGTAAAGTCCTATAACTGTAGACGGCATATTTCATTAGAACTTATACTGGAATGGATCGCTAAATTCAATTATTCATGGAAAATTGAATGATCTAACGCCCCCCCCCCCCCAAAAAAAGGAAAAAGAAAAAGAAAAAGAAAAAGAAAAAATTGATCGGGGTGGGGATGAAGAGCATGACTGAATTTCAGTGTATTGATTCCTCTGCATAATCTGCATGGCCGATTTGGTTCTGGTGTCCTGTTCCAAGTGAATGCATCTTCTCAATGAAAAATCACCAACTGTTCTTCAAAATACCAATGCCATTTTCTACATCCACCTTGGCATTGGCATTTATAGAAGGGAAGCAAGTTCCTCATTTCAGCAATACAATACTTAAAGTGTGAATGCGTAACAGAAGCTTACCAGTTCATGATCAGGAAAAAAACTTTTGGTGTCTGTAACCACATTCAGTGAGGATATGTACACAATTCTATTGGATCCCCCCCTCCCCCAAGCTCGCTCTCTCTGTTATTGAAAAGGTGCTTGTTCTGTATATGTCATAAGCACCATTTCGTAAAGCCACTGTAATTCTTTAGTCAGCATCAACTCCCTCAACTATTGCATGAACCTAAGAAAAAGGTCATCGTTTCAGCAGGCTTAAGATTCATCTTTGTTCATGACTCGATTCCCGCTCCTAGAAAGAAGATCTCTCATTTCTCGGTAACTCTTTAGCTCTTCAAGTGCATCTGCTGTCTTTCGAGGCATGAAGAATCCAGAAGCAGTAGAAACTCCTTCCTCAAATTCAGTTTTCAAGGAAACGGATGAGTAACAACTTGGATCTTGGCGCAAAGGAGGTGCATTCCTAAGGATGCGTACAAGATCACCGACTAAAGCATCCTGTGACTTTCTCCCAATTGGCAGTGATGTCGAAGTGATTTCTGAAGCATTCATACCAGCCACATTTTGACTGTTCACCCGAGAAGAAAATCAAGAAAAGCAAAACGCAGTCAATAAGACACTAAATCACAAATAATGCAAAGGCAAATGTACATTTAGCATTCAATCCTTTAATTTTATAAAATATTTTTTCCAGTCATCTAAACCCAATATTGTTAGTTTCAAACGATTATTTTTTGTACCAATCTTTCTTGTTTTAAAAAAATTAAATTTAATATATCAATATTTGAAAATGTTTTATCAATATTTAAAAGATCAATATATAAATTTTTTGCAATAAAATTAATGGTACTCAGGTTAGAGGACTAAAAAAAACACTTTATAAAATTTTTTGCATAAAATTAAAATACTAAATGTATGCTTTAGCCTAATGCAAATTAGAGATCTGCATGGCAGATATAAATAACGATGCACTAAGTTTTCAATGACGTTTAAGGTGAATGACAAGGAAAATAACAAATCTAATATCTACTAGACATAAGTAGCAACCTGAACCTAAAAAGGTTCATAGAACATCAAACAATAAGAAACAACTTATCATTAGTGAACAAAGGATCAATGGATAGTGGCAGCCTTTCAAAAAAAAAAAAAACAAACAAACAAACAAGCAAACTCTAGGAGAAGAGTAGCCAGCAGATGCGTGACAATGACATGCCTCTCTACAAGTTGCGGCAAGTCTAAGGATAATGTGTTCGACTTCAGGAGTGGTGGTCCCAAAAGCACTGGCACACACACACCCATATATAGCCAGGCAGATCGTCATTGTATATACAAGATGTTAACAATGAGATACAATAGGTATTTGGATCTCCTTCTGCACTTTTCTCTAATTCTCATATTCTGCACTCACAAGAAAGCTAAACAAAACCTTTTAAAAAAATAAACAAAAAGACAAAGGAAGGGGTCTCCTGTTTCAAGCTCTAACACGAGGAGCAGCAGAGCAGAGGGGCATTAAAAAATAAAAAAGTGCAATAATTAAGTCAGAAACCGCCCGTTTAAAAAATTATTTTGCTTGTTATTTGAAAAAAGAATCACAGCAACACTCTGGAAGTCACACAGGAAATAAGAAACCGGGGCAGAAAAAGGGCATTGGAATATTGACTGACATATCAAATGTGGTTAGGCAAAAAATTACGTCTTCATCCATAAAAAAGTGCTAAAATTGATACTGAAAGGTTATACGATGCTGAAATTATCAAATCAATGTTTCTATTATTGCTTTCCATTTCATTCAAGTTTCTCTACCTAGAAGAATACAGAAGATGTCTATTCCATTTAGATGAAATAAAAATGTATAATAATATCAGAACAAAACAAGCTGTAATTGTGCCATCCACATGCAAGAGGTGCGGTTTATTTCAAGCACAGCTCGCACCTTGGTTGTTAAGAATGTTCAACAACACTGGGTATGGGCATGCAGTTGTAGACCAACCAAGGTGCAAAAGCGTTTTAAGCAAAATAAGAAACGATGCTAAAGTGTGCCAGATTTCATTGTTCAAACCAAGTTTAACAACCTAAATTATTCACAGAAGGACAAACAGAGATTTGGACGAGAGAATGCATGCATTCTCCTTAATGTATGCATGCATCTACAATATTGTCAGCATCAAAAATTGTCTTCTTTTATTATTCAGAACGTATAAGCAGGTTAAACTAACAATGATTTGGCACATCTCATGCAACAAATGGTGATTATTATCAATCAATTGTTCCAAAACTAAAAACTCAAACAAAGGAGAAGGTTCTGGAACTATCATAGAGAAAGAAACTTCAATAAAAGTAAAACATATTCTCATCAAGGTAGTTTAACCGTCAGCTTGAAGATGCTTCATGACTTTATTTGTCAATGATGAGGTCAATCAAAGTACCTTGAGTTAACATCTGGTGTATCGACATCATCAACAAGAAAAGGACATGAGAAGTCACCATCATCCAAGTCATCCTGTAAAGATAATCTGCTGGAACTTCTAGAAAATCCAATCCGCGGTGAGCCACTTGAAGATAACAATCCTGAGAATCTCCCAGAATCATCCTTGTTATCCTTGACAAACTATAAAACAAATGTTAAGCTTATTAAAACAGAATAGGAACATTTGAACTTCAGGAGTAATAATGCAAGATCAAGATTACCTTTGGACTAGAATAATTTGTTACCCCAGATTGCATCTCTCCAATCCTTGAAGCCTCTATTTTCCTGAATGACCTCATTCCGGATGGAGACTCCTGAGACGAAGTGTCATTTTTAATGCTTCTGGGGACAAAGGAGGTAGAGAATTTCTACTGTGATCTGAAAGATTAGGAGAGAGATTTCTAGAGCTTTTGCCCATCACTGGAAGAGGTATAGTTACAGGGGCAGTTTCTGATCGCATACGAGTACGCATTGGGTTAGGTGGAGATGGAGAGAGTGAATGTGAAAATGGAGGAGAAAGCTGACACTCATCATGACTAGTAGATCTTTGTCGGGCCAGCATTTGATGGTTATGAACTTTGATACCATAATTATCAAGAGGTGGAGATGGATAATCATTAGGCAAGGAAGGAAGACGATAAACTGGTGGGGATCCAACAAAGGGTTGGTTTGGTGCAAAAGGTGCTCCCTTATGAAAACCACTGGTCCAGCTATGAGGACGTTCAAGTGGTACTGGAGATGGGGGTGGTAACCCTCTCAGTGGAAAGGACGTGGACCTAACACCCTTCTCTGAGGCAGGGAAATATCTCAAAGGGTCGGTGTTGGGGCTTCCAACATAATCAGTGATTATTTTGGGTGGCAATGGTGTTGAAAACTCAAGCTTGAAATCAGATAGTGTAGTACGGTAGTTGACAGATATACAAAGGCAGCCCGGAGGGGCCTCAACAGAAGTGAATTTGTATTCTTCCATCATTTTCTCCTCTGCCCGAGAGAAAGGATCACTAAATGAAGAAACTTTATAAATAATATCAAAGTTATAATTATGACTTGATGTACTTAGCTGCCTGAATATACGATAAGCTGGAAGAAGCCTCATCTGAGAACACAGAGCACGGAACAGTATGATTGACTTCTTGTATGTCTTCTTGTAAGTGCCCGAAATGTCACCAGTTTGAGCCATTACTCGTGGGCACTCGTACTGAACAACCCACCTCTCTATAACCGTCTCAACAGGTGAACCCGCTGCCAGAGATGGACCGGCCCTTTCTTGAACTAGTATAATGTCTATTACCATTGGATCCATCAAACTCCTGTGCCAGAAGTTCAAATTATTTAGAGCAGCAGGTCGATCACCTAATGCCAAATTAAACCATCTATCACTCTTCTTCACCCGAGATCCAAGTGATAACTCACCACTTCTATCGTGTGGGTGAAGAGAAGGGACCCTTGAGTCTAAAATGACATGCAAGCTCTTCAAAAGAAACTGAGAAACAATCTGTTCCAATTTCCCCGATTCAGGTTGCAAGTTATTCTGCAAATCCATCCTTTCCCAAGTAAAACGAATTCCTAATTAGGCTCCCCCTTCTCCAAAAAAATCTATTCTTGGTCTACCAGAAAAATTCAGTCCAACACCAATGAAACTCCGAGTATTTTTATCGAACTGAAAATCCTAAAAATGCAGGACGAAGAGAATAGATTATCCCGTTTACGCGAACCTCCTCTGTGACTGGTCAATATGTACCTCGACGAAGTGCACTAATCTCAAGGATTATCCTGAAGATGCAAAGGTAACCCGTAATTAACACCTTCGACTCAACCATACCGATTCCTAATGCAATGAACGAAAAATAAACTGGGAACCCAGATCATGGTGAGAAACTATCCGGAAGACTTAAATTACACCAATTCGCCGTACGTGATTGTGAAGTGATTAGTAACTAACTAATTGAAAATAAAACAATAAAAAAAATAACCATCGTCTTCATGATGATCTAAAAATAGAGAACAAAATTCTTCACACAACTAATACAAGTGAATCCGTGGAAAGGAAAACAAAAGGTAAAGTACCTGCAGGTAGGGTACGATGAGTTTGGTAGCATTCCACCGTAAGCGTAAACGGACACAGCCATGTATACATCTAACCTAAGAAGAAGGCAAATTGCGTAGAGCATCTGGTGCCGTAGCGTTCTATCTATTTTCGCTTAAGTTTGTGCATTTAAGTAATGCAGAGGAGTGTCAAGGCGCATATAATAATGAATTATCTATCCGCTAATAGGATTCCATTTTTTTGACATTTTAGCTTCGGTGCTGTTTTCTCGCCACTTGATCGATTTGACGTAAAGCCACAAGCCCTCTGATTGGTGTTCTTTCTCTTTCTTTTCTTGTGTGGTTTTCTTTCTTTCTTTCTTTCTATTTTTCTTTTTTCTTTTTTTTCCGAGCAGCGAACCTGGCTATGAGATTATAAACCGCGGCGGAAGACAAGAAAGATGACTCTGCATAATTTTTTTTTTTTAATTGAATTGATTGATGACGCTAACTAGAGTTAGCTTTTTTGGTCTGGACAAACTAGAGTTACATTAAAACTGACATTTTTGACAAAAAAAAAAAACTCATGCATTAATAATTAAGAAAACTAAGTATTTCCTCCTATTTCATTTATAATGTACAACTTATAAATTTATTTAATTAGAGTATAAATTACAATATAACTTTTTAAATAATATTTAAAAAATATTTTTAAAAGTATCCGTTGAGAGAAAATAACATGACATTACTTTTTAAATTTATTATATAAGAGTATATTTAAATTTTACCCACTTTTAACATTGATGATATTGATAGAAATAGCTTGCAAAGAAAACCAAATGAGTATTTGATTTCTCTAGTTCTTTACTCCTTCTATTTCCAGACACACACAATAGGAGAATGTGATATCGCATAATTTAAAAAAATTGGTTGATTATAGTATTTATGTTTGCAAATAAAGAAATCAAAGTAAATTATTCCTCAATTATGAGAGGTTGTTTAAAAATAATAATAAATACTTATTAAGATATATGATCTTGCTTGTAAAAAACCAAATCAAGAATAATAATTTGTCTAATAAATAAAAACAAATGGAGCATTGATTATAATCGTGTCTACTATTTAATTCAAATACATTTCTCAAATTTTAATGATTTTATAACTTATTTGGTTGGATAAAACTGGAGTTAGGAAAGTCGGAGTCAAATCAAAATATATGGGCTTGGTACAATTGTACAGTTAGCCTTGGATGTAACTGAAAGCATTTCAAAAAGTATAAGAACGGTGTATGATAATCATGCATGGTTAAATTGTTATTTGAGTATACTTATATGGATTATGATCAATTGCTTGTTTTCTATTTCATTTTGCATGCTCATTAACTATTTGGTTCACTTGTGAATGGATTAGGTTATTTGGTTATTAAAACATTATTCTCACTCCATAATTATAATTTTATAGATGCAAGATCCTCTTAAAACAAAAGGGAAGGCAAACTGACCAAGAAGTAGAGCACTACTACCTTGGTAATATCCTCTTTAAATTATCATGATGGGTTTATTTATTATGATTGATCATTTTTTACCATGGTAATCAAATTTAAGAAATGTCTTAATGTAAGAAAAACTCTTTCTACCATGATAAATTTCTATAAAATATTGTTGACTTTTTATTATCATAATAGTCTCTTTTTACCATGGTAGAAATTTTAAAATAATAACTAAATTTCTTTCTATCATGCTAAACATTTATATCTCATGATAGTGTTTGGAAAGTACAGTTATACTATTTATTATTATGGTAAACACTTTCATGTATTTAATAGATAAAATTTGTTTGTAAAATTATATTTTTGCAAAAAATCCATGTAAATTTTAAAGTATTACAAGAGCCACCATATTACACTAAAAAATTCTAGTTATTTGTTTTCAACGCTTCTCTGTTATTATTTTCAAAACTCATCTTTAATATTTGTAAAGCTAAGGCATGAAAAATGAGCATCAAACAACTTTAAGATAACTATTGAATTTTTGTCAAAAAAAACTAATTATTGAAAATACGAAAGTTAAGCATTAAAAAATGTAAACCAGGGAAATTTTAATTTCGATAAAGGAGAGTCTTGAATATCATATTCTCTTCTAAAATCATCTAAAAATGTATATTAAAAAGACCAACTAAAACTCAAGCTAAAATGCATACAACTTTTTTAAATTATGAGACAGTTGTATTTGACTTTCCTTACATTCAAACTTTTAAAATTAACTTCTCTAATCTTTAATTTTATTTTTCAAATCCCCTTACAATTAATTAACTATTTTTTTATTAATATACTTGTTACCATGTCAGGTTGATGCAATACAAATGGCCCCGACATTAAAAAAAATTTTTTGTTATTTTTATCATAATTTAAGGAAGGACAAAATAATAATATTTATTTTTAATGTACGTGAAGATGCTTATATTTTTTTAATTGAGTGATACTATTCTCATTATTCACACTTAATAGGTAACACAATTTAAGAAAAAATTATAATTTTATTATTCTTTATTAATTAGAACAGTCTTTTACATTAAACAGATGAAAAGAAAAATTTCTAAAAGCTATCGTTGATAAGAACATATAAACAAAAATATATCCTTTGATGCAAGAAAACTATGATGTTTTACAAGTTGTTTTTAACAAAATTGATACAACACACCAGTAGAAAAAAAAAAAATCTTGCTCTAAAGCTGTTTACATTCTATCTGTAACATACCAATGGCATATTTGTTTTGTTTGAATAAGTCAAGAGAGAAAATAACAAAGCAGGTAACATGGTTTATTTGACTCCTATCAACAGCAGCTTTTAGATATTTTTATTTTTATTTGCATGGCTTTAATAATAAAAAACAATAAATTATATTTTTTATCTTAAATTATATTACCTACGAGCAATGAAAATAGTGTTGCTCAACTCACAAAAATAAGAGCATTGTTATGCATGTTAAAAGAAAAAATTATAATTTTATCCTTTTTAAATTGCATTAAAAAATATTTGTTCATACCATGTGTCATGTGTATTGTGTTAATATAATGTGATAATAATTATATTAATAAAATAATAATTAATTAATGGCAAGGGATTTTGAAAAATAAAATTAAGGACTAGAGAAATTAATTTTAAACATTGAAAAGTAAGTAGGATCATACGTAACCGTGTCAAAGTTTAAAAGAATTTTATATATTTTAAACTAAAAAACTAATAGGTAAATAATTAAGGATATGTTTAGTTTGAGTTTAAAAAAAAATAAAAATTTATTCAAATAAGTGTTTTGAAATTAATTTTTTCCAAAACTACTCTCTTTTTTGTTTTTGAAAAAAAAAGAATAAAGTATCTTAAAACTATTTTTTTATTTTTTATTTTCAAAATATATTATATTTGATTATTTAAAAATATAGTTACATCACAATTTGTTTAAGTTTAAAACTATTTTTAAATTAACCAATCAAACAAATTCATTTGTTTTTTTTAGAAAAAAATTAATTTTAGAATTAAAAATGAGAATAAAAACCCCACTAGTCCTAAAATGCCCTCAGTTGCAAAAGCATAAATTCCCAATGATGCGTTTTTAACTAGCGCATCGCTGCACTTGCCACAGATAATTTCTTCGAAGCAAGCTCGAGTTTGATGGGATACCGCGTTTCCTTTTCTATTGTTCACGGGGTTCCATTAAAGTTCTGAAAATCAGTGAGGGAAGATAGGAGAAGCATGAGAAGATAATTGACCCCTTGCTTGTAGCCGGTGAGGTAAATGGCATGAGACAAATCGGCGTTCAATGTCTTGTGCAAAGGCATTCTCGTCTCTATTTTCCACCCAACGAAGTTTTCTCCTCTTTCTCCCATCATCTGCATCCAGCGTCTTATGCAGAGGCATTCTCGTCTTGTCTTCTCTGTTTTGTTAGTTTTTCCCCCATGGCTGAGGACATCTAAGTGATTGCATCTCTGTTTCATCATGACCCAGTGACTTGTGGGACTTCAGTAAACAATTTAGAATTTGTTGCCTCCTTTAACAGTAATCTCTTTGTGAGTACAATTTTCATTCTCATATATTGTTTTTTCATTTCATCCTTGATTTAAATTTATAATAAATAAGAAGAAGGTCATAAACTTACAAATACAAAAATATATGATAATAAATATAAGAGGTAAAATGATTTGTTTTTACAAATATTGAAATACTTATGTTTTGGAACAAGATTAATTAGGAGAAGATGCCTATAATTTAGACCAAAAGGAGTATATAGTATAATGCAAGTTTTTTTTTCTTTTTTATAAGTGAGAGGTTATACTATCCAGTTGTTAGTATCTGTCTCATTCATTTAAAAAAAAAAAGGTTTTTTTTTTGTCATCATTCATCAACGTACTTTGAACGTTAAATAAATACGCACTTGTAAGTCAGTGGACTGAGAAAAATAGAGATAGTAATTATTTGAATCGATAATTACAACTTATTTAAAAAAAAAAAAAGAAAAAACAAAGACAGTCCTATTTCTCTTTCTTCCTCTGCCTGCCTGACCAGGGCTGTGGATTTTTTGTCGATACCACCTCACCTCCGAAAATAGTCCAGTAAGTTGGACCCAACCCCAATCTCCGATTTATTGGTTCGGGCCCCTTAATGTAAACACGTGTGCCTGAAATATTTATGGGCTCAACACAGAGCCCGTAAGTTTATTGAAATCATAATTCTTTTTGGCCAACCTACCATATTATTATTACGTGAACTTAACTCAATTATTTTTTTTTAATGCAAGAAGTAACTCTGCGGACGGCAGATATTATTTATCCCGAAATATTGAAAGCAAATAGTATAATGTTTTCAACTAGATTGCTATAAACAAGAGCTGTGACATTAACCACCTAGTGATGATAATTCTTATCGCTCACGTTAGTTGATTAATTTAATTATAATTTTCAAACTATGGTCTGGCAGTGTGGTGGTTTACATTTAAGTCATAGTGTAAACCACACGTTTTACTTTCATTTGCTTAATAACTTAATAATTTTAAAGATTGTGTGGTTAGGGAAGAGGTTTTAATGAAGAAAAGATAAGGGGTTTGATGTTATCTTATTTAATTCAGAAGGTAAGGAGGAAAGAAAAAATAATTATATATAAATAATTTATTTTATTTTATTAGTATAAAGATATTAAAAAAGTGTATCTACATATTTAAGGCATTTTAGTCAAAATATGACAAATTTTGTGAAGGTGTGTTTACTCTTATCTTTCTTTGTTGACCGCACATTTTACTTTTCATCAATTTATACTTTATTTACAGAGATGAGTGGGCCATCACGCTATTTGTTTTGACCTTTTGAGTTGAAGTGCCGAATGAAATATCTCATTCTGACAGCTTGCCATGTGCGTTGTGAAAACAATATTACGATTAGGAGAACGAAATTTATTCAATAAATCATATCCCCTTCATACTAAATTAGAAAATATTTTTAAAAAATTTATCATCTTAAAATAAAAAAATAATTTAAAAAATTCATATTTTTATAATTAAATTTATTTTAATATTATACTTTTTCTTTCTCTATTTAATACTAATTAGGTATAAATTTAAAGTTATTAAATAAAAATATTTTTAAAAGTTTACATTTTGTTTTGAAAAATAAAGTTGTTATGTAACATCTTAATTTTACTTGTAAAATTTAAATAATTTAGAATATAATTTATTAAATAAATTACCATTTAGGGTAACCTAATTTATGTTTAGGGTACTAGGTATATCAGATTTGAATTCAGTGAAATAAAAAATAGAATTGAAAAAAATATTGATTAAGATAAATTCATCTTAAGTATATTATTAAAGTATTATCAAAATTATTTTATGAAGAAGTACCATATTAATTGTAAAAAAATATTACTAGCACTGATTTGAATTTAATGAATTTATTCCATGGGTATTAAAATTTATCATATAATTATTTGGGAAAAAAAGAACTTTACTAGAGATAGGTTATATATTAAGTGAAATTCAATACCAGTACGTAAATTGTTTCCATTTAAGAAATTATAATTATATGAATATTAAAGAAATTGTGTTTGAATAAAATCCTTAAGCTCAATCTAGTCCTTTAGATCTTTGAGTAAAAAAAAAAAAAAAACTATATTTACACACACACACACTAATTTTTAAGGATTGTTGCTAATGAGAAGAAGAAGAAGGGGCGGAAAATAAAACAGAGAGGCATGGTGATGCTAACACGTGGGTCTCGGCCCACTTTACTCTTCTTTCAAATATATTATATATGTTGTATGTGCACACCCGGCCATTTGCTCTTAACATTTCCCATTCCCTTTCGTCCTCCCCCCTCCTGAGCGTTACCGCAAGTGCAGTGCGACAGCGGGAGAAGACTGAGTGTGAGAGGAAGGGATTATCGTTCGAGGAATAGGATGTTTCGAGAGTGATTTTAAGCATTCTAAATCATGTAAGTTTTCTATTTATTTTTCTAGTTATTTTCTTCTTCTAGATTCTGACTTCTTAAAGGGAAAATGTTAGGGTTTGATAGATTTTAAATGTTTGGATGTTCTTACTCACTATTTAGATTTTAATGGAGTTAATGCAAAGGAATGAGAGTTTATCTGATTAAGAGTTTGCTCAATTTGTTAATTGAGGAATTAAAATGAGGATCTAGTTGTAATTTTGTGATTTGTGATTTTGGTAATAATATATTTCAAAATTTAATGGTTTATTTGGATTAATGAAGGTTTTACTAATTATTCAATGGATTGGTTGTGAGAGATTGATGATGGAATGTGAATATTAGTGATTTGGTGTAATTTTTTTTAAATGTTGAAATTTAAATTTAGGATGACTTGAATAAATTATGATAGATTTTAAATGTTTGGATGTTCTTACTCACTATTTAGATTTTAATGGAGTTAATGCAAAGGAATGAGAGTTTATCTGATTAAGAGTTTGCTCAATTTGTTAATTTGAGGAATTAAAATGAGGATCTAGTTGTAATTTTTGTGATTTGTGATTTTGGTAATAAATATTTCAAATTTAATGGTTTATTTTGGATTAATGAAGGTTTTACTAATTATTAAATGGATTGGTTGTGAGATTGATGATGGAATGTGAATATTAGTGATTTTGGTGTAATTTTTTTTAAATGTTGAAATTTTGAAATTTAGGATGACTTGAATAAATTATTATTGATTAATGATGCTAACGAGTGAAACGATATTATTGAATTATAAGAATATATTTGGGTTGAAAAATTTATTTGTGGTAGTGAATTAAAAATTTTTAAGAAAAATAAGTTTAGATAAAATTGAGATTTCTTTGTAGTGATTAGAAATTTATTTGGGCTTAAAAAAATATTTGTAAGATTTATATGTATTTTCAAGATGAATTTTATTATATTCAATTTTATATAGATTGTGTTTAGTGGCTGTAACCTAACTATAAATATTATCTATGTTTAGTTGATGATAGAAATTGTATATGATAAAGTGGATAATCATGTTGCAATCAGTTATTCATACTAAATGTTGACTTTAATTTGTATAGTGAAGTTTATTATTTAGGAACCATCGTTTGGGCCCTAAATGGTTTTATATATACAATTTTTTATATGAGATGATTGGGTATCGAGCCAAAGCCAATGAATAAATTTTGTTATATATTTTAGAGTAAGCACTTGAATCATTTGTTTGGGTATTTTAAAAATAATCATGCGATCTTTTAGTTTAAAATCCCTTGGAAACTCCAATTTCATGCATATATAAATTTTACATAACATAGTTTTTCAAATCTTGTTTTGAGAATGGTATCTCATTAGGTAGATTTTTTTTAATGTCTTAGTAAACTTTTAAATTATTATGATAGGATTTATTCATTATGGTCAAATGTTTTCTATCATGGTAGGATCTTTTCTACCATAGTAGTCTTTTTATAAAATATTTTATTAAATTATGAAAAATCATTTCTCTACTTTGGTAAATTTTTATAAAGTTTTACCAAATAAGCATTCACTAAAAATAGAGCATTACATGTTAAGTGTACTTAATGAGAGTTATTGATATGTAAAATTTATCTAAAAATGTCTTATAAATTAGGATAGAAAAAATACATTTCCAATTTAAAACTAATTTTTTTAAAAAATTTGCTGAGCACCCTATAATAGAGAGCAAAACATATCTCATAAGCAATTTTTTAAGATCATTATTATCCTTTTGTTAATATTCATTGACTTGATCGTTAGTTGACTCAAAGAATTACAAAGAATGATCTAAAAATTATAAAAATAATTTAAAAATTACAGGAAATGGCCTAAAAAATCACACAAAAATATTTTTTAAAAAATTAATAATGATTGAATCTCTAAGTTATAGATAAATTTCAGTAGAATAATATTATTTTTTACCCATATAAAATATGAAAACATAATTTTAACCAACTACTTTGACTAACTATCAAGTGATTACTGAATCACTAATATTAGAAACATCTATAAGTAATAAAAAAATTATATTTTTAATAAAATCTTGTTAAAATATTTAAATTTTTTATTATTTGCCCATGTTGTTATTGGCAATGATGATTTGATACTCACGAGTAGCTGGTTAAAATGATTGTTTGAAATGATATTTTAACCTTTTATATGGATAATAACTAACATTTGTCTATGATAATTTAAAAAATATCCTTTATGATAATTTCTACAACTAGAATTGATTCTGATTAAATTATCTAAATCTCTTAATTTTTTAAAATTAATTTGAAAAAACTGTATGCAAACAGATTATGTTATAATATAATCAATTATGATTAAATTCTAACATTTAATTAATTATTTTTATAATTTATTATATCCAACTAAAATCCAACGAGTACTTTAACTTTCAGTTAGGATCTTTAAAAGAACTTTTAAAATAAATTTTGAATCTAACTATTATTTGGTTTTTAATCTTTTTCAAGAAATCTTATTAAAAAGTCCTTTTCAAATACGGTTTAATGTGCTTTTGGCTAATTTATTTTTTTTTCACCTTTGAAACTTACATTCCAAAAGCAACGCTTAGTTATTTAATTAAATTTTAAAAAATATATTTAAAATATAATTTTATTATAATAATTAATTTTTATTAAATTAATTTTTATCAAATTAACTTTTAATTAATTAATTTTTACCCTAACAAAAAACCAAACACACACTTCGTCGCTCGTTGTTGCTCATCCTTTGAGGGGTAATTGGATTTGAATTGTAACTTAATTTGGACCGTTTACATGTAAAGATTTTTTTTTATGTTCAATAAATAAAAATTTATAAAAGTTATAAATAAAAATATTATTTTAATTTTTTTTTTTTATTTAATGATTAAATTTAATGTTAAAATTTTTTAAATTGATTATCTAGATTTATTTTGAACGATATAGATTTAAAATTTTTAATTTATAATAAAAAATATTTCTTGAAACTATTTTTAATATTATTTATCAAAATAAAATTATAAAAATTTAATATTAAATTTGTATTAACTGGAATACACTTTGGATTTTTAATTTATAAAATTATATAAATTTTTAATAGTAGATTAGATCATTGAAATTAAATTTATATTCTTTACATTCATAACTAATAAATTTAAATGGTTTAGATCTCATCACTCACATTATAAAGCTCACCATCCATGGTTAGCATAGAGGTTGGATGCATCATGGGGGTCAAGACATATGTTATTTTTTTTTGCCACACAAAAAAATGAAAAAGAAAAAAGAAAAATTAAAGTAGAGTATAATATTCTAAAGGGGAAATGACAATTGCATACCACATAAGAATATTATTGACAATTTCAAACCTCACAAATAATTTCTATTAAAAGATAGTGATCCTCCTTGCAATTTAAATATAAATCAGTTTACAAAGTTGCCCTTATGAGCAAACGAAGAAGATAGCTTATCAGAGCCTTAGTTTTTTTGCATAAAATTCTTCTCCCCACTTCAACGCTCCTCTATTCGCCTTCTATCTTGATCTTCAGCAAAGTGGGTCGTCTTGTAATCTGTAAATACATGCATTACTATGTTTTTCCTAACTTTTACCCATCTCCTTTTCTATTTACTTGTCAAAGTGTTGTGGTTTTTTGTATCATGTGGAAAATAAATGTTTCATTCTGTATGACTAGTAAAAAGAGTTAATCTTGTTAGGGGGATGTGTGTATAAGAAAACATAAAATGATGTGATTTCTCATTAAGATGGTGTTGAAAAAGTATTAAGGGGGGATAACTACTATTTTTTTCTAGTCCTCATGATTACAACTTGATGTTTGAAAAACTTTGCTTTTTTACTTGCATTGTGATGAAAACTAAAAAGCATATCAATGCTAAAAATGTAAAATGGGTGCTAAATTTTTGAAGTCCTAGTTAAGACCACTGAAATGATAGTTATGAAATAATGAAATTATATGTTGTTTCTTGTTCTTTCAAGATTAATCTGGCAAGTACTTTAACAAAAAAAAAGTATTTTATTATTTTTACTTTAAAGAATACTTTGTTATAGGTACACAAGGGAAGATGACTTGTGAGGAGAGATTAATTTTTAGATTGATTAGAGAAGGCCTGGATCATCAAGAGATGTTGAAGATAGTATCATCACTAACAAAAGGTGAAGAGGGTAAAAACCATACATAACATCATAGATTTTTAATAATAACTTAATTATAGAAATTGAAATGCCACTGAGGAATTTATCTTAGGATTGATGATATCTTAAGGTTTTTTTAGATGGTCAATGTGTAATCGAGGTTCATCTTGTTTTTAGATGTGGAAATGTGAGTTAAATTGGGCCAAGGATGACATATAAAGGTTAAATAAGACTTGAAATATGTATTGGGTCAAACTGAGCTTAAACTGTAGTGGTACTTTATGTGCAGTGCATGGTCATAAATTTAAATCCCTCATTTTATCATATGATAAAATAGATGAGGGTATTTAGTAAGGGTTAAGGTACAAAAAATTAAGAGGTTTACTAAGGCATTCAATTTTTAGTAGTTGAGAGCTAACTTTAGTGCATTAAATGCTTGAGGTAAGCTTTCTACCTTCTTCTCTACCCTTTACTCTTCATCTTAAGCAAGGTTTCACTATAGGCATAGCTAGGGTTTCAAATTTTTAATGACCCAACCCTTGGATTTGAATTATATGGGTGTTTTGAGGTTAAATAAGCAAGATTCAAGTAATTTTGAGGTTGTTTGTGATCTTGAATAGGTAGAATCCAAAACCTTAAGCCTTACTAGGTGAATTTAATGATGATTTAAGTTATGTAAAGGTGAAATAAGTGTTAGAGAGTATAATAATGATGATTTCAAGTGAGTTTGAGGGCGTGGACTACTATGATAGATTTGGATCAAGGAGATTAATTAACTTGACTGTAGGATTGGGGTGTGGTTAGTATACTAACATTTTGATTGGTGTTAATTAGTACCTTATTAACTATAGCATTTTAATACATGTAGATTGCTGTAGAAACACCATAAAAGGTGATGTTGCCCTTGTACAGGAAGCTTTATTAGCAAGGAAATAAGGTAACTATCATTAATATGTGATTAAGTGTGCTTTGTTACTTGTTATGTGTATGTTTGTTGTTTGGAAATCAATGTATGAGAAAGTATTATTTATTGTTCAAAAAATGATTGCTAAGTGGGATGATTTTATGTGCATATGTAATGATATGTAAATACTTGAAAATGATTAATGTTTGAATTTATATATGATAAATTATTCAGTTGTTTTTATCTAGTTGATTATAATCATTATTTCGTCAGGATTTGTTTGAAAATAAATGTGTTTTAGATTTTTTTTTAAGATATTATTTTACCATGTGGTAAGTCCTTGTTGGACTTATAAACTTTGACAAACCTACCTCTAGTAAAGTGATTTGGCTCTAAGCATGAAGTTATGAGGGATATTGTAAAGACTTACACCATTAACTCCAGTTAATAACAATTCATCCAAATATACTCACTTAATAATGATCCACCATGGCCAACCAATATTTTTTAAAAAAGAAGACATGGAAGTTAGCATCCTAAAGTCATTTAACATAAAAGAGAATATTTTTCAAAGTTGGAGTAATTGAAGTCACGTGGAAGCATGGAAAACCAACCTTACATTGAATAGAGAACAAAATAGTAATTTGACAAATTGCACAAGTTCATTAGAGTACCTTCATTGCAACTAATTGCATATTGACTCACTCACCATGGTTGTAAAATTTTGGTTGGATAAGTAAGGTTACCCACACAACACACACACAAATTTAGGATGTAACAAAGTAGTTAATTATGCACAATCTTTTTGTACAAAAAAAAAAGTCTATTTCTATTTCCTACCATCTGTCTAAATGATAGTTGTGCATTTTGCTTCTTTTAAAAAAGAAAATACAAACTACAAACCTATATTTGCATGACTCGTGCCTACCAAAAGTACAAAAATTGAAATTGAGCAATAGTTCACCGTTGTCTTGAAATTGTAACTCTCTTTACTTGTATGAATATACATGTGGTTTTCACCCCTTTCACAAATTGTTAATGATGATACTATCCTCAACAACTCTTGATGATTCATGCCCTCTACTAGTATAAAAATTGATCTTCGCTCGCAGGTCAACTTTCTTTGTAAATCTATAACAGAATGCCCTTCAATATAAAATAATAAAATACTTTTTTTTTGTTAAAGTGCTTATTGTGTGTGTGTGTGTATGTAAATTAACCTTCGAAGAACAAAAAAAAAACTTTATAATTTTATTATTTCACAACTAACCTTTTAATATTTTCAACTAAAATTTCAACAATTTAACACCTAATTTCGTTTTTTTAACATTGTATACTTTTCATCATAGTACAAGTAAAATACACCGTTTTTCAAACATTAAGTTGCAATCACGGTAACAAGAAAGAAATAATAGTTATTATTCCCTTAATTTTTTTCCAACACTATCTTAGTAAAAAACCCCAACATTCTTGTATTTTCTTACATATACATCAACAAAATTACTTTTTCCTCTAGCTATACAAGAGAAAGAACAAGGATTGCAGTATAGAACTCAGCATTTATTTTTCACATAGTACAGAGAAGACCACAACACTGACAAAAAAGATAGAAAAAAAAAAGGAGACATGTAAAACTAAGAAAAAACATAGTGATACATATACCTATATATTGCAAGAGGATCCACTTCGTTGAATATTAGGATATTTTGTTAATGAAGGAGATTTGAAGTGAGAAGAATTTTACGCACAAAAATTGAGGCTCTGATAAGCTATATTTTTCATTTGCTCATATGGGTAATTTTGTAAACTCATTTATATTTTAATTGCAATTGCAAACGAGGACCATTAAGGATTTCAAATTTTTGGGGTCTAAAATTGTTATTATTGTTCTTTTGTGGTCTCCAATTGTCATTGTTCCTATTCTAAATCATTTTCAATGCGAAGCGAATGCGTCAGCAGCAGAAATTAATTGATCAGAAATTGAAATAGAGTGTTTGCCCGAAAAAGAAACTGAAAATTGAAATAGAGTGAAAAGCCACAGAGCAAAGGTTCATTGAACCTGGACAACCTGATTTCGGCCTATTTATAGTTGCCTCCAAGCCAATCGTTACCCGCAGCAAATCCACCGGCGTCCTCATATTTGACTCTGCCTTTCATCCTGCTTTGTGTGTTTCTGCTCATCTACTTATTCTTCTAGTCTTTACTTTCATTTTTTACGCACCGATGATGGCGGTCATTGGCATCCGGAGCCAGGAGAAGAAATCAGAGTCTCATGATACGACAGCGCTGCAGCTGAAGAAGAGGAACGAGGAGTTGGAGAAGGAGCTGAGGCAGAGCAAGGAGAGGGAGGAGCTCATGAGGCGTGAGCTGCAGAGCACCTGGGAGAGGCTCCACGTGGCCGAAGACGCCGAGGAGAGACTCTGCTCTCAGCTCGGCGAATTGGAGGCCGAGGCTCTTCACCAGGCGCGTGATTATCACGCTCGCATCGTAACTCTCATGGACCAACTCTCCCAGGCACAGAATCTCCTCAAGACTCGATCCATTTCCATTCCTTCTTCTTCCTGATCAGTTATCACTCGTGCCTTTTATCCTCGATTGCCCTCCTTTTTGTTTAATAAAATATAAATTGTAGCATGTTGTAGTAGAAAATTGTAGATAGACGTTTTGTAATCCATATGTGAAGTCTCTTTGGCGTGGATCAGTTCTCTCTCGTCCTTTCTCTGTTGTGAAAGAATTTAGAGGAAAGAAGTCGAATGGTTCTCTGCGAAAGTTTCTGTTGTAGATAAACCATGGTGCCTCTGGTATGCTTAACGGAGGGATTATGTTATGATGATGGCAATTTTCTTTTAAGCACATATCACACACGGCATGCATTATCTCCTCTTTTTCTCCATCCTCTTCCGTTCTTCTTCTTTTCTAGCAATTAGATTAAAAATTTATATGATTCAGATTTGATCTCCTCTAAAATTATTATTAAAATATTAAATTATAAAAAAGATAAATAATAAATTTAAACTACTGAAAATTAATAAGAACAATATGAAAATACAGTAAAAGTAAAACAAAATAAAATGTTTTGAAGGAGATCAAAACAGAATTATTCAAAATCTGATTTAATGACAAGAAATTAAGAAGAGGAGGAAAAGAGGATGGGAAAAAAGAGGAGAATCCTATTCCATACGACGGAAGATTGATTCTTGACGTTGAAGGTATTGCGTAGATCTCACTTCATCTTTTAATTTAAATTTTTAATGCAAAAATCAGCTCGTTTCAAGATTCGAAGTCAAGATAGAACTGATAAAAACTCTGTTCATCCATGGAGAGCGGCTGATGATCCGTTGGAGATGGAAATTTCTTATTTTTTCGAAGGCTGGAAGACTAAGATCCAAGTTTGAAGTTAACGTTGGCCAAAAAGGCAAAAAAAAAAAAAAAAGTTTGAAGTTAACGGGGATTCGACTTCTTCAGAGCTGGTTGTTTTCGATGTCAAGGCCCATATAGATTAACCAACGCGAGATCCTGCTTCTTTTGCCCCAACCAAGGAAAGTCCCAGGAGAGAGGGATTATTAACACATTAATGCATGTGCAAAGTATGTTAAGTTTTGCTGCCAATAATACTGCTATCGACAAATCAAATTCTGAGTGTTATAACAAGTGCAGAGTTAACAACTGGCTGAGTGATTAGTAAATGCAACTATGCAGGGGATGGCTATTGTAACTATAGTAAAAAGTGATGAAAGCAAAAGTTGAAGTGATTGAACTGGTTTAAAGATTAATGGTAAAAAATACATTCATTTTGTTAAACTGGTTATTTAATGATTTTACTGTATAACTGAATGGGTTAACCCGTATTTCCATATCAATACAATCCAATATTCTCCAAGTAGAGAGAAAGACGGAGGACGTGGACCCGATGTGAATTATTGATCGATTGCGAGGCCACTAGGAGCATTGATTGGTTACCGCAATTGATTGATAGTGGGAAACTAGCCCCACAAGAACAGTGTTATGAGGCAAACCCATGAAAAATAGGAATCACGTTCTGGACCCACCAATTGTAACAAGGGAGAATATAAATAAAATATTTTTGAAAGAATGGAAGTTCTTTAGAAAATATTAATTGATACAGTATTTGTTAAAATAATAATTTCACTTTTTAATTTATTAACTCTTACTTGTCGGCAATTCTTTTAAGAAATTAAATTTTTTCTGAGATTTTTATTGATATTCTCCCTTGTAACGCAGGAGAATGAAATCTAAGAAAGAGAAAAATGAATCAAAGATAATTAGGTTATGAGGAAATTTTATAAAAAATAAGTTTTAAATATTAATATAGAAAATTACAAACAGGGATATTAATTATAATTTAGACTTCTAAATTCACAATTATCTAAATTGATATATTCAACTCATTTTTTTAGAAAATTTTATTAAATTTTAACAGTTATTAATTCAGGATTTAATTGTTATTGTAGCTTCTAATAATCCAGCAAATTAAAATCTGTTTCATAATTTTTTATTGCGGTGAGATTTGTTAAAATAATTTATAAACAGGGCACGCAATGTATAAAAACCAAGAGCACAATTAGAGACAGAGCAAGTAATGGCCATGGGTGAAGTGGATTGGCTCTAGATGGAGTGAAACGGTCGCTCTAGGCAAGAGGGGCCCACAAAACATCAATGGCAAGTGGTTTGGCAGCGACCACTCGACAACGAAAACCCACGTCATGGAATTCCATGCCAATCACATCTAACCTTCTCCTGGAAAATTGGGATCTCCTTTACGGCACAGATATCAAGAATGACAATATCTGTGGGTTGAAAATTGGAATTAAAAAATTCACTGAAGTTGGTATTTAATTAAGGTTAGTAAATTGAGATTAAAAAAACCTGTGATTTTAATATGATCTATATTTAAATATTTTTTATAATTTAATTAAATAAATTAAAAATTATTTATATAATTTAATTTAAAAATCAATTAAGATATATAATAATAAAAATGGATATAAATTTTGTTGTCTATCTTTTTGTGACTAATTTGATATTTTTAAAAAAATCATAAACTTTAGATTACATTTAAAAAGGTAGACTTAAATTATCTAAAATAAATTCATTATTTAAAATTCAACTTTTTAAAAAGAGCATGAATGAAATGATAAATTATAGCCTATATATAATTAAAATTTAATAAATAGTCTAATTTGATCTTCTTTTAAAAAAATAAACTTTAAATTTAGAAAAACAATATCCATAAAATGAGATGTTAAGTATTAACTATTACTTATAATATTGGATTACTTTGCGAAAGCACCCAGTAGTTCGATCTCAACCTCGCCAAATGCTATATTTCACCGACACCACCTTCTTCAACCTCATCTGCAACATTTTAATAGACACCACCTTTGTTGTTGACAACACGTTCCTTCTCTTCTCTACTGGCCTTGTCTTCTCCATGTAGGCCTGTTTTGCCATGCTTTATGCCATCTCCGTTAATGCTAAAAACACCATGAGCATTGGTTCAATCGATGGAAGTTTGGACAGCAATAACAATGACGAGCACAATCTTTGATCAAATTTAGGGCAAGGGATCAGACGACAACGAGCACACTCATGAAAGTAGAGACTTGTGAAGGCAGAGGAGGAGAAATCGTGCCACTCATGAATGAAGAGAGAGAAGACAACATTGTGAATTAGTGTGAGCAACACACTACATGCACGGTGGAGATCAGGTCTCGACGACAGCGGTGGTTGTGATCTCTCGTCAGATCCAACAAGCTTGGAATAATGAAGGGCAAGCTAGAGCAACCATGGGAACAACAATGACAATGGTTTGGGTAGAGAGCAAGTAACTGAAGAGAGAGAATAAAAAATTTAAGAAGCATTTAATGCTCCAAATTCGAACACTCAATGCTAATGAAAAAGCTGAGTGGATGAGCTTTGACATAAACGTTGGTTTAGACCCTAATTAAGATTGATTTTTTTTTTTACTGTCCAAACATGATAAATGAGACTTTTAAAATCCCAACATAGGTTTGGTCTCTCTTAACCCAAATTAAGATTCAATCCAAACATGCTTTAAAAAAAGTTTTAAAAACAAAAATCAATAATAGTTAAATTTTTAATAAAATTTTTTATAAACAAAATTATAAATATCAATTCATCCAATTATAAATAACAAATTAATTATTATATTTAAAATTTAAATATTATATTCATAATTAAAACTTTTAAATTTACAACTATTTAAATCAATAATTACAATTAAATCTTTAAAAAAATTTATTAAAAATTTAGTTGTCATTATTTTTTTTTTAAACTTAACTATCATTTTTTCTAAACTTTACAAATTTTTGATGTCATCCAACTTTAAATTTACTCCATTCAATCCAAGCTCGAGCAACATTCTCTCATTGTATGCAATGACCAAACTTTGTCATTTAGTCAACTTTCCATTTAAATTTTAAAGCCAAACTCAATGGTGAATGATCTAATGACTAGAATGTCAAAATGAGTCATGAGTGTGAATATATTGTGTCATAACATATAGTCAGTAGTCACCATACTGTTAATGTTGACATTAAAATGTTAGACGGATCATGCGACAAAGGGGTAAAATTGGACAGTGAAAAACGACCGAAAGCGTAACATTGTTTTCTTACGGGCAACAAAAACACCACACACAAAACCAGAATGATAAGTTCTACTAAAAAACTAAATGATAAGATACGATGGACCGGAAATAGTGTCTAAGAGTTCAAATCTTCCTAATGTGAAAAATATATATATATATATATATATATGATTCAGAAAAAAATTGCCAGTTTTTTTTTTTTTTGGCCGTAGCTATGCTCAAGAGTTTGCCAAATTATCTTAAAATTGCTTCAGCAACAGCAACCTTGGAATATAGAGCATGATAAACAAAAATGATAAAACTTATTTAAGACAAAATCTTGCTAACATCCTTTCCGACGGATTTTAAGCAGTACTATAAGGTCGGTGGCAACAAACTCTCTTCATCCAATTTAATTCCGGCTTACTCGCTTCCCTCTCAGATCTGGGTCCCTATCGCCAAACATCGCCATGTAAGAGAAATGCAAAAGCAGGGCGCAGCATAACTAGAGACAGTAATTATTCAAACCTCTGGATGTGATCAAGAATCAAAAGCCTAGGTCCAGGAGGGATTTTCACATCTCTGAGAGCACTGCCCCACAGACAAGGCAAAAACAAATTCAGATTTCGGACCATGGTAAAAGAAAAACACAGAACAAAAGATGTAACACAAAATAAAAACTCTAAAAAAATGAAAAAGATAAATGCCAACGGCCAACCTGTCCGTGAGTAAAGGCAAAGTGTTGTCTGTCAATAAGCCTCTCTTGAAATTCTTCTCGTAGCTCTGAAGGCCAAGGTTGTGCAACATGTGTCTCGTTTTGGCATAGCGAATATCTTCAGATGGTGGTTGAGAGAACTTTTGTCCTAACTGCATGATTTAGGAATACATAATCTTAGCAAAGAGAGAGTTTAAGAGACGCCAAACCATGAACCTGCATTACCCACATAACACCCAGGGGTCTAGGTCTAGGCCTAGGCAAACACATCTCACTTGGACAAAGGTGAACTGATCATGCCAGGGTTTTCACTTTTCAACCATGGATAGTACGATAAACCCAAACAGAAACCCCCTAGAAATTCATTTCTAGAATTTTCACTCAATCCATATTCTCTGTTGTTATGTTGCCAACACAGGAAGCTCAATGTTATGGTCCCCCTTATGAAACAGAGGTAGCATGTACTTCCTCTACTAAAAAATATAAGGCAATTTTTGAGAGGTTTGATGTTCAAAATATAAGATATTTTTACTCTTTCAAAGTATAATCATTGCCTTTTTTTTCCTTCAAAAATGTCCTTATTGAATAAATCACTTTATATTTATTTTATAGTTAAACACTCTATTAAATAGAGGTAAATATGAAAAGATAAAGTTACTTTAAAGAAAAGTAACTACTTTGGTGAGGGGTGAGCTTCGATTAAAAATGCCTTACATTTTTTAATAGAGGGAATAATAATTAAAGCCTTGTAAAAACTGCATAAAGATAATTTGGCGTTCCTTCATACCAACCTGGAAGAGTCCACCTTGAACAAGAGCAAAGAAAAGTCCAGAAGTGACTGCATTTGCTGCTTGATTTGGTCCACCCATTCCACTTACCAATGAAAACATGGCCCCAGACCCAAAAGCCGCTGCCATGCTGTAATAGACAAGTCAATAGATCCTCAACAATTCATCATTTTAACTACAAGGAAGCACAGTGGCTGAAATAAGGATACAAAAACCAACAAATTAAACAGAAAATGATGCGAGAAATGAGTGAGGTTTTTGTTGGGGAAGAAAAATAGTTTGGTTTGTACTAGAGAACCCATTTCATCTAGTTTAATACTCAGGTCCAGTTGGAAAGATTCTTATAACAAAATAATAATAATAACCAAAAAAAAAAAAAGGCTTTGACATCATAAAAAGTTCACCCTTTTGATCATTTTGATTTTTGAGTACGAAATCTAGAGTTTCATGTAGCGGTCAGGGCCATCACAATGTATACATAATCACAGACCACTGCTGGACGCAACTTCACCATTTAACTTCGGAACAATTCCAGCGTGCACCAGGTGCACATACATCATCAGTTATGATTTAATCAATACCTTTGGGACACATCATACAGAATAAATTTAACTGTCAGCAGCACATATGGCTGATGCATATGAGAGGATCCAAGATAGGAAGAGAAAAATAAGGAAGACAAATCTCTATTAACATATGAAATCAGAATCTAATTTCATAACATGAATAAGAGAACATGAAACTAACAGAAGAAGATAGAAGGAATAAATTTATCAAGACGATATAGAACAAGAGTCTCGTTCTATATTTCTGTCAATAGCCATGTTTAGGAAAATCTTCAAAAAGCCAAGTCTCAAAAGTCTATTTTATTCAGGATATGCTTGCTTTTGATTGCTAAGCATATTTATAATGCTAAATACAATCTAAAATAATGAATAAAAACTAAATAACTAGATAATTAAATAAAACTGAATAAAATCTCCTAGAATCTATATCTGGACAAAATACTAGAAAAAATCTAAATATCTAAATAACTAGATATCTAGATAAATATCTAGATATCTAAATATCTAAATAAAATCTAGATGACTAAACACCTAAATAAAATGTAAATAATATCATTAAACAGAAAATATCTGAAATAAATTAAAAATAATATTTATTCCCAATATATCTCTAACTTCTCAAATTATCGATTATCTCACTGTAATCGATACTCTATCAATACTCTTCCCTTGAAAATTCGCCTTGTCCTCAAGGCGAGACACAGGCAATAACTTTGTTGTGTATCTGGAGGTTGAGATGGGAGTAATAGATAAATAGCACCACCTCTAATGTGGATTCCAAAAGGTCAAACAAGAGGCTGCATGGGAACTTCAAGGATAAAGTTGTAGGTAGACCCACTATCCACCAAGTTCAGGACCTGGCATTCAAAGAAGCTCCTTTGAAGCTTCATTGCAGATATGTTATTGCTATCCAGAATAGCATTGAGGGAAATTTCAACCCCACCAGGTTCCATCTCCATGGTTTTGTCCTCTTCAAGGGAAGGAACAATTTCTTCACCCTCCTCTGTAATTTCTAGCAGCAAAAAAGATCCATTACAGCAATGCCCAAGTTTGATAGTCTCACAACAGCTGAAACACAGTCCCATCTCTTGTTGTCACCACTGTTTGGCATCCATGGAAGCCATTCTAGATGCTGGCTTGTGAGGAAAAGAGGTTGAAGTTTCTAGCAAAGGGAGTTTCAAGTCAATGCTAATGTCTCTTTGAAATCACGTGCTGTTTGATAAGGGGCAGAAGGAAACAAAGGCTTAGTTTGGTTCTGCTAGGCAGTTTTGAGCCCGCAAGAGTTTTGGGCTTTTAACTCATATTCAAGAACCAAACTAACAGCCGGGTAAAGTGTCTTAAGTCCAGACATAAGATTTGAGCTTCTCCTTGAGGCTTTTGATGAAGACTCCCAAGAGGCAATGTTCCGGCCAATTCTTCACACGAGCAAGGCGCCTAACAAATTCCAAACAATGCTCCTGCACGGAACCAATTTGCTTGATGCTACATAAGAATTCATCTGGGTTCTGATATTCCAGAGGCCCATAATTTTCTAGTAACACCTCCACTAATTATTCCTAATAGAAGATTGTACGTTCCATGTTAATGGAAGTGAAGAAATCATAAACATCTCCCTTTAAATGCCTCAATGCAATATCAACTTTGAAGTCTTTAGAAGTGTGATAATATCAAAAACAATTTTTGGCTTCTAAAATCCATGGTTGTGGATCTCCACCATCATACTTGGGAAAATGTGTTCTAGAAGATGGATGACAATAGGATGGTGGTGAAAATGTGGGTTTGTGAAAAAGGCATGCAGAATAGGTAGGTACCATCTTTGGATCAAACGGCTATGACACCAAATGATAGTATCCAAGATAGGAAGAGATAAATCTCTATTAACATATAAAATCAGAATCTAACTTCATAACATTAATAAGACATAGAACTGATAAAAGAAAATAGAAGGAATAAATCTATCAAGATAATATAGAACAAGGATCTTGTTTTATATTTGTCTTAATAGCCACACTTAGGAAAATCTCCAAAAGGTCAAGTCTCAAAAGTCTATTTTATTCAGGATATGCCTACTTTTGAGTTGCTAAGCATATTTATAATGCTAAATACAATCTAAAATAATGAATAAAATCTAAATAACTAGATAATTAAATAATACTGAATAAAATCTCCCAGAATCTATATCTGGATAAAATACTAGATAAAATCTAAATATCTAAATAACTAGATATCTAGATAAATATTGAGATATCTAAATAAAATCTAGATGACTAAAAACCTAAATAAAATGTAAATAATATCATTAAATAGAAAATATCTAAAATAAATTAAAAATAATATTTATTCCTAATATATCTCTTACTTCTCAAATGATCCATTACCCCACGGTAATCGGTACTCTATCAGCATACAACATGTTTCTCTTAGCAAAGTCTTTTGATGGCACAGTGTACTTGCATCTGATGTAACAATTATGGCCAACCATGATTAAAGGCTAAAATTTTCATTCACATTATGCCTCTTTAGCATCACATGGTATTGCTGTTGTTTTATTGCAAAAAAAGTACAGCCCTGCGAATTGTTTTACCCTGTATCTAATCATTTGATAGACCTATAACTCAGTTACCTCCATTATTTTGATCATACCTTGAAAATTCAGGGGGGAAAACAGACATTTTGTTTTTACAATGTTGAAGAATAATTAATCTTCTACCCTGCCTGTATACATTCACTCTTCCAGCCTTATCAGTTATCATCATCAGGCAACTTCAAATCTCAGCAGACTAAGTTTCAAGCATGAACGCCAGGAAAAACCAACCCAACTAAAAAAAAAAAAATGTTTTAACAGTTCAGTATGCATCTGATTTGAAAGTTAAAATACCAAGGGTACCAAACCCAGGACTTCCTTTGGCGACAAAAGGATGCACTGTAATAAGAATACTAAACATAGTTGGAGATATATAGAAGATGCCATTTCTAATTCACACACAAAAAAAAAAAAAAAACTACCTTTGCGTTCAATTGAAAATACTAAAAATATGGAAATTGTACTCTCCCTTTCTGGTTATGCAATGATATTAAATTCTGAATCATTCCCCCTATCTACAATATCATCCTAACTGTACGGGGAAGTACAAAATGATATCATAAACACTACTTTATCTTTATTAAAAATGAAACCAAACAAGAATTAGCTCCAAATAAATTCGTATTTTCCAGGTGAGCAGCAAAGTAGCCACCAATAGCCAAAAATTTCAAATAGCGTCTGAGTTTCAAATTTCCATGCCTAACAACAACAAAAATTTTATGGTAACGTAACTACAAATGATAATCCAATATGATCTCTTCGCAGTAAGACTGTTATTTCCATGTCTTAACAGCCCATAAATTATGCACATTCCTTTCATCTTTGATATTTGGGCAAGGGATACCTTAAAGGAAAAGACTTAAGTACTTAACCTTATATACTTAATCTAATTTTGTCCAATCAAATCAAAACAAGTAGATCTTAAAGTGTTAATAACATTAATAACAAGAGTTTATTATGGAATAAATAATATATAAAATATTTAAATGTCTTGATTTTATTGAAAACAAACACTTTAACTATATAAGGTTGAGTACATAAGTTTTCTTCTAACTTAAATATAGCAAGGACACAATAATAACATGTATCATTTTGAAGAAAATAAATCTTGGGAAGCTCAACCGGGGGGATATGTCCTATAATAGGATAAATCATATCAATTTAAGTATTTAACTCACCAAAAAAGTCCAGGTAGAGTAAGGGAGGGTAAATTATATAAAAAACAAAAACAACGAGAGAAAATTCCTATTAAATCTCACCTGGACTGGACATCTTCCTTCCCCCTCACTCTTTTCAAGACGCAGGATATACCAGCATTCACTCCTGTCATGACAGCAAAGTTTCGAGCTTGTACCAAAGGACCCCCAGAAAGGGCCTATAATTGAAAAAATTCGTACGTCACATACAGACGGATATAACTTCTCTATCAATCGATTAGCCACGTAACTATCATGAAGAATTTGTTGTCCTATAAAAACCCACGAAAGGCATGGACTCTAGCCGTTATGATTGTACGTTATATATTGAAGCAGGGTACGAGCTATGAAACTAATACTATGCCGCTAAATAACAAAATCAGTTCTCAAAGCTAATTATTGTATTCTGTTCGACATGGAAAAGAGAAATCATTTCTACGTTTAAATCGAAGCAGCAAATTATGTCCATAAATAAACACGTCCCAAGATACGAGTGAGAATTTTTTTTTTTAATTAAAAGAAAAAGTCATATTGAAGACTTAATCGGTAGTCTAGTATTGCCACTAAAAGGTTTCATCCACGGAATCAGGCAACTTCTCGGTTCAACCAAACCCTTACCTGTGAACAAGAATTAGTGTAAAGAGGTTCCAAGTTGAAACTATCAGGGCCATGGGAGACTAAATAGGGAAAATTGGGTATCCTCACCTGAGCTTGCTTAAGAGAGGCCATGGCTTGAGGGTTGAGAGAAGCCTCAGGCGGCGTGGGGAAAGGGGAAGAAGCATCGTTAGTCAGAGTGCCCATAAAAGCACCAATAGCAGCACCTTGGGCAGCGCTGGTAACAGTGACCACAGCAGCCTCGACTGGTAGAGACTGCTTGGAGAGCCACAGCTTGAAGCCATTTTCCACCTCTTTGAAGCGCGTTTGGAGGAGCTCTATGGGATTCTGAAGCTGGTGAGGCGATACCTTCGCCAGCACCGCTCCTCCCTGCTTCCCTCGCTCCATTTTGATAGTTCTGAATCAACGAACCTCAGCCCAGCCGGGGGTGCGTTCTCCTCGTCGGTGCTTAAAATGCGAGACGGATAACGAAGATCTTCGATGTTTTCCTCGCATACAATCCCTTTTCATGTCTGTGCCTTTTTTTTTTTAATCAAACGATAGTAACATGGGCCGGGTCAACTTGATCCAGCTCATAAAAGCACCAATAGGAATTTTAGAATTTCTCATACAAAATTTTAAAATAATTTCTGAAAGGGATGCTCCCTAGACCAGTTGTTTTTTTATTTGATTGATTGAGTGCAAGAATTCTCTTACTGGAACCAATTATCTTCGAGTTAAGGTTATAAACTAAATGTAATTTTTTTAATAAGAATTTAAATATTAATTCATCACATTGCAAGAAATTAGCTTTTTTTACTACATTAAATCTTATTAGTTTCAAAACTTATTCTATCTTTTTTCCCTTAATACCAAAGCTTAGAGTTGGGAATAAAGGTCGGGTCTGTAAATCCTATTTAAATAAAATTTTGAGTTTGAAAAATAGAAACTTTTTTAAGATAATCAAGCTTTTGAGCCCAAATCTTAACAAACCTCTTGAGCAACTCTCTTATCTTTTTTTCGTTTGATCGACACTCTTACTCTCTCACTTGAAGATTAAAAATTTTTTATTCACTCATCCACTCTCCCATCGGTTGTCACTTATCTCTACCTCATTCAGCATCTCTGCTCTCTCTTTAGCCATCAATCATCCCTAACTCGTCTTTGATCTCTGCCTTATTCAGAGTCACTTGGCTCTCCTCACATCTATTTGCCCTATCGCCCCTCACACCTCTCATGATCTACTTTTTACTAGCAGCTGTTGTCTTGTTATGGATGTTAAGTGGCTGATATTGTGACCTTTGATTGTTTTATATGGGTGCTTTGATTCTCACCAAGTTTGACAAAGGTAATTTTTTTTTTGCCAACTAAAATAATTACTTTGATTTATTTTTATGTTTAATTTTAAAATATTCTAATTACATTATAATATTTATTTTTATTTTTTTTTGTAATTGGGTTTAGGAGTTCAGCTTTAAGCCTTTTATATAAGGGCTGGAGCCTCCCTTTAATTTTACCATAGGAAATTTCTACCTTTTCCTCGCTTTCCAAATGAAGCCCATAATTGAAGTCCCAAAAAATCAAGCCCATCAAAGTAAAAAGAGTCAAGCCCATCGAAGTCCAGTCCATCAAATAAGTTTAATTTCCGTTCCAAGACGACCTAGGCGCGAGGCCGCAATCCCGGCAATATCGATGAAAATAGCTTTTTCATTAATTGACTTCCTTATCGCCCCTCTTTCTCTCATTTCCTTCTTCTTCTGCTTTCTTGGGAATGGCGATGGTGTTGGATATGATCACATGATTAAACAAGCATGTAATAAAAATGTTTCTAGATTTTAGCGTAGTAGTATTTCACAATTAAACTATCAAACTAATTAATAGAAATATGGAGAATAATTACGTGCATGCAGTGTATAACTATATATTAACATCAAAATATCAATTTCATCATTAGTACCAAAAAAAAAAAAAAATCAATTTCATCAACTCCGGATTTCGCCTCCAGCGGCTCGGAAGTCAGAACCCGAGACAAAAAAGTTCCCGCTCTCAGTCCGTCCCCCTTCTAGTAGCAAGGCGTGAGGTAGGCAGGTAGCTAGCAACGGTTTCGATAATTTTCCGAAATGTCAGTTATACTGAAATCCGGCTAATTCGTCTCGACAAGGTTGGTTCACTTTCTTTCCTCTTCTGTCCGCTTTTGCCTTTTACGTGTTCGATGATTTGCTTCATGTGACTAACGGTGGCTTCAATATTCCATAATCGCCTCATTGCTTTACAGGCCTTTCATTTCATAACTAGGATTTTTATTCCGCAAACAAATCTACAAATGACCGATTCGAGGGAGAGCTCTCCGGATTGGCTGCGTTCATTTAAGGTGTTCTGAACAATATTTTTCTTTCTGCTTGGTTGCTTCAGAAGATTCTGTTGGATTATTTCATTTATTGTTTTATAATTACTTTCTAATTCGCCTACACGAGCTTGATGACTGGAGTACGATGCCTGCAATAAACATCAATTTCTGAATCAGTTTTAATTTCGACTTTAAATCGTTTCCTTCGCATCTTGGTACCTTAACATTCACAAGCAATGATGATGCTGCCACGAAACATACTTGCATCATTTTTATGTGCTTTCTAATTAGAACAATTGATGATGTTGACAAGGTGCCAACTGATTCACCGTTGACGATATCCTCGAATTCTGGGTCTCTTCAAGATGATAGCCCTTCAGTTGAGGATAAAGCTGTCCGTGGAGAGTCATTTTTAAAGTCGTCTACATTTTCTGAGATCGCCAAGAAGGAGACAACTGGCCCAGGCAAAAGTTGTGCCGAGTCTTTGCCCAGGCGGACAGTAGAAGCAGTCTCTCGGACACCATCAAGAAGAAAAAAAGGGGACAACGAAAAGATAGAAGGTATATTTGAGATTTGAGTGCTGTGTTTGTCAAGATGAATATGTAAAATAGGCCTAGAATTTGTTCTGAGTCATTAAAAGCTCAATAAAAAATACTAAGCTTAAAACACAAGCATATCCATAATACCAATGGCAATAGGATGTGAAAAATCTTCGTTTGATTTTTCAGTAAACTTTCATTGACGTCTTTCTATTATGATCCAGGAGATGGGAAGAAAAGGAAGGCTATGAATGAACCAAACAATGGCAAGTATATAAAGCATAATGTAAGAACCTCGTTCATTGATATTATTAAAAGTATCTACGTGCAGGCTTTTGCTCCTAAAAATGATTTTTATTGTGATTTCACTGCCTATGCATAAGATAGAAAAGTTATATATCCTAATAGTAGTTAGCCTGCTGCCTTCTACAAGGAAACACGGAAAAAGATATTTTCCAAACAAACTATTCTGTGATTGCTATTTGCTTATGGCATTTTTTTTATTTTAAGGAATCTATTCATTCAGTCTGGACACTATCATCTGATTCCGAGTCATGTGATCATAGTCAAAAATGGGAAGATCGCATCAATGAGCAGGAAACTTATGCATGCCAAAAATTGGAATTCCTAGGTGAAGAGAAATGTGGGGATGAAGTTCTCATTGGCAAAGATGGAAAGTCTCCATCAAAGAAGGAATCAGAAGAAAAGCTTCCACAGAAGCAAATACACCAAGATGACCATACACCACATAATACGAGGAGCACAAAAGGCGGAGCAAAAGGGAAAGGTATGAACTATGAAGTGAGTTGCTTCAGAATAGTTATTGAACATCCAAGAGATGTCTCCATTTTCAAGCATGTGTATTTGAGTTAAAATTTTCTCATTATCTTTTGCCTGTCATCTGAAATTGGAACAGGGAGTGGTGAAGATGCGGAAGTTAAAGAGGAAAGAACTTCTGAAAAGCATGTTGAACCACATGTAAGAACAGTTAAGATTATAGTAAATACTAGAAATTGGTTCATGATGTGCCCTTGGCTTCAATGCATGAATAATTTGAAGGCATATGAATTATCTATCTAGTCTGGCATCCTGAGTTTTGCTTGCGATATGTGATTCGCAGGTCTATTCAGGGTTGCCTTTGATTCTTTCTGAGAAAGTTCATCGTACAAAGGTTTGACAGCCCCATTATATTATGGCTTACCCTCTTCTCCGTGTTCAATTCTATAAGGACCATATTCTAGTATGCTTTTAAAAATAACTAAGTAGGTTTTTCTATGCGTTGCATGGAGTTTGAAAAATGAATTATGCTATTCATGACACACGAATAATTTCTGTGAATTTTATATTTTATATTGAGTTTTATATTTCTTGATTCATATTATTAGGTTAATGAAATTACCAATAGAGATTGCACTGCTTATTGACGATAAAAGAGTGTTTTGGGAATTAGTGGGTAAAACTGGTTATAATCAGGGATCGTAGTATTTTCTTTCATTGATCCATTATGCGATGTATTACACTTCTCTTTCTCACTCACAAGAAGGAAAACAGGTTCTTTACAAAGAGCTCCTCTGTCTTGGCAGGCACTTATTGAATGTGAAGGTGACTCTATAGATCTAAGTGGTGATATAGGCGCTGTGGGCAGAATAATGATTTCAGATTCTCCTTCTGGGGATCAGGAAATGTACTTTGATTTGAAAGGTATTTTTAATGCGTCTGTTTTCTGAGTCACGATTTAGTATTATGCTGTAGAAAGACGCGTGGATTCCTTTCTCATTGTAGCTAGTTTTTTTATAAGTGTGATAGCTACATACTGAGTTTTCTAGAAATGAATGAAGATGAACCCGTAAATATTATTAATTTCTCAGAATATCTGAAACTTACTGATGATATCTTGGTTTTTATTATTCATATGTATGTGTGTACTTTCTTTTCAAACCCATCTAGTGGGATAAGGTTTGTTGTTGTTGTTGCATACTTTCTTTTCTGAGATATGTGCCTCTGTAATCTCCTGTTCTGCCACTAAAATTCTATGTCTGACCTTCTGAGTTAGTTAGTTATATAGTCCTTTTGTTTTCTAAAGGATAACTGTATCTGATCGCACAACTTTTACATACTGTTGCAGGAACAATATACAAAACAGCAATAATTCCTTCCAGGACGTTTTGTGTTGTATGTAATTAATCTTGTATGGGATTTTCTGCATTTGAAATCATGTCCTTATTGCGCCCCCCCCCCCCAAAAAAAAGGCCTTCTGAGTTTTTTATTACAATAAATGCCTTGTGGCATCTAACTTTAACAAATTGCTTTTGCCTTTTGATATGAATTTGTTCTTTCTTCAGGTTAGCTTCGGGCAGTCAGAGGCAAAGGTCCGTTTATTATCAAATAACAATTCACACACATTCGTATCGAGGGTTTATGTTTTGACTTTTTAGCTTTATTATCTTACCTTACTAAGGATTTCATTGTTCCTTTCCCACATTGTTACCCTTGTGTAGTAAGTCTAGTGACATTACGGGGAATATTCCTTTACTAATTTGTCAATGCTATTCATGTATTTCTTCATCAGATAGAGGCGATCATGAATGACTTCATACAGCTGAAACCACAATCTAATGTGTATGAAGCAGAAACTATGGTTGAAGGTTGGCTGCGTCTTTCAACAATTAATTAGGGCTTTTATTTGTATTTGGGTTCCTTTTTGTAGCATATGCATTTCATGTCCTCCAACGCCCTGACTGAATTACTGTGTATGGTGAAGGGACGCTGGATGGTTTCTCCTTTGATTCGGATGAGGAAACTGACAAGTTGCCGAAAGGAAGCCAAACTGATCAAAATGAGCATGATGAGGAGCAAACCAACAAAAAAGCAAACGGGAAGACTGACAAAACAACAGTAAGTTGCTGCAGTACTTTGTGTTTTAAATTTGTCCTTCATGAACGCAGGGCTTCTTCATGTTGTATGACATAGTGCATGCATCCGTAATTGTTTCAAAAATATTGGATGCAGGGTGCTGCAAAGAAAAGAGGTAGGGGTGCAGGTGGAAAACCACCAGCACCAAAGAAAACGAGAAAAAAAGCTCAAGGTTCCAAGAAACCAAAGGCCAAAAAATGAGTTTTTCATAATTTCTTGTATACGCCAGGAATGGTTATTCTCAGCCTTAGAGTTGGGTTGACGACGCTGGACTCAAGTGTTGACGACTGGTGGAGGTGAAAATATAGATGTGCCATTGGATTTCTAAAGAGGCCGTTCTTAATATATTTGTGTTTGAGTCTGTATTCCAGAATTCGATTTTTGTTTTGGTTTTCATTTTTCAATGAATATTGTTATCTTTGATTCAAATTATTCGGCTATTATTCATTAAATTTATCCAGAACTGGTTGTGGAAGATAGAATGTGGGAGAATAATCCTCACATTCCAGGTCACGTTAGAAATGACGACTTTAAAAGAATTTCTTCCTGCATTACAACTACACTTGAGAGTGCTTAGGATAGGGTTGCGGCTATGTGCTTTTATACAGTTGGCAGTCTACTGAAGAAATGGAAGAGTAATTTATAACTCGGAATGCTCGTGCAATTCTCTCAGGATGATACTCAGCTGGGAGGAATCCGCGAGGACATTGTTTCATTCATATTAAAGACCATGTTGCTCCAGAAGCCCAGAAGGTAAGAGCAGCAACAGAGAGGGAGATTGGCCTTGAATAGGGGAAGAGAGCATTTGAGGAACCGACTTGCTGAGCCTTCCCGTTGCGTTTATTAGTTGATTTTCTAATCCTGAATCGTGATGCCACATGTCAGCATGGGGGCTTAAAAGGTATTGCATGTTCATGGGAAAGTATAGAGGGAGAAAGTACCTGGCGGCGGAGGGGCAGAAAAAGATGTGATATCCGTTGGCTTTGCAAGTGAAAGTGCTGGTGGTATCATCGTAAGCATAGCTGTAAGCCCTGGGACACGCCTTCTTGAAAATGGTGGAGTAATAGGAGGGATGGCACGTGGTTGGGTTGGCATATTGTCCGCTGCAGCAGTACTGGTCCGATCCAAATGCCTCGCAAGCGCTCCTGCAGCCAACCACGCCCCCACTTCCTTGGTTCCCATTCCCACTGGTCACTTGAAGTTCCCCGGGGCAACCTGCATGTTTTCATTAATAATTAACAATTGAGCTTGAAGGGTTCCATGCACAATATGACACAACCTGCCGTGCTATTAATTACCTCTGTTGAGATTAGAAATACAACCGGTGGAATTACACGCAGAGGCACCATACACCCCTGCTGGGACGGCCAGCATTGGGAGATTGTAGCCATCGACGAGGCTGACATCGTAGAAGTCTTGGTCGGAGCCACCGCCGAGTGTGATCTCGAACAACGACACAGGAGGAGCTGCTCCATTCCCTTCACATTCCAGCTTCCCCCCGCAATCACCCGTTTGACACTTTCCGTTTCCATTCCCATCAAACTTACAACCAGTCCTTCCCCATATCCTCCCCGACCATTTTGGCCCGCTCGTCAGCTGCACACTTCGCCCCGCCTCCAGCCGGAACCCTGTCGGCGAAAGTTCCGCCGACCCCGACCCGGACAGCGTGGCGGGCCATATGGTGGTGGTGCAGTTGTTGGTGATGGTGAATGTGATGCAGTATGAACAGGTTGAGAATGAGAAGAGGAGGAGGAGGAGGAAAGTGGGGAGCTTCCAGAATGGCATTTTGATTGAATGGGAATGGCAAATAGGAGGGATCTGCTTGTGGTGCGAGCTTGGTATATGTGTCTCTGTGCGTAATGCATCATTTGCATTAACAAAGCATGAAGTCGCTTTCCCGAAAATCCCAGGCGCAAGCAAAACTACTTTTATGGTTTTAGCATTTCTTTTACCGTCAATTTTCTCTTCAAAAAGCAATTCTTTGCTTTTGCTGTTGCATGGGATATTGTACAAATTGGGAAATCCGTAACTTTGAGTCGTGACTTCTGTTGGCCGAGAGAGAGAGAGAGAGAGAGAGAGAGAGAGAGAGTCGTGACTTCGCTCCAAAGGAGCGTGTCGGGCATCTCGGATATTTTCATGCAACCATTTTAAACGTGATTTTAATTTTTTTAAGACTTTATTTTAATAAATTTATTTTAAGTTGATAATTATAGTGGCTTATTTTAAATTTAAAATATGCTTTTTATATTTTAAAATGAAAATTTAATATTTATTATATCTTACAAACAACAATTATAAAAATATATCGCTTAGAATATACATAGTGAAACTCATTTTCTTACATACGAGAATAGTGGACATATTTTTAATTTTGAAGAGAAGAGTGTAGATTTTAAGCCAACAAGAGATTGCGTGATGTGAATTTATTTTAGAAAAAGACTATAGTACTGTACATTACAAAGATTGCTTTAAGAGTGTAAAGATCTAACGCTAAGAGATGAGACTCGTGTATCCAATAGTAAAAGAAAAATATTTCTAAAAGCTCAAAAAAAAAAAAAAGGATGCTTCATCATGATGATATCTCTGCATAAGATTGTTTTAAAATAATTGCCTAGACTATCTCAAAGTCAGAAGAGGGTTAGGGTATTTCCTCATCTGATTCATTAGGGACTAATCAATTACTAACGGAATCAATCATAATTAATTATTTTATTGATTAAATACTGTCGTACACTAATAAAAAAAAAAGGGAGAATTATTCCAGAGCACCAGGCAAGGATTGTAAATACTCTCAAGTTCATTGTCAAAATACTCTGGAGTCCCAAGACATGTCAATGTAAACAATTTTTAATGCTCAATCCCTGCAGTGCCCATCACTCCCAAGGTCTATCGCTGTCCTCTTCTCCTTCACCGCCTCTGCTTCACTCTTTCCTTCTTCTCAGAGTCATGACATTGTCCCCTTTTTTTAATTTAATTAGCAACCAACCCACACCCCCACCCTTCCAACAAACAAAGACATATAACATAAAAAAAAAAAAGACTGTCACAATCACCAAACCTGTTAAGCAATTAAAGGAACACAAAAATATTCTGGACCAAGGTACTCACGTAGTATTGCCTTAAATTTTCAAGAACCAGTACATATAGATAGCCAACTCAATCATTGACATAAGAATATCAAGGAAAGTGAAAGAAATTATTAGTAAGAAGGGAAGTAGAGTACAGCAGAAGGAAGAAACATAGAAAGAAGAAGAACGAACAGAGTGGAAATCAGCTGCAAATTTCTAGTAATGCTTGTCATAGTTGCCTAGCCACTTCTTATACGCTAAACTTCCTTCCACTAAACCCGTACTACTTGACTCCAACATCTGGCCCACCAGTTGGTAATCCAAAACCCAATCCATATTCTTGTTAAGCCCATGCATGACAGACCACAGCGCGGGGTCTCGTATTGGGAATTCTGAATGTTTTAATTTAGGGAAGCGAGGGATGATGAGTGAGAAGAAAGAAAGAGGCGATTGTGAAGCCTGGTTGCGCGGTGGGGTGTGAAGGAAGGAGAGAGGAAACACGTTCACCGCCTTAGCCGGTGGCAAGGACATCGGCATCAGTCAGTGTCATAGAGCTTCACATGAGTGAGATCTTGAGACTTGAGAAGCTCCACCACCTTGAACGGTAGATCTGTCGAGAGAGGAGAAAGATTCAGAGTTCAGATCGATCGAGAAGACGAGAGGCTTTTGTCTGGGGAGTCGTGGGTAATTTAGTAATTAAAAAAATTATTTACTTTGACAAACCTTGAGACTCGTAATATTTTAACAATTTCACGGCACTTGATAATATTTACAATTGCAATCCTTGCTTTTTGGATAAAGAGATCAAATATATTCAAAAGATAAAAAAAAAAAATTACAATGGTATAGGTCTCTAAACTAAACTTAGACGAGAGAGCTTAAATGTATTAATAACAAAGGAAATGAAAGAAAAGCAAGAAATTAAGGAATCTATATCATAAATAAGGATACATGAGATAAAAAATCTTTGCTAAAAAGCCGACAGAGGCCTCTGATTATGACACATTATATAAAAAGCACAAGGTTTGGAGGAGATTGAGAGATTGTTGTTGATAATCCATGAAAGTATTAAACGAATATAAGACATGCTAAAAGTCTTGAATCTGTTGAAGTTAATTGTTGACAGAAAATAGATTACAAATCCGGTAAATTTTGCCACATTGAAACTTGGCAAAACCATAGTCTTTCTTTTGTACTTATAAATTCAAATCTTTCATCCCTCACAATTAACATGAGAGTGGGCCGGAAGGAGGTCATCAATTGTCAATGGTCTTATTTACAATCCTTGCTTGGGATCCTAGAATTATTCTCCCAATAAAATATCTATCCCTATTTCTGCTTCCCACTTAGAATTATTCTCCCAATAAAATATCTATCCCTATTTCTGGGGGAAACATCACTTGTGGGAGGCCATCTTTCCCATTAAACATAAGATATGATGAGTAAAGTAGAGCCAAAGTTGCATCAAAATGCATCGTTTTGCGAAGGAGGAAGAACGATGAATTTCTTCTTTTTGGCAAAAGGGGAAAATTCATTCAGCCAAATAAAAATGTATTTAGAAGGCAAGGCCTTGGGCCGGAGCACAATGAATTTTGATGATACTTGCAATCCCCAAACAAAGTAGTAAAAATAAGGATAAATAATAGATATCATAATTTAATATAAAGTTGAGGGTACAAAATATTCTTAAAATGTATATACAAAATTACAAATGACCATAAAATTAACCGTAAATCATTTATTTCTCTCAACATATCAAATTTGTTATCTCTTCACCCTGACGTTAAAATTACTAAACGATCATTTACGGGTCCTACATTTGTTTAATTTTTTTAAATAAAAAACATTCTCTCTCCTCCACTTTATCTCTCTTCCTCACTCCTCTCTCTCCCCCTCGTCCTCTTCTGATTGCCTTGCCGTTGACGAAGAAGGCCAAGTCATAGGTGATCCTTTCACCCATGTCCGTATTCATCAGCGTCAAAAGCTCTCAAAGCACATGGTATTTATCTGTACCAGAGAATGCCATTTGTATCCCAAGATTGCAATCAACGGATCCTCACGATCATAAAACAGTGGACCATGCTCTGTTTCATGATCACAATCAACGAATGCCATTTGTTTCATGCTCGGTTTGGCTAATCTTAGGGTGGCTCGTCTATATGTGATGCAAGCCTGCATGAAGAAAAGTTAGGCTGATCTTAGGGTGGCATGTTCTAAGTGGAGGGCAGAGAGGCGATCAAAGTCGAAATCAAAGTTGAGTTGGAGCTCGGAGAGGTGGAAGAAAGGAAGGAGGTAGTGGAGGAGGGCTCATTCTGGTTTTGAATGAAGGTGCGATGGTGAAAGAAAAGGAGGAGGTGGCAGTGGGGTTGAAGGAGTACGAGGAAGGGGAAGGGAGGCACCAATGAGGCTGAGGATACTCTAAACACAACGGCTGTGTGAGATCCTTGTTGGTCAATTAAGGGGGGAGAGAGGAGGTGGAGAAGAGAGAGATTTTTTAAAATATTAAAAATATAAAAATATATTGATGGGACTCATAATGCAATATTTAATATTAAAAAATATTTAAAAATTTAAAAATGGATCCAAGTAATGGAAAAAATTCATAATACAAATGATAAGATGATAAATTTAAAAATTTACAAACGACACATAATTAAATTTAAAAATATTTGCAACCTCTTCGTGACAAATTTGGAGATATAATTTACCTTTAACTCTTTAATATATAATCATTAATGTATACTCAATGCTAAAAGCTGACAGACTATGCATGTTTAAAAATCTTGAGAATCGAGAACGAGGCATACAAACCCACATTTGTCTAGTACTAAACAAGAATCGACTTCTTTCAGAGAAAACCTCTTCAATCTCTCTTTTTAAGGTAAAAGAAAAAAATTTAAATTGTTTTAAAATAAAAAATGTATAAAAATTATAATTTTTTTAATAAATATACATTATCAATTCAACAATCCAGACTTAATATAAATAATTTAAATTTAATATAAAAAATTTAAATTAACTTTTCAAGTATATTCTGAATAGTATAAATATATTTTAAATAAAACAGTAAATTTATTAAAAATTTTAATATTAAATTTAAACCATTTATGTTAAATCTGAACTGCCAAATTGATAAATATATCTATTAAATTTTTGTTGCAATTTTTATACATATTTTATTTTAAAAATAAAAATAAAAATATTAAATTAAAACTGTACAAATTAAATCTAAACTATTCAAATTAAGCCTGTCTCAAAAGATGATTCTCTGAGAGTCCCAATAAATGAACAGAGCGACCGGAGGGTAGTCATTAATCTCTCCTCCAAAAGCCGAATGTTGTTTGTCAGGTAAATTGAGCAGGTAGGAAAAAATGACATGCGAGGAGAAAATCAATTTCAATCCAAAAAAACAAGGAGATAACATGCAGGTTTGACAGACCCATGGTAATTCTAAGAATTGATCCGGCCCAGTCCTCGTTAGCTCAAAGCCACCGTCTGAAGGGGCGTGTAATGGAATATATCAATGAGGTCCTCTGTTTCGAAGTTGGATTCAGTATCCTGCCTTTTCAGCTTTCAGAATCCTGTTTGAATCATCGTCTTGATCTTATAAACATCATGTCAGATCACCTTCACACTTGAGATTGTTTCCAGATGCAGCTAACCGTGATCTCAGAATTGTCAATTCCAACTCTTTTGACATCATGTCAGATCACCTTCGCTCTTGACATTGTTTCCGGATGAGATAACCATGATCTTATAAACACCTTTGGAATTGTCAATTCCAACTCTTTTAACATCATGTCAGATCACCTTCACTCTAGACAATGTTTCCAGATCTGAAAACGTCGTCTCCACTCTTCAGCAGAGGCATCCTGCATCGAGAAAACAAGAAACGCATATCACTTCTTCATCATCTAGAACAGCATATCGATTTCACAATAATTTATTCAATATTGCAAACAAGTGTTTTCAAGGGCCCTTGGTAGCTTTCACTTCAAAACCTGCACAAGTTACATTAACCTCAGACAGCTAGTTATCAATCAAATCATCGAAAGAATGAGCTAGAGCGATAATCAATACAGATGCAAATCTGAACTACTAAACCTTTCACCAGATAACATGGCAAAGATCTTGTTCATATGAAGAACCAGAGAGAACCCTGAGCTTACAGAAGTAGAAGGTTAACAACAAACCCTGAATAAAGAGATCAGACTGGAAGTGACAAGATTGACAACAGTCACCTGTTAGTTTAGATTAACTCGGGGAAACAGAAGCGGTGAAAGAATACAAGTCCTAACAGGAAGGTGCAAATTACCATCACACAAATACTACAATAGGGCTTTCCTGCTATCACAGATTAACTATCGTATAAACTTCAGAGTACGCTAGAAAAGGGTTACAGATTGCTCATATATACTACAATAGTGTGGGTCATAATCATAATCAAGCATCATAAAGGACAGAATGCATCATGTAGCTGTAGCTAGCTATAGCAGTCTGCCTCTCAATAAGGTTAACAAGAGACTGATGTCAATTCAAGTCCCATAAACTTGCCATCCAACAGTCAAGCTACTTCAAGCACTACATTACATAAATACTAGAAATATAGGAGTTCCTACAAGAGACGGACATGTAAGGTCCAGCAATAAGTAGTCCACAATAGATCAAGTTCTGTAACTTGTCCAATAGAAAAAGGAAAAATGTCCAAAAGGACAAGAAATTATTAAGAGTCTTTTTGAGTTGTATAATAAAAATCTAGCTCATATCCATGCCATCTCCAACTTGGCTACAGATAGGACTGACAGCAGAGAAAGATCTCTCAAAAGGAGAAGGATGAATTTGTGCATCCCGTCTACGCTTAAAACCACCACAGCTGTCTGAGGGTGAATTCTCCATGTCAAGCTTTCTTCTGACACCTCTCACTGCTTGTTCCTCTGCTGTTGTAAGAGGGAAAATTTTACCACTTGCTCGGCAAAGAGAGCTATGGTTATCATATAAAATTCTCTGATTGCAGTTCTTATCACATATGTGAGTCAGCCCTGTTAGCTTGCAGCGATACATGTTTCCACAAACATGTTCATTTTCACATTTCCAGTCGCATTTGTGACCAGGAATGGGCCCATCTCGGCCCAAAATACTCGACAGATAAACAACATTTGCAGGACCTGCAACCATAGATTTGCCATATACCTCCATTCCCTCTGTTGAAACAGAAACTTCTAAGATTCTAACACTCTTCGACTTCAAGGCCTTGCCTGAATTTTCTGCACGTCCCATCACAACAGAGAATTCAGTCAGACTCAACAGAAATTGACTTTCTTGCCTCTAAAGAGAGAAAGGGGGTCTGAATTAATATATATTGTCATTCAGAAAATGTTCGGCACTCTACTTTTAAATACGCTAAGAAAAAAAACTGTCAACTATCTGCTACATGAGAGACCCTGTCGTAAAATAGATTTTAATCCTTGAATGTATCATCCGTAGATAACGAGAAACAAAGCCAACAATAGTGCCCTCCCTTACATAATATCTTCACTAGACAACTCGCACTGAGTTTAGACAGTCTCCAGGATCATAAAACAATTAACGCTTGTTCCGCGAGAAAACAAACGACCACATGTGGCAGATATAAATCTCATCCATCCAAGAGTTCCAAGAGACGACACAATAAACACGAGCTCCGTGAACAATTACCTATTCATAACCACCTTGAAGGTTTATCACATACAAAACCTACAGGAAATCAGTGCTCCCGGCCCCTCTCAAGGGGCTAAAGAAACCCCAAACCTCTTTTAAAAGACAAATTTGGATCGATAATCTCCATAAAAGAACCGAAGAAACACAAACATAAAAAATTATGATCGCTCACGGGCGTAACTAGAAATTACACCACCACATACACACGCACGGGAACAGCAGGTGAATCTAGGAATGGCAACAAAGAACCAACCAACGCCAGAAGATAAAATGAAGGAAGATTACTCACAAGCTCTTCAACAAAGTCAAGCTGCCGAGTCCGCCTCCGCACCTCCGCACCCCTAAAACACCTACAAAATGAGAAAGAAACACCAAATATATACAAAAACTAATATTTCTCTCCCTATCTCACACCCACTCTCCACGCAGCACCTCGCCTTACACAAAATGAAAATAAACAAGCAAACCAGTGCAATGGCTTTGGTATTTATAGAAAAAAGGCGCTACAGTAGCGGATGGCTACAATGGGGTTGACGCCCCCGGAGACACAGCGAAATGCAAATGAAATTCATGTGAAATTTGAGTCAAATGGTGGGCGAATCGTAATTTTCCTCGAAATCGTGTATTTGAATCAGGTGGCCACTTCACCTACAATTTTGGATAAACTAGCGGATCCAACGATCGTAACGGAGTCTCTGAACCTGTCCATCCCTTGTTTTTGTACCTTGTTTGTCACGTGTCCCCAACGGTCCTTGGGTAAACGGTCCTTCTGCTCTCTGTCTCCACTAGCTTTCCCACTTGTTTAACGATTCAGTGACGCTAGAGATAAACAGGGCAAGCCGCTTAGATTTTTATCACCCCATTATCACTTGACACGTGTAATAACAAGCGGCATTATCGGTCCCAATGACTATCGCCTTTGACTCAAAGTCAATAGACCTTATCTTCGTTGGTTTTTCGTTTCTTTGTCCTGGTTGAATCTTCATTGGGTCTCTGTGCCTTACTTCTTATTCTGTCCTTTGAATTACTGGACCAAGCCCATAACCAGTAAACGGCCCATCCATTCTAAAGGGGATCTCATTTCCTAGGGCTGTGTTTGCCACACTAGCATTTGCCCCAGAGAAACGAAACGGAATCGGAATCAAGACAGATTCTCAAGAAATCCAATTTTGCTAAATTACCCAGTAATTGTCACTGCAGCTCTCCCCTCACCAATCACCACCACGTACACAACGCCGACCACCACGGCTCTTCTTCGTACTGCTCCGCCCTTACTCCATATTTGCGTTGTCCGTCCAACCGCTCTCGGAGCTACCGCCAAGTATAACGTCTCCCTTCGCATCGCACCAAAAGGCAATTTCCGGAGACCTTCGAAAGCTACAGTAAAAACCCTAGCCTCGAGCTTTTTTAGTTTAAATAGATAGATGGGCTAGGCCTGTTTTTTGAAGGTTGGCCTGGAGGCCAGTTTATTTTCTTAAAACTACTTCCTCCATCTCGAAGAAACAATTTACAATTCACACATACACATATTGATATCTTTTAAATTTATTTTTAAAAAATAAAATTATAAATTTTCTTTTAAAAAATATAATTTTATATTTTTATATTTTACTCATATTTTATTATAAATTTTTATATTTTTTTAATATAATAAATTTTTATATTTTTATTTTTTAATGTTTTTAATTTTTAATTAAATAAAATGTAGGAATTTTAAAGAATTTAAAATATTAAAAAATTAAAATATAAAAAAATATATATAGAAATCAAAACTGATAGGATTACAGTAATGTTTTTTTAAATTATTTCTACACACTTAATTATGATATTATAATATTATTTTAATTTTATGATTGGAGGATAATATTATAAAATTTTATTAATAAAATTTTATTTTTATCTACTTACTGATCAATTTAATTTATTATAATTATAATATCGTATTATACAATGATTTAATTTGGTTTTATATTTAACTTGTATATATTTACTTTCATAGCCCTGGACCTTTTCGGCTTCACTCGACTCAACCCTACGACACTCACGGCGCCGCCGCTCCACTCCAGTCGACCTCACACTCAACGCTCAACCTCACACTCAAGAGTCGCAATCGCATACGCCGTTGCTCCAACTTTCCCTCACGCTCGTTGCTCACTGCCGATTGTCTCTCACAGCGGCACTCGCGCTCGGCTGTTCGCATTCTCGCCTTCTCGCATCGCTTAGTGCCTTAGTCAAGCTTATTGCCCCTCGAGTGTCGACTCTCGTTGCCGTATCTTAGCCTCCGATGTTCAGATCTCCCGTTCGTATCTCGCCTTCCTGCGTTCTCCATTCGTGGCTTAGGCAGCTAGGTGCTTAGATCTCCCGTTCCTCCGTTTGTAAGTGGCATTTTTTCAATTACTCTTTAGGGAAATAGAAAACTTTTGCTTAGCTTGGTTGGAAGCCTCACCATTCTAAAAACTTTTCTTAGCTTAACGGAGTACGTTTTATGACTTTGCTGTCCGTTTTTGTATTGCTTTCGATTTTTCCTTTTGTTCATGTAGATCTCACGATTTACGCTAATCTCGTTGCTGCCGGTGTTTTCGACGATGAATGTGAAACTGAGGGGATTTTTTTTAATGAAGGGTATCTGTGTCATTTGATATTAATAATACATATATTAAATAAAAATTATGCAAGATTCTGTGAGAGTCCTCTCCAGTACCAAACTGGCTACGGGTGCGGTCGAATTGTGAACCCAAAACGGAGGATCTGCCGCGCTCTTGCCGTTGCTCGTGGAAAACTCCAACATCGCAGGATTGGCGTGAGGACTGCGATTCTCTCAAGACGTCTTCCCTCGCTTGGGTTCTTCTGGTGGAAGTCGCAAATATCTGTAGAGTTGGCGATATGGGGTATGAAAAGTATTCACCCTTAAATCCTATGGATATACTATAGGATGGACAGTTACTCATGTGGTGTTCGTAAAATCCTAATCTCTTATTCTAGGTACATAAATATAAAGATTTTAGGAGAGTCTGTTCTGAATTCTGTGAATTGGTTCCTGCTATCCTTGTCGTGTTGTAAATTATCTTAATTTTTGGTATTTTTATTGGTAAGGTTCCCTCTAAATGTTTGATTATTATCTTACTAAGATAGAAACGTTCTCAATTGCCCCTCCCAATGTCAAGCTATGAATTCCTCACATTTGTTGAAGAGTAATTAAGCTGTAAATGTGTCTTTGATAATTTGGCAATCAAGTTTCAATTAGCGATGAAAAATGATTGTGTGAATTCACAATTCCGTTTGATTTTAACTATGACTTTTTGGTTCATAAGATCTAGAGTAACTTTTTTCGATGTGCATTCATGTAATATTCAAGCGGCTTGATCCTCGTGATTGATGCTTACAGCCTTACAGGGAGCGGATCTGCCTGGTGAGTGTTCTACACTAGGTAAAGGAGGATCATGGTGGGATTTAAAAATAGGTACATGGTAATGGAGGTCTTTTTGGATCCTAACAGAGACCATGCGGGTAATGATTCTATTATAATTACCCAATTTAATGTGTCGAAAGCAATAAAAGAAAGCATCCTGCTAAACTTTGGGGAGTGTGGTTTGGCTTCGTCAGTGGGATCATTCCTTGGTTAGTTACAAATCACTGATTGTTTGTAGTTCTTATAAGATTTGCCTTTAGTCTGTAAGTTTAGCTAGTTGTTTTTCCAAATAATAATTGTACTTTTTGTGTTTGTAGTCAAGCATGTCAATCCAATCACCAATACAGTCATCATTAGAGTCTCAAGAGAAGAATATCAAAAAGTTTGGTCTGCTATTACAATGATCAGAAGCATTGGGAACTACCCAGTGACTTTCAACATGTTGGACCTGTCTGGTAAGTTTGCTGTATGCTGTATGCATTCCGGTATTGCAGCGTATCCGTTCCTATTAATACTTGTTGATTAGTTATTAGTTAAGTTTGACAAAATAACATGTGATGACTGCAGTTTCACCTACCATTATAACCACTCCAATTGCTGATGACATGAAGTTGACTTTTGTCCCAGGTAGTATAAAAGCTTGTAGAACTGCTGCCTTAAAGTGTGAGGAATTGAAGTTTGAGCAGTACAAATTTAAGGTGGGAGATCGTCTCTCAACTGATGATACCCAGCGCATGCATAACTATCTTGAAAAAATCAAACTTTTGGAGCATTAAATGCTTGGCTGCCTATCTCCTTCCTAATGGAGTTTCCATAAGAAAGTTGATGTTGATCTCAAATTGCCTATTCATTCAGAATTGAGGATTTTGGTGTAGATGTTCCAGTGGTATAGGATAGGATTACGACGCTAGTTTTTAGATGCCTACAGTTCCCTCCATTCACATGTAATTCAGCTTCCCTGAACTATGTGGGAATTTGACATGCATGAGTAGAAAAAAGAATCACGGAGAAAAATGCACAAATCTCCTTTGAAGTCAGTCACTTGCAAACGGTCTTAAATTCTCAAAGCTGGAAATTAAGTTTATTTATTTATTTTCCTTTTAATGATATCAACTCATTTGTAATCTTGAACATTTTTTAATTAAGCTTGGTATGCTTTTTCTTTGAATCTAATGCTGCTATGCATAGGTGTCGGGGTAATGGCAGAGTTCTATAGGTGCTTTTGAGGCGCTGTCCGGTGGAGGAAAATAAAAAGAAAGATTTATTATAGGAAAAGTTTAAAGACTTGGATATCTCCATTAATCTAAAATGCCAAAAGATGAAAGACGTGATGAATGCTTGTATATCTTTTAAACGTTAAATGAAGTTCAGCTAAATAAGCAGTTTATACCCATACAATGATTTTCTAATACAATAGACTGCGTATGATCTGTCTTCTGTTTGAATCCTTTTAACTTGATAAGATTAACCTTAGTAATGCAATTGAAGAGATGTCAAGGAAAAAAAAGTAAAATTATAAACCTAGCTCATATAGTCGTATTTCTTGCATCCCTCTCTTCGTGACTGGATGGTGTTTGAGGATTTGTTTTACAATTTAAAAGAAACTCACCTAAAATTTCTCAAAATTAATGAAATTTTGGGGGATTAATTATGGCGATTCTGCAAACAACAGCATCATCTAACCCAGAACGGAGGAGCTATTCCTCTGTTCCATCCACCAGAGGAAGTGACCAGGTCACTCACATGAAAGTGGGACAACGGTGATCAAGGCTTCAAATTTTGCATGAAAAGGTAGCAGACTTTGGATCCAAGTAAAAGCCATTAGTGCAGTCAGACTTTGGATCCATGAATACACTTGGATCCCATTTAAATAAATGACCAAACCTTTCCTCCATTTCTTGCGGGGACTTCTAATTTAAAAAATTACATAGTCAGATGCGGGGGTTTGGTGGGATCGGCGCTGCCATAAATAAATGCTTTCACATTCTCCTCACTGCATTGTCACACGCGGCAACACTCGGCCGACTCTCCTTCACTCTCCCATTAGTTTCGCTCGCCTTCCTCCTTCACGGTATAGCCTAAAGGCTATAATCAATAAACACATACCAACAGAGAGATGGAGAAGAAAATACTCGATGTCATTCTCGTCCCTTCCGGTTTACTGGTCCTGCTGTCCTACCACCTCTGGCTCCTCCTTCGAATCATCAACAATCCCACTAAGACCGTTGTCGGCGTCAATGCCATCAATCGCCGTTTCTGGGTTCAAGCAATGATGGAGGTATCGTGTCATATATTAGAGCGTTCTTTGCTATATATGTAGCGTCCGGTGTTCGTGTCAATATCGATTACCAGTATTTCTTAATTAGTTTCTGATTCATTTTAGATTTCATATTTTTCTCCCCCCATTTCTGGTTCTGAATCTTGGATTTCGCGATACGCAGGACGTGTCGAGGAATGGAGTTCTAGCTGTTCAATCTCTGAGGAACAACATAATGGCGTCGACTCTTGTAGCATCGATGGCGATAATGCTGAGTTCGCTCATCGCCGTCTTGATGAGCCATAGTGGGGAAGAGGAGAGGAAAGTGATGGTGGTGTACGGGGACAGAAGCGACCTGTGTCTGACGATAAAGTTCTTCGCGATATTGGTATGCTTCATGGTGGCCTTTCTGATGAATGTTCAGTCCATAAGGTACTACAGCCACGCGAGCATCCTCATCAACGTTCCATTCAAGAAGGTGTGCCCGAATATTCGGCACCAGATCCTCACGTCAGACTACGTCGCCACCACCGTTAACAGAGGAAGCTATTTTTGGTCTCTGGGTTTGCGTGCCTTTTACTTCTCTTTTCCGATGTTTCTGTGGCTTTTTGGACCCATTCCCATGTTCATCTCTTGCTTCGTCCTCGTTTTCATGCTCTATTTCTTGGATCTCACGTTTGAGCATGGCTGGGCTGCCGTGTCTGCCATTGAACCTGATCAAAATCGTAGGGATGAGGAAGCTGCCGCGGGAATCTCAAATTAGAACTAGAGTCTCTCAAAAGCACGTAGTATATGTAGCAGTGATATTAATAAAATAGGGAAGCATATATAATAGGAGATGGGTATGTGTAAGGCTTCAACATAACAGACGGTGATTCGAATTCAATCCATGTTGAATTGAATCACATATCAGCTAGCTAGACGTAATCCACTGAATGGTATAATATTTTAGTGCTTGATTGTGTTCTTAGATAATTGGAGTGATTTAGGTTTTGCACCCACATGGGCCTTGTCGCCAACAAGATAGGGGTGAAAGAGAATGAGACAGAAGAAATGACGCGGAGAGTAGCGCCCTCGCCATTCTCCCTTAATGTTGCAGCTGATGGTGCTGAGGTCAGGCTTGTTCACCTTGCATGTTTCTTTTCTTTTTTCCTTCTTTTTTCCTGTTTCGAAACCCATGAATGTCGCTGCCACTGGTTTTTCTCTCGAAGATAACCAATATGTCGTTTTTTAAATATATATATATATATAGTATGCGCTTGCTTTATTTCATGTTAACTCCGTTCCGTAGTTTATAAGACAATTTTTAACAAAATTATGTATATGAATAAAATTTATTAAATATATTATACAATTTTTTTAAAAAAACACAAATACAAATTGCTAAAAATATACTTTACTTAATAAAATTTTACTTATGAAACCGTAAATAATGAAAAAAGTACAACAAAAAGATAACGATGATATTAAAACAAGTATATTTAATAAAATTTTATTTTTTTTTAAATATTTTATATTTTAAAATATTAAATTATTTCTGAAAATATCTTATAAAATGGGCAAAGTGGATGGAGTAGCATGCAAATCTACAAGCTGAGAGAGCCGAGTTTTTACTTTTAGAAATGCTATCGTCAGACGTTGTCTTCCAATGAATGCCACAATACACGTCGGTACTTTTTTTCGGTACTTCAGTTGACTTTGTGTTGTTCGCTGCAATTATAATAAAAAATTGATTGAAATGTTGTTAGGTGTTAACCATTGAACACTTCATCAAAACCGATTCGGTCCGTGACATTTTTTAAAAATTCAGTTAAAAAGTGTAGCCCTTAACTAGTACCATTTTTAAAATTTAAGGTGATTCTCTATTCTCTCCGAAATCGTGTAGATTTCTTTCGTAGAAAGCGAAGTTTAAGTACCGTCTGAAACCGATGGCTAAAAAACAAAAGGAAACGTCTAAGTAAAAACAAATATTAAATGCCATCCTGAAACATTATCCTTAATGCCATGAATGCTACATGTGCGTACTTCAATTTACTTTGTATTGTTAATTGGAAGCTGTTTGTTAATTTCAATGCCTAACAAATAGTATAGAATTCCATCATGAAACGTAATAAATTGTTAAATACAATGCCATATTTCTTTTTTATTATATTTTTTTAGTAAAGACGGTAGGATATAAATATAAAGCAAAATTACAAACGCAGTTCAAAAGATAATTTAAGAAACTTGCGAAGAATCAAAATAATATCCCAATCAAAATTCTACTTACCAATCTACTTACGAAACGCCTGGCCAGGAAAAAGGACTACTAATGAAAAAGAACGAGGGCAAGGGAAACCGATTTCCACAAAAGAAGAAGAAGAAGATGAAGTTTACTTTTTAAAAAATTCAACTTTTTCCTATACCAAACGCACATTAAGTGATTAAGATGTTGATTTCATGAATTAATAAATCAAAGTATATATCAATCTCAAAATACATATGAAAGGTGAAAAAAATGTTCAAACCACTTTGTCACGAAAGATCTAACAAATGAAGGCACGCAAATAGAAAAGAGAAGAAAAGTCAAGAAAAAAGCAGAACAGCAAGAAAAATAGAATACATCTTCTGAAACATAAATCAGCCCAGAAAAAAATAAAATATTAGCTCAGTTACAAATCAAACCCCTGTAAAGCGATGTTCCACATGAAAAGCTCCTCCGTTTATTGACTTGGCGAATAGCGGGGGATTATACCACCAGTTCCACTAATAAAACAGGGAAGACAAATAAAGTGCTCATGCCCATAACATTCTGGATTAATTTTCACTTCTCTTTTTGGGCCAACACAACAAAGCACTTCTATCTTCTAAGTGACCCCAATTGCAGATTCTTGTCAAGTGCGCTTCGGCAAGCAACGATAGCAGCCGGAAAAAAGTTAAAGATTCAACGGCTCCAATCCATTCTGACAGGAAGATTTCCCAAGGCCAATTGGAAGATTTCTTTTGAGTTGTTGGCATTGATCCAGCGCACATAATATATATACCGCACAAAAAGCATGCCTCGCACCATCTTAGCAAACTGATTAATATTGGTGATGGCATGGAAACACTACCCCTTAATTCATCTTGCCAAACTTTCTGAAGATTACCTGTCATCATTTTTATCTCGTTAAAAATCAGAAGGTGGCAGTTTTCAGATGAGCTTTGACTTCTGATGGAGTAAAAAAAGTCAGAAAGATCCCGCAAAAGTTTCATAAAGAAAGGAGAGGACGAAGGACTGTATAAAATTAGGGAAAACACAAATATACCGACGTAGGTAGAATAAGTAAACAACTGAACATACTTTCCTTTTTATTATTACTATTATTTTTTGGGTCGGAACAACTGACATACTTTAGATTCCTATCTAGAAAACTAGCTCCCATGGTGCATGCTTACCTCCGGGATTGGTAACAAGGAGATCACATTATATGATCCCGTGCACGCATAATCAAAACCTTTAACCAAGATAATACTTGCACTCTCTCAAATGATTGGCAATCATCTTTGAATGTCTTTTAACTTCAGCTTCAACTTCATTTTTCCAGCTTGAACAACAATTTCTTCTGTTGATGAATCTACTTTTAAAACTGTTACTTTCTTTCCAATAGAAGATACATGCACTGCATCACCAACCTTGGGAAGCCTAGACTCCTCTGCATCATTAAGAGGTGGATGGCAATAGAGTAACTAGTCACAGGAAATATTTGTTTCTAAGGCAAACATGTGCTATCGCTAAGACAGCATAAACGAGAATTTCCCAACTGCAAGGAATTAAATTTGACCAAATGATACACTACCAGAGTTCCAATTCCTCTTATCTATGTCTTATTTCTTACCGCATACCTGACAATGTTTGGTTAACTTTTTTCACAACAGCCGCACTTCCATCTGCAACCGCAGTAGCAGATTCTTTGTTAGCTGTTGATGTATGTTGGTAATTGGTAACTGAAGATTGAGGGACCTTATCATCTTTACTGGGCTTTGAAACTTGTCTTGGAGACGCACGTAGCTGCCGCACTCTCTTGTGAAGGATAGACCGTGCCACTGCCGCAGCCTCAGATACATTTTGCATCTTTCTAGCTCGTAGATTAGTACTGTACTCTGTGATCTTCATTTTGGAGTCCAACAAACTATCATAGAGGTCCCTAGATTGCCTATAATTACAATCATAAAGAGATTATATAAGCTAAGATCTAACAGTTTCTTGCCAGATGCTCCAAAAATATGGTGATTTTTGGTAATTGTTGTCTGCATGCATTAGCTATTGGTTCATGTGGGTAATTATGCCAGTGTAGAACATCACACTACAAATAATGAACAGGTAACATGACAAAATTCTCCCTCTCCCCTTTCCCCCCTTCTTCATACTCATTCTTTCATTTTGGGGGAGTCACATGATACTGCCCAGGGAGGTAGTTAGAGTTGAATTATTGGACATGTAAAAATAGAAATGAAAAATATCCTAGAGTGGTTTACCTAATGAGAAGGCGGGTATTTCGGGCACCCGAGTTGATGCTTTGAGTATTTTTAACAAGAATTATATAAAAGCTTGTCCACAATTCATTGTTTTATCTTTGGATGCACTATTAACTATTGCATAATCTTTCTAAACTATTTGGAAGGTTTTAATCATTTGCCCACGTGAGTTCTCGGGGAATAACCCCTCTTTGAATTGCACCAGAAATGAACGTGTCAGGCTAAAGCATGCAATTTGATGAACATTTTAAGAGCAAATAGAGTCCTACCTCAGATAGTTATGTGCTTCGTCTACTAGCTCTTGATATTCTTGTTTAAACTTCTCCATATCAGTTATTACCTGCATAGGAAAAAAATTGATTAAATAGGTGCCGAAGCCTTGCAAATCCATTGAATTGAATAAGTTGTAATTATTGATAGCAGATAACTGAAGCCACTGACAATGTTATGTAATTACTAACAGCATCACCATAATCAAGCGTTATTGAATATATATATATATATATATATATTTTCTAAGTCTTTTCTACTTAAGCATAATTTTTGACATAGTCCCATTATTAAAACAAGAGTACATAGTTAGACTGAAAGCATACAAGTTAACAAGTTCAAAATAAAACACACGGGACTGGACATAGAAAATCGTATTCCTTTCATTAAACTACAACATACGTACAATAAAAGAACTTGTTATACAACATTAAGCATGTACCTCATCTATCTCTGCACTAGCAGCACCGTACAGATTACGTGCAGCATCTACAACAACAGACGGAAGTCCCAACCTCTCAGCTATGTTAATTGCATTTGAGCGCCCTGCAAAGAAAATCTCTTTTTAATTAGTTGAATGCCAGCACATATCATGAGAGCAATCATTTTAAATAAATCCATAAACTTTTGCGTAGTAAGAAACAAGGACAATTTTATTCAGTATTTAGAGATTACATTAAGCAATCTCACCCCGCTCAATCATCGGAAAGAAAATAATATCTTTTTCCTTGTGTAAGAACTAGAGGGAACCTCATCTGTCCCCTTTTTACCTCCAGGTCAGAAGCTTTATTTGTTTTCTTTATGTTACTACACCTACAGAAATCTTCAATAACGCCCAGATACTACATTACCAAAGTCCTTTCTTGGCCAAGGCCCTTTTTACTCCGCCCTTTTTGGGGATCAAAACCACACCCACAAACAATGAAAGGAAGGTGAATAAAGCAAAATAGAAAAATGACAAAGGAAGAACATAGACAATCCAGAAAAAATGCATGCATCCATCAATAGACTTGTAATTTTCATGACATCATTCATGTATAAGAAGGTGCTGACCAGGTACGCCCCAGAGAATCTTGTAAGTTGGCTTCAGGTTCACTCCATCAAATTCCATACACGCATTCTCAAAGACCTCATTGCTGCTCATGAAATCATGATTTGAGACAAGATGTACTCAAGTATCGGAAAGTAAAAATGAAGCTATAATTTTATAATACTGCAAGATCCTCACCCAAAAAACAAAAACTGTAAGTGCAAATATAAATTTTATTACAATTAAATTTGGTTTGCTCACAAGTAATCTTAAAAATGTAGCTAATAGAAACTTTATAATTGACAATATCTTCACCAACCCTTCCATTGTCTACATAGAGCATGTCAGTTTGAAGTTTTGTCTTCATCCTCTCTATGGAATACCTGTATTTCAGGGTTTTCAGTTCCCCATGATGAGTTGTAGCCATTGTCAACGAAGAACCATCCATGGCAAAAGATTCCAATAATGCCATGCCCAGTGCAGCTCCCTCAAGGGGGTTTGTTCCAGCACCAACCTAAAAGAAATGTGATAAAAGGACCATCCATCATGCACATATATGACAAATTTATTGAACTGTTTTTCAAGAACATTTAGCACATGCCTCGTCTAGTAGCACCAGCGACTGCTGTGTTGAATATGATTTAATATTCTGCAAAATATAATGAAGATCATCCTTACGGTTTTCCATGAAGTTTAGATTTAAGAAAATAAAATTGCATTTTAAACTTCAATACACGCAACTGACAGCTTGGAAACAGTCAGAAAGTCCCTGGTATAGATTTAGAAGTCTGGCAAAAAACTGAACTATCCGTACAGAGCGCGCATGCACACAAATATATAACGACTTCTCTTTAAACTTCTAAAGTTGCAATTTTATCGGAGTGGACAAGAAGACCACGTAAAGTACAAGTTAGACATTGGTAGATGGTAGCATAAGCATACAAGGTAAAGTGATGGGAGAGGAACCATTGACCACACAGGCTTGTACTGTAACAAACCAAAACAATATCAGGAAAGCAAGTATGCAATAACTCTTTATAGAACTTCAGAATTAATAGGTTCTAATATGTCAAAACTTGATAAATCCATAATAATATGAATCTGTACAACCCAATCTCCATAGTAGTCTTCAGTTGGTAGGTGACTCTATTCAGCACAAGAATATTACCATCAAGAACAAAAGGCAATCAGATTCAGCATTCAAATAATTGTGATTGATAAAATAAACTCAAGACAAGGAATTGTAAAGTCTCAATCATTTGTACTATAATCTCTTCTTGGAAGCAGTTTAATAGCTTCAGGAATGTGTAAGCAGGTTATAGCTCTGACTATCAATTGTTGACAGTGATTAACAAAAAATGTCAGGCAAGATATTTTAAAATGGAGCAGGGGGGAAATATTTTGTAGGAAAACATATTTTACATACGCTTATCTGTTTCAAATGTCCGGAGAAGGTAGACAAGGACTGGGATAAGGACTGCTCATCACCAATGTCAGCAAAAACAGAATCAAACCAAGGGATTTGCGCAGACTCAGAAGCAAGAATATAAAGGCCTGCGATATGATGTTTACAGAGAATAAGAGCCTATAACGAACATAATAAAAATTTATTCAGTAAAAACTTGTGCTGCAAACCTCTGGCTTCTCACAGTCAATAGTGCATTTTATTTGTCAAAGATGCCAGTAGACAGAATCAATTGAAGATTCTACCATCATTAGTAGATTATTGTATAAATAGAAATGGCTCAAGCAACTTGTTAAGAAAGCAGCTAAGAAAATCTCAACAACTTTGAAAGTTCTACAAAACTACAATTATGCATAATAAAATCTTTGTGGAAGTACCTACTCAAACCCATAATGAGTATTAAAAAACAGCTATTAGCTGATCCGATAAGATAACAACATTCAATTGACTAACCTTCTCACTTTCCTCATTTGAGATGGACTTGTTTAATGTTACAATTTTAGCACACAGTCTGTCATCTAGATCACATTTCTGTTTCATCTCACATCACAGAATTCGGTTAATCTAACACATACAATGCTCTCTTAACCACTCCCCCCTGAAATCAATACTGCCTCCTCTCTTTCATGGTTTATCAATCTCATTTTGATTCTTTGTGCTAAAAGAACCCAATCATTCTGAGATTTTGTCATCAGTGTAGTCAAATTTTGTCGGCAAATTTCTTACAAGACAAGCACTGATGTGCTCTTCATTTAGGGGGGCAAAAGTTTCCAAACAAAACAAAGTCAAATTGGGCAAAGGTATTTGTTATTCTTTAATCTCAATCGAACATTGCACCACCTGTTCGGAGAGGAAAGGCAAGGAAGCAAGCAAATGAAAAAATTTGATGTAGAAATTAGACTAATGTAACACTTTGCCCATAATCCTCACAAAAATGTATATACTAGAAAGTAGCTATCCTTTAAGCACCCCAAGGCAAGTGGAGTGGATTTCTGTGAACTGAAATGAACACCAAGTCTCTGCCAACTACAGATAGAGCAAGATTATTTGTAACAATTAAATTTTCATATGTAGAAGAAACATATAGATTTTGGTGGAAACAAGTAAACCCAGAGTTATAAAGTTCTGGTAGAGTATACTTGTATGACGTCAAGGCCATGTGAAGGCTGTCAAAAGTAGAGTAGCAAATACAACGCCACCATGATGTCAACTGATAACATTAATAAGCCTTGCCATTGTAAGACTAAAATAAACAAGTTCAACAATTTTATAGAATAGGAGGGTTATAATTCATTCACATATAAAATATATATATATATATATATATAAAACACGAGTTTTCTGTGAGATAGCACTGAAGTTGAGCACCTGAAGTTTTGCCAAACATAGAGCCAATTACAGTCTTCATAGCATATGGTTTTACAAGCCAGTGTTATGGGCCAGTTACAATTAAAACCAGTGTTAGGGCTGGGGTACAAAAAAACGAGTTGGAACTCTGGGGTACAAAAAAATCAACAATTTTTATAGAATAGGAGGGTTATAATTCATTCACATATAATATATATATATATATATATATATAAACACGAGTTTTCTGTGAGATAGCACTGAAGTTGAGCAAACCTGATTTTGCCATCATAGCAGCCAATCCTACAGTCTTCAAGCATATGGTTTTACCACCAGTGTTAGGGCCAGTTACAATTAAAACACGAGTTTTCTGGGGTACAAAAAAATCAACTGGAACTGGGGACTGGGGGTCTTGTTCTAGCATGGCAACCTGACAATCAAAGTGTATGTTTATGAAGCAGTGCATCCTCCAAAAGAAAGACCATAAGTAGCTCTAGCATTGATCTGCACAATAGAACCCAAATGATCAAACAAGCAGATGTGGGAATGAGCTGACAATGTCCTCACCACACAAGGATATGCAGAATAATCAAACAAGCATTGTATTGAAAAAAATCAATCTATCATCTCTGACTTCGTATGTTTGGACCATGAAAGTTTCAAACAATAAAATAAGAAAGAGAGCATAGAAGGTGAAGGAGATGAAGAAACCAGAAAATGGAGATCCAATTCTTTTAAAAGGTTATATATATTTACCACATCAAGTTGAACCATGCTGTTCAACATCTTTTTCAAGATCATCAAGGTCCAGCTGAATCTGCACGAGCCATATAATATAAGAAAAGATATTAAACTATAAACGAATTTCTTTCATATCACATAAGCAACCTTTTCTGTTAATCTGAAAAGCACATCTGCCTCTGCTTTAGCCATTGAAGCTCTAGCTTCTTGTAACTCATCATTTAATGGAATAGCAGAAAGAGGCTCTACAATACTTCCTCCCCCTGAGCCACTATCAAAATATGCTATGATTCAGAAGTAGAATTTTATGACGACCAACTAGCTTTATTAAACAAGTGACAAAGAGATTATCATGTGACCAACCAAACCAATAGTCTCGAAATAATCTGACAAATTTTATGCACCTGGACAATAAGAGACCCTTAAAGCTTGTCCTCTGACCAGAATCCACTCGAAGACACCACCTGCCATCAATATTATTCACTTCCTGGTCCATCATTACAAGATTATCAGGGAAAGCATCATAAAGATGAAAAGCACATATGCAGTATATTGCATCTTACAAGAATTGAAGCTTCACTCCTTTCATTTCTGATCAATCTCTCCATCAACCGATGTATCTGATATAAAAGGATAATTCCAATTCAAACATCAACTGGGATAGCATGTTTGACCAACACAATTCAAGATCACCATAAGATCAGTAAGACAAAGCAAAGAGAGGGAGATACCAAAGTTGTAGTAGCCAGGGCTTAGAAACTAGCTATTTATGACAGCAATGAACAAAGGCATTAATCTGAAGGAAAGAAATTGGAATCTATATATATATATATATATTTTTTTTTTTACTAAGTCTTAACTTTTAGATTCTTGTTAGCTCATACAAGTTCTAACAAACTAAATCCATTTTTCCCAAAACGAAGATCATAGAACTCATATTCACATAAGATGAGCATAATAATTTTAGAAACTAGAAGAATCATTTGAATCAAGATAAACATTCAAACATTTTCATAAAATACACATTCTAAACAAAGCCATGAAAAACTCTAAATATCTAAGCAGTGAACATTTCATAAAATAACTATACAAACGGGGGGGAAGAAGTGGTACCTTTTTCTCAAGTGACAACACTTGTTCTCGTGACTGTTTAAGGGTAGGACTCTAGAGGTAGAAAATAAGTTTCAAGTTACATGATAATTTGAAAACAAGGAACAATTGCTAGTATAGCAGCAGCAAAAGAGAGATCTACCTCTTAAAACATAAAATATGCTATGAAGCAAGTAGAGGAAACTAAGCATACAATAACAAGCCTTATTGTGCAAACTAAGTTCAGGTCACCGTGATCATTATATGCATGGAGTCAGAAAAAGGAAAACTGTATGAGATCTAGAACAAACCGCAGAGTCCTTGACAGAACCATTTTCATCAATAACTTGCTCTATCAATCTAACCAATGATCGATTAATGACAAATTCCATTATCTGAAAGATAATAACAAAGAATGGTCATGCAACATGAAAATGCACTCGAAGGCAACCCAATGTTTACTACACTAAATCTTACTGAACTATTTACCACTTTTGTAAGAGGCATGAAACGACTATACCAATCTATATCTTCCTTGATTGCAGCTCTCAGATTAGCCTGCAAGGTTTCAGCATGCTGAATAAGCGTAGCAGTGGCCAATGCCTCAAAGCCATTTACTGGTCTATTTATCCGGGCATGCTGAATTGCAGACTCCACCTACAAGAATCTCAATTAAATAACATCAAGTTGGAAGGAAAGGCAAAAATAAAGACCACTGCAAACTATCTTTTGTATATCCGGCAGAGTAAAATAATAAGAGAGACCATTCAGTCTTTTTTTAAAAGGAAGAAATCAGAGTTACAACTTGGAGAAAAGGTAAATTCAATTTGGAATCAACGTGAAATGCCAAATTCAAATTAATTTACCTGGATGAGTAAAACTAAAAACCGTGAATGAAACCTCATAAGTCATCATAACAGTAAAATCCTTGGAAAATTATGTAATACAGCTGACTACACCATGACGTGTATGAGCAGCTAAGACAAACAGTGGAAACAGAAGTACGATTTTAACTCCACAGTTTTGTTAAACATGGTAATTGAAGTTCGACAAGTGTTCAGACAGACACTGAAGCCTGCGATTCTTCCCGATAATAGTAGTGCAAGTACATGAGAATCAAATTTCCGCACTGACCAGGGCAGCATCAATGTGGCCGAAGTCCAGTCGGCAACCTCCATGCTTGTGCATTTCGACGGCCGCATTTGTTTCGTTCAGAAGTCTCAGGCTCTCGTCGTAAGTCTGATTCAGAGACCATAGCTGGGCCTGCCCCATTAATAAGCATAACATTAAGCAAGGAAGATGAGCAAGAAACAAAGAAAAACAACCACGGAAGGAGGCTGAGACGAACTTTGACGGCTTTGCAGCCCAGAGAGGTGGTAGCGAAGGAAGCGACCAAATCGCACAGCTTATCCCATTCCAGCACTCGGAGACTGTCGTAGTGAATAGAAGAAGAGGAAGCAGCCAGCGATTGCCTGAGTCTATGGTGGAATTTATTAATTTTAATGGTAATCGGGAAAGTGTATGAGGTGGTGGAGATGGAGATGGCTGTACATGAAAACATGTTCCGGGTCTGTTAAGTGCGTTGAAGCTGGAGAACAATTGCTAGTGACACTGGTGCTCAATGGTATACATGCTCCAATACAATACACAGAAAAACAGGATAGAGATAGACAAAACCACCATAGATGACGCTTGCATTGGCTCCGCGCTTGTGGATTATGGAATACCGAATGCCAGCGATCGGCTCGTTACCCGAAAATAGTTTTAATTTGTATGATTTTATTTAGATATAATTATTATTTTTAAATTTTAAATTTGAAGCCTGTCTGTAATTATATCGAGAGTTAAATGATAAATTTATTTTTAAAAGTTTTTTTAAAGGCGTCTAACATTTTAAATTTTTTTTTGAAACATTTTTGCTCTAAACTTTTTTAAAAGAGAGTATTTTTATGCCATCGCTAAATATAAAAAATATTGACCATTAAATTAAAATTTTGATCAAGAGTTAAAGGGCATATTTGTCTTAAATCTTTTTTTCAAAGAGTGTTGTGTATCCTGAATTTTGTTTGGAGCCTTTTTATCCTAAAAGTTTTAAAAATGGAGCAATTTTACTCTCTATTCTTCTACATTGTCGTCTTCTTTTTCTTTCTCTTTCTCTTCTATCAGCAAATTCCCAAGCTACCATGGATTAAAATCCAAATGTAAAGTCAGAAAAAATAGGTATTCAAGATTTGTGAGTATCGCAAAAAAGTCTCAAATCTAACTCAACACTTTCACCCCTCAAAAATGACTATTTAAGCCTACAACATTGCCGCTTTGTCCATCAAAGGCGAATCCGTCACTCTTAACTTCCCGTAGATTATCATCACCCTCCCCTAACTTGCAACATGCTCCTCGCATAACATCCAAGCCCCTACTTTCGCCGCCACCACCGTGATCAATTTTGTTATTGTGAGGCTCTCAAAAGAGTCTAAGTCAAGGTCAAAGTTGTCATAGTTAAGTGAGATAATGAAATTTTAAAATAGAAGAAGAGAACTTTCATGTGACCGAGTTCATATGAATTAACTCAATAAATAGTTGATTGTTTTTTAACATAGGTATGGATTCAGATGATTTGAAATTGCTTATTGTTCTTGTTTAATGTTTATAGAATTGTGCTTGCTATTGTTATTGATGTTAATGGAGGTATTCTTGCTATCTAGGTGAATTTTTCTTAAAAAAAAAAATTTAAAATGCTGCGTGGTTACAAGCCTACGAGTGACAATTAAAATTAAAGTAATGATCAATACTAATGGCAGGATAAAATTGTGTTCCTTTTGAAACCTTCAAGAAAAATAAGTTTTAAACAAAAGTTTAGGATACCTAGCACTCTTAGAATAAAAGTTTTAAGACAAGTATACCATTTAGCCCTTTGTCAAACTTCAGTTTAATTGTTAATATTTTTTATATTTAACAATGGGTTAAAAATGTTTCAAAAAAGTTTAGAATGCCCTGCACCTTTGGAGAAAAAATTTGAAGTAAAATTTACCATTTAATCCTTAAATCAAGCATGAATAGCACGAAAATACTGTGCATATAGAGCCAAATAGCTTCTTGCCATCTTATTGCATGGTTCGTGAAGGTGATTCGGTTCGAATTGTTGAATTGGATTGGGTGGAGGGTCAATTGTGGTTGTGGGCGTGGCGTAAGCTTTTCCGGAGTCGCATCGATTTCACTTTCGAATGAAAAAGAAAAAAATATGGTCTTGGAGGACTGGAAAATAACCATCTCTGTTTTCATATTTCATACAGTTAATCGTTCGAAACCCCTCACAAAATTATCATTGACACTAGTTATAATTACAATTATATTGTGATAAGAGATTACCTAACCTTTTATATATATATACCATTTGTTTTAAGGAATCTAGACGTAGACAGTGAAAGTTGAAACTTACCTTGCCAAGTTGATTCAATCAACAATACTCCATTCATTTTAAATTATAAATTAGTTCAAAAGAATTCTGTTGTCACAAAATATAAAATAATTTTAAAAAATATAAAATTTATTAATTCAAGTAGAGAAAGCATTAAAATAATATTATAAGCTAATGATTAAGTGTGTAGGGATATTTTTTTAAAGTTTATAATTTTGTTTTAAAAAATAAGTATATAAAGTGTCCTTATTGTGTTTATTGGTATGCATAGTCCTATCTCATATTATCTTATAATTTAAAACAAGAAAGTAAAATGAAAAGATTCAATCTTCCAATTTAGCACTTTTCAATTTATTAGTTTATTTTCTGCTTAAAATTATCCTAATAATGATTTTATATTAAGCTTAATTGAAATTATCTTTTTTTGAAGTCTTAAACAAACTAAGCCCTAAGACAAAACTCCAAAAAGGAAAAGTGTCACTATGTGAGACACTATTGTAGTGTTGTCAAATTTTTAAATTGACTTTTTAAAATAATTATTTTTACATTTCTAACTTATAAAATCATATTCTCATAAACTCGAATGGATGTAAACTCGATTGAACTTGTAAATTGACTCTTTAAGCTTATCATTTTTATTTCTAACTTATAAAATTATATCATTTTGTTCGTAAATTCGAACTAGATATAAATTTGATTACACTTGCTAAATTCATTAATTTTTATTGAGTTAAGTGAGTTAGGTATATATTGTGTAGAATTCAGTTTAAAGAAGCAACAAGATCCAATTGAAAGAAAAATGAAACTCAAAAAGGAAAAAATTAATATTAATAAAAAAAATAAGTTGTATAATTTTGAATTTCTACATTTAGTGCGATAATATATTATTGTGGATAGATTTAATTTCAATTATTTATATTTAAAATGTATATGAATTAAATTATGGTCATACTCACTCCTGTTCAAAATATAAACATTTCCTCTTCTTCTCAGATAATCTTGTTTCAAAATATAAACAATTTAGTAAATGCAAAAAAAAAAAATTATTTTACCTCTTGTATTTATTAACCTAATTTTTTATGCAAATATATCTCTTACTTATCATGAGATGCATCGGTAATTAAAACTAAGGGTAAAAGGAGAAATAATATATATTGTTACGAAAATAAGAACTTTATTTGTATACTTTTTTTTCTTAAAAATGACTTATATTTTAGACTGAAAAGATTTCTTTATATTTTAATTATTTAATTATATACTTTTAATAACAATTTATTAACAGATTTGAGTTTACATCGCATCACGAGTTTACTTGAATTTGACAACTTATATAATCAATTAAATGTATTTTATTTGTCTTTTATTAAATTTTTATTATAAGACACTTTTAATTATTTCATGTACTTTAAAAAATTATTTTTTATATTATAAAAAATAATATGTACTTTTCTTTTAATAATACAATTATATTAAATATTTTTACATTAATTAAGAAAAGATAAAATTGAATAAAATAGCTTAATTAATACAAATTATAAAGTATTATATATTTTAAATTAAAAATTACTTTTAAAAAATATCCCATAAAAGGAAGTATTATCCAACCGAATCAAAATGCAATAAAAAAAATCACTATTATGGGAAAGGAAAAAGAAAAGAAGGAAAAGCATAATGATTAAGTTTAGAAAGAATTTAAAAATTGATGGCGCTCTAATCGAAGAATCTACTGGAATTATGATCAAGAATGGACGAGCAAGGAAGTCACTAGTATTACAAACAATATTTGCCACTAGCAACACTAAGACTGCGTTTGGTTTAAATATTGGAAGGAAAGGAGATGAAGGGGAAGGCGAGCAAAAGGATGGATCCCTCAATTTGGGAGGCGGGGTTTTAGAGGGAAAGGGAGGAAAAATTTTTCCTCCCCTCTCCCAACCAGTCAGGGTCTAATAGAGAGATCAGACAAACTTTTCATCAAAAAAACAGAGAGAAAGAGGAATCAAACAAACTTTGAATTGTAAAATGTTATAATATAGATAGTAATAAATCCAACCTAACTCAAGCATGAATGAAATTTGAAATCTACCCTTTTAAGCGTCACTTCAAGAACTTATCATTTGACATCGCCCATTTCTTTCACCCACGCAGCTCAGCATTTAGGATTCTTGTTCCCATACTCACAGACACAACCTTTGTGCGTACTGGCGTGTGATTGTAACAAGACAGCACATGGCATTTTTCCTGCATTATTTTCCTCGGCTTCATCCCTTTCTCTGATCTGAATTTCCATAGCCCTACTCCCCCTGCAACTTGTTCTTTTACAAACACAGAGACAAGCTTAGATCTCAGCTAGCTAAATTTTTTTGGTAGGATTAGTCGGAGATAAAGAATCAAGTACCCAGATGCCCGAAAGCATAAAAAATCATTCCCTTCTAAGGTACAATTCTCCATTTGTTCAAATCATCCTCATTAGTCTAGTCTGCTTTTACTGTCCTAGCATGTTCAATGCTCTTTTGGAATGGAAGGTGGTGGTCAAGTTGATCCCACTGCATCCAATAACTCTCTCACTGCCCTTTACAACACCATCGCTATTTTTGGCATCATCGGCGGTGCAGTCTACAATATCCTCAGACCCCACATAACCATCTTCACAGGCTACTCCATCTATGTCCTTTACTCCAGTCCCTTCCTCTACTACAACTATTACGACCATCAAGCGTTCGCCATAGTCACAGGTGATCTTCTTGGTATAGGTGCCGGTCTTTGTGTAGGGTGCTAGCATAACATCATACCCTCTAGTAAATCAAAAAAGGACTTATGTTTCTATTTTCTACAGTATATTCAACATGGGCAACCTGATTGGTGGGTTAATTCCTTTTATTCTAAATTACCATCTTACTAAGGCTTCTTCTGCAAATGATGGAACCTACATAGGCTTTATGTGTTTCATGTCTCTTGGGGCCATTTTATCATTGGCTATCTTGCCACCTAGCAAGGAGGTTCGTGATGATGGGATAAAGTGTACAAATATCTTGTACTCCAATATGTCCGGCGAGGCTTTGGAGATTCTGAAGCTATTCTTTAATTGGAAAAACCTTATAATAGTTCCCACCGCCTGGTGCAACAACTTCTTTTATACTTACTAGTTCAATAATGTTAATAGGGTGCTGTTCAATTTGAGGACTAGAGGATTGAACAATGTGTTCTATTGGGAGCACAAATGGTAGGCTCAATAGGAATTGAATACATCATGGATTTTAGTTTTAAGAGCTGAAGGAAGAGAGGGTTTGTGGGAGGTTGTGTGGTTGCTGTTGTTGGGTCTTCTATATAGGGTTATGGACTTGCTAATCAGTTGAGATACTTCCAAGATGATTTGCCTCAGAAATTGGATTCTAAGGCCTTAGGCTCTGAATATGCTTGACTATTTGTGTTGTATTTTAGTTTGGGTTGCTGGATGCCATGTTCCAAAGGTTATTGGAGCCCTTGGCAGGTGATAATTCTCTTTTTTTCTGGTTCAGAGAAGTTCTTACTTCTTAGCCACGTACAGGTGTATGTCTTGGGTGCTAAGATTCATTTTCATGATGTAGCAACTTTTTACATGATTTATGCTTAGTTATGGAACAAGGAAACTTTTCATGGTAATATATTGATTTTATATGTGTTACACATGTAAGTATTGGGAAATCATCTATTAGGATTTGAATATATATAGGTACACTGGATTCTATAAAGGAATACAAAGTGTAAGAGTAGCAGTAGCTTGGCAAGTTGAAACCCATAAAGTTGCTCTCATGTCACAGTTGATTGTGAACTGGGTGCTCACCATAGTAAGCTACCCAATACTATTAATTTTAGTTATGTTGGCTGTGAAGGAGCACAGTAAGGCTAAAGCGAAACGTACATAAATGCTTGATTCTTCAGCTACTAACAATGACTTGGTCCAATAATAGTATGAGTATGATTGGTTGATAGCTATATAGATATTATTGTTTTGTTGCCTTTGTTACCATTATTCTTCCTACCTAATAGTTCCTTCCAATGAGAAAAAATAATTTCTTAAGTAAAACTTCTTGGGAATGTGTGTAAAGAACTCATTTTGAAGGGTGACAAACAAAAGTTTTAATTAATTTGCAAGTCTCTTTAGATAATACATTTCTTACTTAAAAATGTTTTCATTTTTTTAAGTTCAGCTAGGTGTGAAAAGAGAGGCTCAAAATCTCTATTTGTGCATATTATGCACACTAGGAAGCTGCCTTATGCATGTGGGATCTACTGATAGTATATGTAGGTTTTCAAAATACTAGAAGCCTAGATCAAGAAAGAATATTAATGTCTCTTAATCATTTTCCTAATCAAGCTATAATCAATTTTAAGCCTTTTTAATTTGTTGCTAACATGTATCCAATCAACAGAATACAATATGAAAAAAAGAAAAAGTTCAACAGAAATACTTAAAATAAAACATCAAAATTGGTTTACCATTTGGTAATGAATTATTGATTGCATAATGGAAAGGCTTTTGATCATGTATTAAGAGAAGTATTTTGGAAAGCATTAGAAAATAAGGGTGTTTGGGTTACCTGCATTTGAACTATCCAAGACACGTATGAAAAGGCAATAAGTAGTATAAGAACATTTGGCGGCAAAACAAAAGACTTCCTATAAAGATTGGATTGCATCAAAGATCATCTTTGAGTTATTATTTGTTTGACCTAGTTTTAAATATTTTGATTGAACGTATTCAAGAAAAAAAACCCCTAAATACATGCTTTTTGTGGATAGTATAGTTCTTATTGTGAAAGCCAAAGAAGAGATTAATTGTAAACTTGAGTTATGAAAAAGGATATTGGAGTTTAAAGGTTTTTGCCTGAGTAAGATTAAGACTGAATATCTATATTATAATTTTGATAAGAGGCTAGTGAGGAGTAATTATTTAATATAATAGAGATATTGATGGAGATATTGCACATATGATATGAGCTAGGTGATTTAATTAGAGAAAAGCTAAATGAGTTATTTGTGATCGTAAGATACCTAATAAACTTAAATAAAAGTTTTATCAAACTATTTTAAAATCAGCAATATTATATGGTAGTGAATATTAAGTTTTAACGGGACAACAAAAGCATAAAGTTAGAGTAACATACATGAGAATGTTAAGATAAATGTGTAGACATACACATAAAAACAAAATTCAAAACGAGCATACACAAAAAAAAGTGGACGTCACACCTATTAATTAAAGAAAAAATGGTAAAAAATTATTTAAAATAGTTTGAAGATGTACAAAGAAGACCACAGGAGATACTTATGAGAAAAGTTAAATAAATAACTTTAAGTCTTGTGAATAATGGTAGAGAAAGGTCAAAGAGAATATTTTTTGAAGTTGTTAATCGAGATCTCTTAATTAATAATATTTTTAAAAAATTAATTAATAATAAAATACAATGACATCATATAATTTATGTAGTCAACATTACTTAATAAAATAAGGTTTATTATTATTGTCATTGTTGTAATGGAACGGCTACTCACAACAAAGACTCCGCTCAATTTAAACGAGAAATCGTACTTGTAAAATATTATGTCATGTTCGGTTGTGAGATGTTATTACCTTTTATGAAAAAATAGGGGGAAAGTGGGACGGGAAAATGATTCCACGGAAAGGCTATTTTGAGTTGAAGATATGCTTGCTGGGCATAAAAAAACATTAAATGTTTTAAGAATGCGAATTATCTACCCTACCTGAATTTGTAGTTAAAGAAAAGAAATTTGTGTCATTTTTTTACATTATAAATTTGGTATAAACTATAAAACAACTGAGAAAATGAAAAAGGAAACGAGAGATTCTCCCTCTCCCCATTTTTGATCTCATTCCTTTTCTTCTTAATAATAATTTATTTGTTTTTTCTATCTATTCAATTATCATTTGAACACACGTTAAATTTTATGTTTTATAAAGTTAAGATTTAAATGTTAAATTAGATAATCAAATAATTTTGATTTGAATAGTTTTAAAAATATAGTAAAAATAAAAATATAGAGAGAATAATAGAAAAATATTTAAATAATAATTAAATGCTATTCCCTCCATTTAAAAATATAAAAAAAATTTTAAATAATTGTATGTTAAAAAATATAAGACATTTTTAGTCTTTCAAGATGTAATTATTGTCTTTTTTTCAAAAGTGTCCCTGTTAATAATAATTTTATATTTATTATAAGATGTTTAATAGAAATACATATAAAATATAGGATTAATTTAAAAGTAAATAACTACTTTATTGAAGTAAAATTTAATTAAAAATGTCTCATATTTTTTAATGAATAGAGTAAGAAATATGATAATTATTTTTTAATTTAGAGATTTGACTGTGAATTAATTTTAATATAAAAAGATTATTTTATTCTCATGCACTTCCACTCTCTCACTATCTTAAAATTTCCGCCACCATCTCATTCCTCAGTTGCTCCTGATAGCCAGGAATCAAAAACTCGAAAAAAAAAACAAAAATCATGGCACAATATATATATATATATATATATATATAATATATGAAACTTGGTGGAGACCATTCTTCAAGAGGTTAAAATTTAATTGTGAACCGGCAAACCTAAAGGCAAAGCACATAAAGTGCTCTTTATTTTTCAGCATTTCATTCTTCCACCGATCAAAAATACTAAAACAGCGTTAATTAAGGAAGAAAAACAAAACTCCATTAGATTTTTCCCAGCGTACTCCGTGGATGCGAAGTGACGGCGAAAAGTAAGAAAGTGTACGGAAGTGCTGCACTCTTTCCCAGAGACGGTATGAAGAAGGTCGAAATCAATGATGCGAAGTTCCTCTAATTTCTGAACCAATTCAACGTCATTTCACTTTGATAATTGAATATTTGACTTTGCCTGTTGTGTGAACTCGAATTGTCTTTGCAGCTCAAGCAATTCGCCATCCATGATCAAGCACGTGAATTTTGGTTAGGGATTTCACTTCCCACGGCTTCAATCCATGCTTCGATAATCGAATATTTGAATTTGCCTGCTGTGTGAATTTTAATTGTCTTCGCAGCTACAGCAATTCATCATCCATGATCAAGCGCATGAATTTTGGTTAGAGATTTCACTTTCCCGAGCCTTCAATCCAATACGGCATCTCGATCACAAGGAAAAAATTTGTTCAGTACAAACAGATTTTTCAGGACAAGAATCTGAGGATTCAGGGGCTCATGTGCACTGGTCCTCGAAAAGGCGTTCTTAACTGCATCGCCAACCAGAGGACCATGTTCCTGTCAACAACGACGGCGACATAGAAACCAAAGAGAGGCCCAGATGTGGCCTTAAATCTGGCTTTGGAAATATTCCACACGCGTTGTTTCTGTATTGGTGGCTGTTAATTTTTATCTCACCTGCAGAGAAGAACGCCCGGAGAGAAGAACAGGAAGGGCGCATTCATTGGGTTTTGCAAGGGTAAAATAGTACTTTCATATTAAAATTAATTACAAAACAATCTTAGAAATGAACTATCATTTCGTTAAAAATTTTAATCAATAGTCTTAAAAAATTAATTGCAAAAGTAGTCACTTGTATTCAAACTAATCATATTTTTTTATATTTTATTTTTATTTATTAAATTATTTTATCATATAATAAATATAAAGTGATTTATTCAATAGAGATATTTTAAAAAAACACAATGATTACATCATGAAAAATTTAAAATATTTTATATTTTTTAATGAATAAAGTAAAAAATAATTATTACATTTCCTACTTAATTATCATCTAGATATTTCAAAAATATTGTTTTGTCATTTTCTCATCAAGATATTATATAAAGTTAAATTTAAAATATTTAAATATTAATTTTATAGTTAGAAAATGAAAATAAGAGAAAAAGATAGGGCTTATTTCACAACCTATTTTGAGAATATTTTTTAATTCCTTGAAATAAAAAAATTTATTTAATAATGTATTTTTAAAAAAATATTTTGAAAAAAAAATTGTTTTAGAGAATAAAAAATAAAAATATTTTTTAAATATTTTGAGATTATTATTTTAAAGAAAAAGATAGAATACAAAAATACATGTTTTATTTTTTTAGTTTTAAAAAATGTTTTATAAAATATTTGTTTTCATAATAATAAAATAAAAACGGTTTTATATAAGCCCATGATCATTCAAATACTGATCTCAATTTTGAAGGTTAGAAAATGAAAAAAAAATGAAGGGAAAGAGATGAAAAAGGAGAATGGAAAGAAACCCCTAGCCTTCAGTTACTTGTTCCGACTGTTGCACCGTTGACCAGGCTTCGATTCTTGCATTTTTTGGCCTCTAATCCAACGCCTCGATGCTTTGAGGTTACGTGCTGGCGTCGCCTAATCGGGTGGCTTCACTTCTTTGCTTGGTTGTACTGTAGTTTACAAATGACAGCGCCGTTCATGACATTGACTTCTTTCCCCGTCATCGGTATCACCGGCAAAGTCCTCAGCCTATATGAATATTCTGATTCAATGTTACAATTATATGAGCACCATTTTGCCTTTTATTTAAAAAAAAATATAATCTTTAATCGCTATAATTTTATTAAATTTTATTTTAATTTTTATAATTTTTTTCAATTCTTATAGGAACTAAAATCAATGAAAAATGAAATCTATAAGGATATAGAAAATTAAGTTCACCTAATCTTTTTAAAACTATTAGGACTGAAAACACTAAAACAAATTATAAATATTAAAAACAAAATTTGATGAAACTATTTTGGACCAAAACTTGGGTTTTTCCTTTAAAAAAAGCTTTTATAAAATTGGTGTCTTGAAAGCAAGCTCGCCTCATCCAAAACCGGTCATGTCTGCCATCTCCCAAACCACAGGCATTCTTAGCTTCTCATCATCCTCATCATCAAGCGCTACTGCCCTTATAGTGGGTGTTGTCTTTGCCCTCAGCCTCTTTCCCTTGGTTTTGGCAAAACAAGAAACTTCACACATCCTTAAGCTGTTGTTGGAAGGCATCTTCTGTGTGAAAATGATATCATTGTCATGCTTATGAAGTGCTTTCAAACTAGTTTGGTGTGCGGAGTAGACCATGTGATGTACTAGTGTGGTTACACCGATTAGGACTACACGAGGACAAAGGCAATGAAGGTTGGGTTCTATGAAGTTGGAAGCAAGGGCTTAACTCCTCTACCACTTCAGGCGCTATTATTAGTGCATATACAGCTGCACATTATGATCGGCTTCTCTATCTGTTTTGGGCTCAACTTCTTTGCCACTTCAGGCGTTACTAGAGTGGCACATTTTGAATTTAGAATGACTCGAATGTGAGTAGTCGGTATGGTTTTTCAACTACACAACTCATACATGTTTTTATTGACCAAAATGTAATTTTAATAAGATTTTTTTAGCTTCCCTGCATTTATGCTGAACCAAATCATGCCCATTAGAGCCTCTTGTGGGATAATCTTATCAATGTTAGTCTAAATATGAATGAAACCTAGTTGGCTATTGGCAATTTCTATGCTTATTTATTTGCTTCTGATAAGGTAGGGTGCTTGTTCTAATTTGTTATCCATGAGAAATTTTAATGATTGTGTGTAACAGTCTGAGTGGATAGTGGACAATTTTGCTTGGGAAAAGAATTTTGTGAAAGAGTGTCTGGATTAGACTTTTGGAATTGTAGTTGGTTTGATGATTTTTCCTATTATAAAGTTCACACCTTAGCAAGTTTGGCTCAAAGAATACGTTGTTGTTATTGACAAATCTAGCTAACTTTAGAAAACAAAGTTTTACCCTTTTATTTAAGTGTCAAGCTGCTTGGCTCCTTGAGAATGCTTTCTCTTATATGCAAAATGCTTAAAGGGAAGTAACTAGGTGGAGAAGATTAAAGTTTTTAATATAAGGCAATTGAATGGAACAAACATAAAGTGTGAATATTCTTGCAAAAAAGAACAAGCTTCTCAAAGAATTGAAGGTGTGGAAAGATGCGCAACTAAGAGTGATAATCCAGCTCTTTTGTTGATTGAAAAGAAACTTTGGAAGGAGTATAATAAGGTTCTTGCCCAAAAAAATTAATTTGGTATCAAAAGCTCATTCAAATTGGCTTAAATGAGGTGATAGGAATAAAAATAACTTCCATAATTTAACCAAAATCAAATGGAGCAAAAATAGGATTGAAAGTCTTAAAGATGGTAATGATAATTAGGTTTTTCTTCAAGATAAGCTGAGCTCTTTGGCTATGAACTATTACGAGAATTTGTTTAAAAGTGATAGTAATAGTAGTCCTATGCTAGTAACTCAATACTCTTTCCCCGTACTTAATCAAGATATTGCTTCAAAGCTCCATATTGAGGTAATAAATGAAGAGATCAAGAATGCCCTTTTTGATATGGGCATTTTCAAATCTTTAGGATCGGATGGTTTACAAGCTTTTTTCTACCAAGATTATTATAAGGTCTCTCTTACTAATCCACAATTATCCCCAATAATAAGGTAATTACGGGAATAACACAAATGAATTACCAAGTTTGTAAAATTTTTATAAATAAGATCCTAAATTTTCAAAACTTATAATGCTATAAAAATCATTTTACAAAAATAAAATCAGAGCAAAACATGTATACAGAAACATGAACATCATACAAGGTAAAAAGAAAAAGTAAAGATTCTAGCATAACACGTTGCAACATTAAATTTTATGCTACAACTGTAAAATCTATGACAGAAAAAACTGTCATAGTAGATTTCCTGCCTAAACTTTCAATGCGCACTAAATTTTCACCCGACGTTCGATTGAAATGATATAAGTGTTCAAAGAAAGCTCATTTAGTGAACTAGCTAATGGCATGAGTCTCATTTACATTCTATCATATCAAAAAGTTAAACACTCGAATCAAAACTACTACTTCCTCATGTTTTTTAACTTCTAAAGTGTCCAAAACCCAACCCAAAATGCCATTAGCTCACATGATCATCTAGACCATACTCAAGAGATTTAAGATGACTTGTGCAACACACCACAATACACATATATATCACAAATCATAGTTTCACTTCTTACCATAAATTCATCAAAAGCAAAGAGAGAGGTCATCATCATTTAAATTATCCAATTATACATTTACAACCCTTAAAATAGTCTTAAAACATATTTACACAGCATTTGGCTTTAAAAAAAGCATGTTTAACTCATATAAATTGATCAAGGAAATGAAAACACTAACCATAATCACATATGAATGCAATGTTAAAGTAGTCAACATAATTATCCTAGTTGGTAATATCATGATAATTACACATTAGTTAAAAGTATTTGAGGTATTACAGTGAAAATCTAATTCCTAAACCTCATATTCCTTTTCCTTATCCCGATCAGAGCTAGCCCTATAAAATTTTAAATAAAGGGTGAGTACAACCATTTAGAAATCAAGTTTTACCTAATCTATACAGTTACATATCAATAAAAAATGAATGCAATTAGTACTAAACATACATATAAAGCATGTATGACAATGTATAGCCTCGGCCATAATAATAACAATTATGTAACTGAGCTTCAAACACATAATCATATATATTAATAATTCACAACTTAAGATGGCAATAATACTAACTATGCACCCTTAAATCGCACTGGACCACAATATTAATAATCATGTGGCCGAAACTAAATGCATGATCATACACTAACCTTATACCCTCCTATTACCATGGACATAAAACCGGTGGCTATTTGATAGTCATGTCCTTCACAGACTAATCCAGCCTTCCACTTGTGAGGAGCTACTGTGCCAAAGTCAACTCACTCGCTTGTGTAATCTAGTTTCCTCTAATACTAACAATCATGGAGTGTCGTATCCCTAATTCAACCTTCTCATGAATCAGTGGAGATAATTAGGTTTGAGTCCCTCATAGAATAAGTGGGATAGTCTTAAATTAACTATAAAATAAGGCTACCTCTTAATTCTAACAATCGATGCTAAGGCAAGCTTTCGATTCCAACAATCACTGCCAATACCACAAAGGTTTAATCAATTATTACTCCTCTTTCTAGATGAACTCTCACCAATGATCATGCTATACACGTATACCATATATGCATATGCATTCTAATAAGCAATTCATATCATGAATTCACATATCCTTACTCACATACTCATCACAATCATATATGCAACATGCATAAGGTTCTTCATTTTTTTTAAAATGATTTCGCACATACAGAACATGTATATTATTTACAACCATTTAACATAACTTTCAAAAAGTGCCAAATTTCCATTAAAAATTCAAAATATCAATCATGTTTTCAAACAACAATTTCAATCAATAAGTAATTAATATCTAACTATACAAACTAAGTTTTTTCAATTATTTCAAACCTTTGAGAGATCAAATGTTTACCCTATCATTATCATTTGCTTTCGAGCTAAACTCAAGTTCTCTAGTCTTCGTGAGGTTAGTCTATAATTAACATTAACACCTATCACTAATAATCATCAAAATCACCATTTCCAACATTTAATTTCATACTTTAATAATCAAATTTTCTCAACTACATGATCAACCTCGTGTCTAATGAGTTCTTTAACTCTTATTAATTTTATTTAGCTCTCAACAACTTAAATAATCACTAATATATTATCCAACAATCTAAAATCATCATCAATGTTATAAATTACTCACTTTTTTCAACATTTTAATAACCCAAAGCTCTCAACTATTAAGTTTAATCACCATATTAAGTTACTAGCTCTCATAGCGCCAACTAATACTAACACAATCCTTAATCAATATCAATGCCAACAACCTACCTAAACACGATCATTTATGGCACTTTACGGTATAATTTCATCCATAATTGAAACCTTGCTCTCATGCATAAAACTACTATATTTAGGCTTAAATAATTTAAACAACTCTCATTAGTCCCATTTAGATCAATGGATTTGGACCCATAGCCCTAGGTTCAAAAATCATCATCTCCTAACCTTAAATCTCACTTATAAAATGTGTAAAGAGAAGAAGAAGAAGAGATAAGAAGGCATACCTAGGTGAAATCAAGCTTAATCACCTCTAAAATGCTTAAAAGTTGATGCTCTAGCAAAGGAACAACTCTGTTCATCGCTTTCCCTTTATTTTAGACTCATTTCACACCTTGTTTTAGATGTTTTTGCATTTTTAGAAAAACGATTCTAAAAATTATGCTGTAACATAACACATAGTAAGCAAAAAATTTAATTTTTCACATAATTTGAGTCTAGGAGACCTAATTCACTTCAAATCCAATTCAAAAACAAAAAACTAAAACTAAACCTAATAGCTGTCTCTAACTATTATCAAATTCATTTATATTTAAATTTATAAATTTTACATTTCATTAGGTTAATTAATTAAGAGAGTATTTTTCGAGATGTTATATAATTATTGGAATATCATTGGAGAGTCCATTTGTGAATTAGTGAAGAATGTTTCGCACTCTTAAACTTATTGGAAGTTTGAATGATACTCATCTTCTTCTTTTACCCAAAAGGACAACCCAAAAAGTATAATAGATTTTAAACCAATATCTTTTTGTAATGTCAACTATGAGATTGTTTCAAAAGTGGTGACCAATAGACTTAAAAGAATCATGGATAAAGTGGTAAGAACCCATCAATGCAATTTTATCACGAGTAGACAAAGCAATGACAGTATAATCATTACCCAGAGGTTATCTACTTTATGAGAAACAAGAGAAGAGAAGAGAGACAGAGAGAGACAAAAGGGCTAGCTAGCTATAAAAGTGGATCTGGAGAAAGCCCATAACTGTCTAGAGTGGCACTTTGTTTTAAATGCCTTAAAAGTAATTGGCATTGGGGAAGATTTATGTGAGTTGACTATAATTGT